>NW_027468576.1:27543179-27933179 GCF_046254945.1 Alosa pseudoharengus | reverse complement strand
TGGCCAACTGAACAGGACAGTCAAGACGAAGTGTTCACCCACAATGTCAGGGATCCAAAGAATCGAGTCCAGCCCTCATCCAGTTCAGGGAGCAGCAGCCGCAGTGGGAATAGTCAGTACAGTAGCTGTGACAGTGAAGAATACAAAAGCGCCATTGGGGTCTCGCTATTCAAGAAGAATGAGTCACCGGTGGAGGATGTCCATGGAGGCTCTGAGGAAAACCAATGCAGTCCAGTATGTGCTGTTACAGAACCACATACAGAGCCTAAGAGGGAGTCTTCACATAATGGTGCAGATTGTTGTCAACCAGAGAGACATAGTAATGGACACACAGGGGCGGGTGCCCTAGAGACAGAAAGAGACTCTAGACAGGATAGACACAGTGCCTGTGTCAGTGCAGAGTTTACGTGGGAGAAGTCAGCCCCGGTGGCAGAGGTTACAGAAATGATGAGTAATCTCACATGTGAGAGAAGGACGTCAAAATGTGAGGTGTTTTCACCAAGAGGAAAGGAGCCTCAAAGTGAGGATTGTGACGCTGTCATAAGTCCTTTCGTTACTGGCAGGACACGCTCGCGGCTGAGCCGCTGTTCGCAGCAAGCCAGCCAGAGTTCCTCCTCGCTGTCGTCCTCTTGCCTCTTTGAAGTGACCCTGCCAACGCCGACGCGCATGCGTCGTCCAACAAGATCACAGGACAGTCCTGCAGACCCGAGGTACACACCAGGTGCCGTTTATCATAACTCGCCCTACTCAGGGGGCAGGTATGGTGAGCCTTCGAACTCCGTCTATTCCCAGAGTCAAGTAGAGACACTGAGGGCCGATCAGTGTCCAGCTTCATACGATGGACTTAGCCAAGCAGATACAGTCATCCTGTCAGACAGTATGGCTGATACTTTTATTCTTGATAAACAAACTTGTGAGAAGTTTACAGGCCCGTTTGGAATCACCAAGGGCAATATGTTGGCAGCTGGTCTTGGAAAAGAGAAAGTATCCAGTGGTGATGAGTTTATCACTGATGATCTCTCCAGCTCCAGTGGAAAAGGGTCTGATTGGAAGCCTGGAGGAAGCACTCAGGAGGGTAGCAAAGAGAGCGTGGAGGACTCTTGGATCACAGATTTGGAGTCTCAGACATCGTCCCTGTCCAGTGTTGACACGCCAGAGAAAAATCCCCCTGACACACCAGGCACCGGATGCACCCCCCGGTACAGCATGAGTCGCTTGTCTGGCCACTGCAGGCCCCAATCGCTGGCCAACCTGTCTTACACTCCAGGAGGACGTCCTCATCTAGTAGACGTGGACGAGCCTGTGGAGTACTTCTACACAGACACAGAGGGGGGCCACGAGCTGATCGAGACCCACGTGCCGCCCACGGCAAACACGTCCATCAGCTCCAACCTCAGTAGCACTACCAGTGATGAGACGGTGCTGTACGACTGGCGCTCCTTCAAGACGAGCCCGAGCAAAGGGAAGGAGAATGTTAAGCCTGCTGATGATGTGCTCAGTGAATTCAAAGGTTTGACAGACAAGGAGCTCAGAAAGAAGCTGGTCGAGCTGGGAGAAGCCCCTGGTCCCATAACTAACCGGACCCGACCGGTATACATGGAGCGGCTTCGCCGCCTTCAGCAAGAAACCACCAGTCAACCACAGTCCGTCCAAGGAAACACTGGTAAGTGTATCCATATGAATTGTCTTCATTACAATCTCAGTAGAATTGACAGCAAACCATTTTTTTAAGCTTTGTGAATGGCCAAATTTGCTATATTTTATGTGAGGTACAAAAATCTTTTTCTTTTTCTCCCCTAATATAGACTATAGCCCTGAGCTCAGAAGGGCTTTGCACACATTTATTTTACCCGACTCCAAAGACGATGAATATGTCCTTTGTCAGCAATTTGACCAACCTGACCAGAATAAGAAGTGGCGAGAAGGTGTCATTAAGTCCAGCTTCAATTATTTGCTCCTTGATCCCAGGTAAGTCCTATTTTAGTATTTCCTGATCTACCACTAGAATGCTATGGAATGTGGAATACAGATTTACCAGGTACAATATTAAATATTCTAAAATAGTTAGATAGTTCCGGTCCTTGATTATGATTGGCTGAATCACGCATGGTGCTTGTGAAATCCAACACAAACTCCGCTGCGCGTTGTGCCTAACAATGCCCCTTAGCTTTTCTAAAATGAGTGGAACCTACGGCCTCTCGGGGCTTATTGCTTAATTTTCTTATCTATGTGTTCTCCTCAGAGTGACAAATAACTTACCCTTCCGAAGTCAAGCCATGACCCCTAAGGAATGTTTCCAGACCTTTGTCAGTGCCATCTTCTATGTTGGCAAGGGCAAGCGCTCTCGCCCATACAGTCATCTGTATGAGGCTTTGGAGTACTACAGAGGAGATAAGACTTCTAAGGTGGGCTGCCCTATTTAAAACCAAACCAAAACAAAAAAATGTGTGTGTGTGTGTGTGTGTGTGTGTTTTTAATGTTTTTTTTATATTGTAACACTTGATTTGAAACATGAACAACTGTTGAATTTCATGTCTTAAGATCAATTTGTCTTTCTGTGCTCCAGAAACTCTGCTCGAAGGTTAAGCACATTCTGGACGTGTGGAACGCTGAACATGGCGTGATATCCCTCCACTGTTTCCAGAATGTTATCCCAGTGGAAGCGTTTACCCGGGAGGCGAGCATGGTGGATGCAATCGGTGGGTAAACAAATCACTAACATTTTGTCAGTCTATTCATAACTTTGCCTATGATAATCAATTTTAATATTCCCTGCACCCTACTTCAACAATTGTTATGTAAGTGTGTTGTTGTGAATGTTATGAATGTGTGAAACTTTTTGTTCATTATAGTCAGTTGGCAGTCTCCTCTTACAGATTGTTGTAGCTCAGGTAGTAACAGTCTTGTGCTAGCTCATTCCTAATGTCCATTCACATTGATGCATAAATCAGGTGTGAAGATGCTGACCAATCAGAAGCGTGGAGACTATTACGGGGTCGTGTCCACCTGGACGGCGAAGCGTAAACGGGAGCTGGGAGTGCACCTGCTGTACCGGGCCATGCAGATCTTCCTGGCCGAGGGGGAGCGACAGCTGAGACCAGCAGACATCAGGGCGGGCCACTGAACATCCTGAAGAGGCGGCAGTGGTGGGCGCATCGTACCAATAGAGTATAGAGCTGCATTAACAGTGTTACTGAACACTAAGCATCAGATGCATGTTTAAGAAGCATTTTTAATTGAGAAAACAATAGCAGTTATGTGAAAAACGAGGTGGACCACTAGCTTATAGCAACACTGGACACGTCAAACCACAGGAGACAACCTGTGTTCGTAACTTGCCAACTACGAAATAAAATGGTACAGTCCTGTGTGAACTCTGCTGCTTGGGGGTGAGCAATATATTAATCACTCCAACCGTCATCTCATAAGTTCATCCAGACTTTTAGATAGAGGATCAACTAGAGGTGTGAGCACAAGGTGGCACTAGCGTGTAGAAGATTAGACTTAATCTTTTTTTGGACTGATGAAGGAGAAGTTTCATTTTAAGTCAAAGTTCAAGGACATCGCTCTGCTGGCCCAGGGCTGTACTGGAATGCATTATTCATCAGCATAAGTCAGACTAGAAATCAAACATGTGAAAACTACTGTACAACTTGTGAGAAAGGTACAGCATGAGATCAAGAAACTAAACATATTCAAGTGAATGTAAATAGCAAACCATTTACAATCTAGTTTTATTAGCGGTATAGCAGTATATTTTTTAGCAGCATATTATAAATATATGTATATACACATAGGGAATACTTTGTTCAGTTTTTTTTTCTTTTTCTCTTATCATTAGAATGCATCCTTGTCAGGTTATCAGGTTGTTGCACGATGCCAAACATGCACCTTTTTAGAACACGTGGTTTAGTGTTAGCAAAGCTCATTGTTGTATTAGGTTATGTCATATATTTTTAAAAAAAAAATCAGTTTTAGTTGGTGTTAGTTGGCAGGGATGTTATCAGGTAGTTCACAGGTAGTTATGGACAAATGCATTTCATTCACACTTGTGCACTAGGGAGATTCTTTCAGGAATGGGTAAGGTTTTTGGTCAAACCTGTTAAGATTGTTTTCAATGGATAGGTTCAAATTAGGCTATAAAATATACTGTCTGTAGTACATCACAGCACACATTTGTATGCCTTTGTATTAGTAACTTTGTGATCTTTGTGATGATTTTATGTAAATGAAGTAATATGTTTTATGTATAATGTAAAAGAAATCTTAGTGCTTTTTTAAATTTCATTTTCTTTAATGTCTTAATTTCTGGAAAAATAAAAACAACCAGTAATATTTTAGGCATTCCTGAAATGGTTTCACAGCCTTGTATTTGTTTAATCAGTGACAGTAACCACAGTTTCAAACAGACAACGATGTTCCCAATCCTCAAGTAAAATAGCAAGTTGTTTAGAGGTAGACCTGATGAGACGTGTATTCCTCACCAGTTACAGCCCAGTAGTATCAGCACTCTCTGATAATACAGATGTTACACTAGATAGTTACAACTGGATGCCTTGTACTTGCTGGGGACAGTTTGTACATGTACAATACTATATTTGCTGTGTGAAAGCATTTCTCAATCTGGAAGTCTAAATGACTGTTAGTGTTCAACGATATAAAATAGCAGCAAAAAGTCACATTGTTCAAAAACAGCATAGAGTGATTTTTTTTAAAACCTTGTCTAACAATCCAAAGAACAGAAAACCAAAGTGTTAATGTTGCATAATTTGCCCAGTTCACTGGTATTTCCCTGAAGAAGAAAAAAAATACTGCCAGCAGTGTTTCCTTGTCTTGATACACGCATGGAAAGCAACATAACTCCACAATACATAGAGATGATATGATGATTTACAATCCAATTCATTCATAATGTGTCCCATGTATTCTGTTATTTCAAGAAACCCATTTATTTGTGTCCATGAATAATAACCCAATGTCAGCATAATGTTCTTTTAAAAAAATAAAAGAGTAAGGCGTCTGGACAATGGTCCTTTGGATACAATGCATGTTTTTGATTCTGAAATGTACTGATATTAACAACATAGACATGTTTGATAATTCCTGTATCATTTCTAAGGGATCAGACTTGAAGTTTCCACATGACCCATAAAACCACAATAACACAATAATGAAACCTGTGTTGACAGCAGTAGTCACTGTCTGCGTCCACAATCTTGTCAATCTCTAACATTTTCAACTCTTTCTCTGAGTAAACCCTAAACCCTTTCTATAATATAAAAATCAGAGAGTAAAGGAATTAATATTGAGCGAAAGTATTATCTGTAAACCAGAAGCCCTTACCTGAAGAGCATGAAAGAATGATAACCTGATAACTTTCTCATAGTAGTTAGGAACAGTAGTGAGCAATGTCCTTCGTCCAAACATTTCTATGCTTATCCTTCACACAAATGACCATCGGTTCTCCCAAAACAGCTTTTCATTCTAACTCAACCTTGCCTGATTTACCATACACCCAGTGGCAGTTGTATCTTGTGTGGTGGTATGGACACCCCTCCCAAACACACACAATTGTGTGCAGACTGGTTTTATATTATCGTAAAGGATTTAGCACAAACTGAAAAAACCCCCAATATATTTGTAAAACTATATATTTACAGTATCATGAATGAATTTTGGTTTATTTGGTAGTATTTGGTTCTGTATAAACTTGATGTGCCACTCCATCTACCATCCAGTGGGGAAACCTCAGGTCATGCTACCTTCATTCCCTTTGTATACCTCTAAGTGGAAGACCCTCCCAGGCTTGCTTAATTCACAAACTAGAATCTGTGTGCCCACTCTGACAAGGTTAACTGACCTACACAATAACATGAAATCTTTAACATGACATGCAAAAGAATTAGAAAATCAATTGTGCCAACTGATCCTTTATTCCATCCCTCCCAGGCAATCCGTGCTGCACCCTGTAAAACAGTGGTTCTTAACTGGTCTGGCTTTGGGACCCACAATTTCCCATGTTCATGAAGTCGCGACCCATATATATATTTTATAGCGTTCAAGACAACAGATTTGGTGAGCTACATGCTAAGACAGGCGAAGTGCCTGTAGGCCTATTTGTTTGGAACATGCTGTTTGGCATTAGATTTGTGAAGTCTCCAACTCCTGATGTCACCTTAAAGTACTTGACATGTCTGTCTTTGACAGGTGTACTTTATTATGAGGCATTTTCGCTCATGTTCCAGCAATTGTGAACATCGCACACTGTGGATTCTGCACCATTTCGTCTCAATTTAAGTCTATTTGAAATGGGAGATTTCTTCTCTTTTTTTAACCACAAGCTCCGCGACCCACCCAGAATGGTTCCGCAACCCACTTTTGGGTCCCGACCCACCAGTTAAGAACCACTGCTGTAAAATGCCCCCTTCGGCAGCTGCCTATGTCACCCACACATATATCCACCACTGCATACACCGTACCAGCTCTTGTGGTGTACAAGTCTGTAAACTGTATCTGTGCCAGTGCTGTGCTTAATACAGTATTGACAGGCCCTCTTAGACCTGCCATCATCCTTCTTCTCTAGCCTACCAAACAGCTTGAGAGAACAACCATCAGAAAGGAGCGCTGGGCCATCACAGCCTTCCCTGTGTCTCTGTCCTGTGCTTCCCTGCTTTGTTTACTTCAGTGCAAAAGACGAGGATGGGTGCTATTTTGGTTTGACCCATCTCTTCCGTTAAGCTCTTCTGGAAGGAACGTACCCTCTTTGTGAGGACACTTGGCACGACCTTCAAGCAAGCCACTGAATCTCTTCCTTACAAAAAAGAGCTTCTAGACCGTTATTTGTTCTTGATTTTGGACTTAGTCTCTGACGATGGCTTAGTGTCCCCGTTGCTTACAGACACGTTGTCGGGTGCAGGCTTTGCTTCTTGTTTGGGTTTTCTCGGGGCGTCGGGCTGCCACAGGAAGAACTCATGCAGGAGGGTGTTGACGGTTTCAGGGCACTCCATCATCACCATGTGACTGCCCTCGTTGATGATTTTGAGGAAGGCCAGGAGGAGAATCTGTGACGAGACAGACAGGTTGAGTCAGAGTGGCATCGCAAAAAGGATGAAAATAAAAACACACTGCCAACTTCCCTGTAAACGTTTGGCAGTATTAATGCAATGGCAGTTCAAAGATGACATTTCACTTGTTGTTCAGTGGCATGTGGTGATGAACCCTCATGACACGGTTGACTATACCTTGAGAAGCAGTGATCCTAATGGAACTCATATGTACAGACTGAAGTGTTGTAGTGAGGGCCCTCTCAGGGAATCTGATGACATACCTCTGCCATTCGCTGATCTTCCTCCACTGGCACAAACTTGTCGTACATGCCGTGCACCAGCAGGGTCGGAACTGTGATTTCTGCGTGGTACACCTCGTCTCCCTCTGGCCAATACTGCCCGCTCATCATGGCCCGCAGTACAAAGGAGGACACGTTGAAGGCGTTGCTCTCTTTCAAGAGCTGTTTCTCTTTTGCTCCTTGATGAGCAAATCCAGCTCTAAGAGGAGCCATAATGATCATAAAGTCTTAAAATCTTTCCATTTATTTCAATTAAAAAAACATTGCTGCATACTATTTATACACTCATAAACTATTTTATACTTATAAACTTCATACATACACTCATACTATTAATATACTTATAAACATCAGAATAACATATATGGACATAATATGAACAACCACAGTTTTAATAAAGAATTACATTGTAACAACTGAAGCTTGGTCAGTTAGAAGCCAGCATGCTTGGTAACAATGTGTATGTATGCAAACGGCTCTGAGTTGATGCGTGGAAGGTGCCCTTACTTGAGAAAGCTCCAGGAGAGGCATGGTGACATACAGTGCAGCACGCAGGCTGGGAGATTGAAGATGGAACAGATACTTGGCTCCAGAGCCGTGGGTCCACCCCCGTTAATCATCACCATCTTATGGACCTCGTCAGGATACTCGTGGGCCAGGAAAGTGCAGAAAGAAACACTGTGGGAACAGGTAAGATTGTTTGCTCTTTTGTTTACGACAGCACAGCTACTTTCACATCAATGTTTACGCACATACATATATGAGTGTTTACATAATACAGCCAGAATAGACCGGCTTTCTTTTAAACAACATCACTCTTAGATACACAACATGAAAAACAGATTAAAATCTGTGACTGACCACAAAGATAAGAAAAACAGGACCCCCCAAAACAGAGTAAATCCTCAATACATTGCTGTGTTACAATACATTGGTTTGCTACATTATACATGATTTTGATGTACTGGTGTAATCTTACAGTGCTGTGCAACTTTCTCCTCGTATTTCCTATGTGTTGTATTATACTACATTGTGGGACACAAAAAAAATACATCAATGTCATACACGTGCCCACATTTAGGTCCTGACTCTCACATGGGATCCTTTCTTAAAAAAATAGTGAATTTGTGGCATGTGTCCCTGTCAGGCATTACAAGTCTTCAGTGTCAGGAAGAGACAGCTGTTTAATCTAGAGATATGAAGCCTACTTCCTGAGTACAATGTAATAACTGAAAATATGTCAAAGCAGATGGAATTACTTTTGTTTCAATGATAAAGGGACATTTTTTTGTTTTATTGGCACACACTTCTTGAATTCCTCATTCTTATGTTTTTAATTATTACACATTAAAATAAAACATAGGGAGCATTTCATAGTTGATTTACAATTTTGTGCTATAACCTGTAAACTGTTTACTGAACAGTTGTGTGTAAAGATTGTGTGTAGTTGGAAAGTTGGAAGTTATTGGCTTAACGTTAGTATTGTCACCTCACCAAGTAACACAGAGTTATCCCGTATCCATCAGTATACTCACCCATAAGAATGCCCAACAAGAATATTGCGCTTTCGGGCATATCGCTTAAATATTGCCCTCACATCCTCTGCCAGAGCATAGAATGTGTAGGCAGCCGAGACCTGAGGTACAGAACTGGCACCGTGCCCGGCCAAGTCCGGTGCCACTACTTCGTAACCCAGGTGGGAGAAGAAGTCCAGCTGACTGCCCCAAATGTCCAGGGAGCCGCCCACTCCGTGGATGAAGAAGAGGGCCACGTCTGAGTGTGTGCCCTTACAGCAGGTGATCTTCCTCTCACAGTCGATCACCACCGTGCGTTTGGGCTTACGCCGCCTGCGCTGCATTGCCTGAGGCTGCTGCACCACTGGACCATCCGGGCTGGCTTTGGACTCCTGGGGAGCTGTGTTGTTGCAGTCCGACAGCTCCACCTCCACCATGCTGTTGGGATCTGGGTCCCCGTTCTGACAGTTCAGAGTCTCCGAGCGCGCAGCATCACTGAGGTTCTCGATGTACAGTTGCCCGTTGCGGAAGACGGAGATCTTTCGCTTGCAGGGGATGCTGCCCGCTTGACCGGGGTAGTCATCCACCACCTGCCGGTCGGGGATGATGTGCCGCACCCGGATCACCCTGCCAGGCTTCACCTCCACAAACTCGAAGCCATCCGCAGGCTCAGAGGTTTCTATTGGAACTACAACATTGGCTGATCTTCCTGTTAGGCAATAGATGATCCTTTCCATGACACCAGCCAACATGGTGCGGCCCTACAGTAAACACAAACAAGGCAGTAGGGCAATTAGTATGCTTCTTTCAAAATAATCAGTTTATTTCCAAAGGACAGAAATACAGGAGGATCAGTAAAATTTAGAGACATTTGAAGAAGTTAGTTCTTATCTAAGGTACGGCATAAAAGACACTGCACACAAAAGAGACACTGTTGTGTGTGAATAAACTGTATAGATACTGTATGCATTAAAAATTAAAATGTTCAGCCAAGTATAGACTGTACACAGAGTCAAACCATGGCTTACTGGATACGAATAGAAGACCTGAACATAAGGCAGCTAACACTGTATGTAATGTTCCCTCTCTTTCTCTTTCCATACCACAAATGAAATGGAAAATGGAAGTGTTCATCTTTGTCACACCAATGTAGTTAACAGTTGACTCAATGACCAACATTATATAACATTGTCTATAGCAGGCTAAGTTAAGTAATCCAAGACTATAGCGTCAAAGTGTGTCACCTCGCCATACTCCAAATGGTGCGTTCAACAAGAGCGTTTGGGAAGCTCAGCTTGATTCTGACAAAACAAGTAACATATGATGATTGCAAGTTTGCAAGAAAAACTGTTTGCCTTGCTACTTGTGCCCACAGGCACTGCACAATGGTAATGACACTGGAAAATCATATAACCAAAACCCCTCTCTTAAACACAAAGTGCACTAAGAGACAATCAGGGACAGTGGTGAGTTTACAGCAGCACTATGTGGGTTTTGGTCTAGTGAGCTAGATACCTAAACCACACATTAAACCTTGCAAATACCACCCAGAACCTGATTGGCTCTGCTATAAACTTGCTAACATGGTAACTGGAGAATTTTGGCAACATAGTCAGCAATGTCAGGCTGTGACATTGTTTAATTTTCGCAGTATGTTCCAATCCAGAACACAGACCTCATAGGACATATTCTGGATGGCTATTAGGAAGACACATGTTTATATGCCCTTCACATGAGGCAGGGATGTAGTGGTAAAATAAGAGGTGGGTAAACTATGAATTCTGTGATCTCGGTGAGGTGGACTGCTCCATGGGCTATACGATTTTTCCATTGTCCAATATTTATAACAATACCAGTGGTATTAAATGGTTCCTAAAATGTTGGTGTGTACATATTGCGAATGTGGATAATACAGTGTGATTTTTGAAAGTTGCAATTGGCGAATAAACTCTTTTGAGAGGTGGATAAACTCTAATAAGAGGTGGATAAACTATTTCTGAATACTACATCCACTACATCCCTGCATGTAGGCCTACCATCAGAATACATTTGAAAAAGATGATACCAAAACTAGTTGCCTGATAAAAACATACCTCAGAAGTGGCAAATATGCGTTAATAGAAAAAAATGTAGCAAATCACTGTTTGTTGTTATTGTTGTTATGCTTGGTTGATCCAGGATGTGTGTGGCCTAATAATTTAACATTGATGTAACAATGTATCAACTAAAGTTACTAAATTTTCCACTCTGAATTTTTGCCACTTCCACTGAAATTCTTTTGGTGAACTGTCCGCAAACAAAGTGGTGGTGATTTGTTTTCAACATTTTGACTATATGTGTATTTTAGTGTCCAAAAGAGGGTGAGCTCTTTGGAATAAACAAATAAAACAACATTATTATGGGCTACATGTGGGCAACTCTAGGCCTAGGCCTACTGCCAAAACATGACCCCAACCTTGCCATCAGGCCTTAGGCTACATAACATGGGGTTCTTGGTGATATGACATGATGACTAGGCTATTGCCTTACTTTGCCTGTTATCAATAGATTAATTAGTCATTAAAAAGTAAACTGCTTATATTACACGCTCAAAAATGCATAACAAATCCTCAGCAGCTCCCCTGTGTAAGACATGTTCTTTATTTGGCCATGTATAACTGGGTTAAGAGCACTGCTAATGCAATCTCAGTGATCCAATGTTAGCTCCGTAGTAGGCTACTGTTCACCAATGGACGATGGTACCGACATAACCTACAGTTGACATACACACTGAACAATGAGAGTAATTGCCAGAATGTTTCAGGCTTTGTTCTGCGGGAAACATTTAGTGGTCACGTCACTTGACACTATTTGAAAATACATAAAACTTGTCGATCAGTCCCTTTAGCCTAATATTGTGACACAATTAATACCACAATAACTGTACTGTTAAAGAGTTCTTTCACTTACAGTGGCAAAAGTATAGGCTTTATAATTAATAAAATCTTACCTGGTGAATGATGATTCCAATAGCCTACATCTGAACGTCTGATATTGCAGGCTTACACCATTCCGTTGCCCTGCGTTGTGGAAAAAGACGAGATGTAATCTGCAGCCAATCCAATAATCTGATTTAATTGGAATCTGTTGCACTGGCCAAGGCACATGAGACGTGAGCTTTTACAATGTTACATTAAGGGCCTATCTGGTCAAATGCGACACTCCATAGACAATATTGGCCTAACTGTTTCACTTTGATACATAGGCTACTTGATTTGTTATTATAATGGTATAACTTTGCTATTCTTCTTAACACACGACCGAAGCATCCAATAATGCCCTCCTTCTTGTAGCATCAATGTACCTGCCCCCTACTGTTTGACCGACAGGCGAAATAGCCTGTTGTGATCACAGACGTGACATCAACCAGCCAATAGGCCTACTGTACTTCTTTGAACTCAGTAGTTTTCGAAAGTTGTGCCAGCCTGTCCCATGGGAATGCTGGACAAACCCTCCTTCCGACGTTTTGATTGAAACAGTGAACATCTGAGGTAGGAATGAGTAGCCTAAGCCTATACATACCCAAGAAGGCTTCCTGTACTTGCATTCAGGTATCTTTACTTGAGTGGGCCTAATTTTCTGACAACTTTATACTACCACTCCCCTATATCTGTTCGTTCTACTCCTTATCCTTACATTTTCAAAGTAGAAGTAGGCTACAGTAGGAGTAGAGACAGCTGTTCTGCCAGCAAGCTAGGCCTCCCTCAAATAACAACAGCAACAAATTTGGTATTTTAGGCAAGGCAAGGCAAGACAAGTTTATTTATATAGCACATTCCATGCACAGGGGTAATTTACGGAGCCCCCCTGGGGACAGGGTGGGCAATATTTTTAGACCGCACTTTTGCGTTCCCACGCAATACTTTTTGCGTTCCCTCGCAATACTTTTGCGTTCCCACACAATACTTTTGCGTTCCCTCACAATAGTTTTTGCGTTCCCATGCAATACTTTTGCGTTCCCTCGCAATAGTTTTTGCGTTCCCACGCAATACTTTTGCGTTCCCTCGCAATAGTTTTTGCGTTCCCTCGCAATAGTTTGGAGTGGTCTATTGCAGGGCTCTGTATTCCCAGTCTGGCGTAGGAGACACACAGGTCCATTGGTTCGCACATCATGGATAACCTCAACTTGATTAAGTTTTACTTTAACATGGGGCTCACATACAAAAATATGCTGGAGGCTTTGGCGGTGAGACACAATGTGGTTATGTGCTTGAAGACTCTGAAGCGTATTTTAAAGAAAAACGGTCTGTTTCGGCGGAGATATGATGCACTAGAAGATGCCGTGCGCTTTATCCGGGACGAACTCCGAGGCTCTGGAGGCCTGCATGGCTACAGAGTTATGCACGCCAGATGTGTCGAAAAGGGCATGTCCATCCGGAAGGAGGATGTTCGGATGATATTGTCGACACTGGATCCAGAGAGTACAGAACTCAGGAGACGCCGGAGACTGTCTCGAAGGGCTTACTTTGCCAAGGGACCAAATTTTATTTGGCATGTAGACTCCTACGACAAGTTGAAGCCCTTTGGTATCTGTATCAACGGGGCTATTGATGGGTTTTCTAGACGAATGCTATGGTTGAATGCGTACAACACTAGTAGTGACCCTAAGGTTGTTGGTGGGTACTACTTAGAGACGGCCCAGGAGCTTGGGGGATGTCCACGCATTGTCAGGACCGACATGGGGACAGAAAACAGCTCCATCCGTGATATGCAGCGCTACTTTCGCCGTAATGACACAGATGCTCATGGAGGTGAGCGAAGCTTCATATATGGGAAAAGCACAAGTAATCAAAGGATCGAGAGCTGGTGGGGCTTCCTTCGCAAACAGTGCGTGGACTTCTGGCTGGAACACTTTCACCGTTTAAAAGACGAGGGGGATTTCGTGGGCGATTTCCTGGACAAGAACCTAATGTTGTTTTGCTTTCTGGCCTTAATACAGGTAAGTTAAACGTTTTCTATTAACCTACTTTCATTTCAGCCATAGCCTGCCAGACAGAACCTTGCTTAACCTCGCTCACCTCCATTACATGAGCATCCGTGTGAAGTGTAACTTTCTTCTAAGACTCAGGTCACAGGTAAGTATACTTTGTAGGCTACTAATTTTTCAAGTAACAGGTACAGTAAACCAAGTGAATTCAGGTAAGTGAGCACATTTTCAGGTAACAGGTAAGGTCACAGGTAGGTATCAGGTAGGTGAACTCATTTTTTCAAGTAACAGGTACAGTAAACCAGGTGGATTCAGGTAAGTGAACACATTTTCAGGTAATAGGTAAGTGATTATATTTCTCTTTTGTTTTCTTTTTTTAAGTAACAAGTTCAGTAAACCAAGGGGATTTAGGTAAGTGAACAGAACACATTTTCAGGTAACAGGTAAGTGATTACATTTCTTTCTTTTCTTTTTAATTTTAGGGCAGCAATCCGCCCACACCCTTTACATTACAGGTCGAGAGTTGGCTTTGATCTGGAGATACGTCCAGACCTTGTCATGTAACCAGGCTGCTGTTGGTCTGTGGGTCGCAGGTGGTTGGCAGGTGCAGGGTGTGGGGGCTGTGTTGTTGTGCGTGTTGCATATCTGTATGCTGTGTGTCCCTTGTGTCTGGGGCGTCTCTGCTGTCACGGAGGTGCCAGCGGTTTCGCCGCAGAGTCTGTCTGTCTCCTGTCTGTTTTGTTACCGCTGCGGGTCTCCATGATCCATACTTAGTTGGGGTTTCAACTTGTCATATATCTATGTACATTACATTGTAATGGCTAGAGTAGCCTACAGACAGTGGTCTGAGGAAGTTTGGAAAATATTCAGTTGCTTAAAATGTGTTTGATCTATTTTTCCACCTCTGCAGGATGAACTGGACTGCACCAAAAATACCTGGAACAACCACCTGATTCGTCCTTCAAAGAATGTGCATGTTCCCCATGGTCGACCTGATGCTATGTACACCATTCCAGAGTTATATGGCACAGAGGACCATTTGTGCCCCGTGGAAGAGGAGGATCTGGCCAGGTGTGAGGAGTTTTGCACCCATCGCCGTGCCATTGCCTGTAACGATGATCTGTTCACCCTCTGTACCAGCATAATGGCAGAAAGAAACTTACAGGTTCCTGTGGATGCATACATGGCCATTGAGCTCTACCTTTCACTGAGATCAGAGCTCACCAGGTTCTTCAATCTTGATAGAGTTGCTTTTGGACATGACACATAGACTGCAGCTACTCCCAAAAAGATGTGGTCCCATATGTGCAAACACTACACTAACTTAACTACATTTCACAATACAACACAGTGTTCTGCATTGTTTATTTGCAGAGCTGCATGCACGTTGTCATGCAATCAGGAGGTATGCTGTACTTCATTTTTTCTAAAATTATTTTACATTTACATTACGTTTACATCTGTGTTTTTTTTTTTTTTCAAAACCATAATTTGGAACATTGTAGTGCTTGAAAAGGTGTGTTGTCAAGCAGTGCTCCCCTACAATACATACAAAATATTGCCTGGAATTAAAATGTATGTCTTGGCATAACATTTGTCATTTGTTTTTTCAACAACCTTTGTTGCAATGCACAATTTGATTTTACTATACAAATCCATGACAGCCCTCTACTGTACATCTATGAAGGAATACAGAATGAATGTGCATACTGCAGCAAAAGTGAAAAATGTTCCCAGTTTATTGAACTGATCAATGCACATGGAACAAAGTGCAAACAGCATTATAAAACCAGCCCTTCAGTAAAAGTTAATACTTGCTAGGACACAACAGATCTCATTCAAGTAGTTAAAACTGTTGGAGTTAACTCATTAACATCTTAATGCATGAGCCTTAATGCAAGAGTCATCACGCAATGCAGAAACAGGAAATAATATTTTCTGAACAGTATGACATTCCTCAGTGGGGAAAAAAACAAACCAACAAGCACACAAGTCCCTGTCATTAACAAACTGCATGGTAAGCTTACATCAGTCTCTAGAAAATGTAAAAAAATACAGGATATAACCTATGAACAAAACACAATTTATCAAATCATACCTAGATGTAATCCATTACCCAAACAGAGCTGGCAAGTATGTTATTAAAATCACAGCGCAGCTCTGGATAGTTGTGGTAACCTACAGGTAGTTTTAAAATGCAGCCACATGTGTGGGATTGAGGTCGTCTTTGAAATTCTGAGGTCTCAATGAACTCAACAGTGATTTTTTTCCCAATCAAATTGGATCCAGTGCAGAAGCGGAGGAAAAGCTGAAGGTTGTGCATATCCATATCTCCTATGTATCTCTTCAGGTATCTGGCAACTGTTGTTTGTAGAGGAGACATATTGTGCGGGAACATCAGAAGCTCCTTCACAGCTTTGGCAGTAGGTATTTTCTGACATAAAACACCATGCAGAACATCAGGTGGCATAGATGTTGCAAAGTGTTGCAAAATCGGACGCCAACTCTCTATGATAAACAATGGTGCCTGAAGGAGAGCCTTGTGTCCCAATTGTGACAGCAGTGGTATGAGATTCTCTTCATTTGGCATTTGCAGGCAATCATGTATCTCAAGAGCATCAAATAGATCATCCTTCTCCACAGAGTTAAAATCTTCCAAAGCCTTAAGAAGAACTTGTCTTTCGTTATCTGAGACATACTGTAAGAACGAGTCCTTCAAGCTGCTGGTGTTTGTACCATATAAAGCCATTTCAAGAAATGGAGGTGCCAGTTTAACTGGAAAGTAGCGTGCAAATTTCCAACCAACTACTAAAATTCTGGCAACTGCCTGCCATTCCTCAAACTGGTAATCGTGCCTAATAAATGGGACTTTAACGTCCCCTCCCAAGGTGCACCTCTCATAAAAATCTGTCCAAAACTCTGTTAGGCAATCTCTTGTAACACCACTACCCTCTCCTTCCTCCAGTGCTCCATTTGGAAGGCGCATCTTGATGGAGACATCCATATTTAAAATATCTGGGTTTTTGAAGGCTTGAATCAGATCACTGAGACAATGTCCTCTTCTAATAGTTAGTGTAATTGGTTCATCTGTTGTTTGCCCATCCAGTGTATCTGGAACATCTAGATAGATGGATAGTGATGTGGATAGAGGGAGAGAGAGAGATAAAGAGAGATAATCTTTATTGTCCACACTCATTACTCAAAAGATCACACACACACACACACACCCCACCCACATGCACATAGCAACCACCAACTTTTTATTTAAGCTACCCTTTTGCACAGCACGTACAGCTATTGGCACCCTTGGAGTGGACCATGAAGTGGAACTTAAAAAATAAACGTTTATGAATATTGTCAAATGATAATCCAGAATAATACAAACACAAAGGGAAGCAAATTCAAGGTTGACTCCTAGTGAATGATTTAAAGTTTCCTAGTTTTGTTGCAATTTGTTTTTTTGGTAAACTTTACCAGGGGAGTTAATAATTGTGAGGGGCACTGTACATATAGCCAAATACAAGGGGGTCAAGCTGTTGTTCACCTGGTATCGATGGTGGATGAATAATCTCTGGAGTGAATTGAGCATTCCCGAATCCATGCAACACCTGGTTGCCTTCATCAGCGGTGGGTGGTTGAATGTTTGAAATTGCTGCACTCTCCTGCAAAAGGAACATTTTTATAACACAGAAATATTAATTACTTAACTACATAACAAAACAATATACTTTCCCATTTTAATGACTTTGATGAGTAAGAATTACACTCCAGACTTACCAATAAGGGTACAGGTGTCTGTTGAGAGTTGCCTAATCTGTGCATGTCCTGGTCAATCCTTGAGTTTGGCTGTGGATCATCCAAACTTGGTTGTGTGTTGCTCTGATCAGCTGAGTGTGGCTGAGTATTTGACATCACTGCAATCTCCTACAAGAGAAACATTTTCATAAGTTGGAAAGGTTAATTACTGAACCACATACATCAACAGCTTACTAGTCATTATTACACGCCTCTTCATAATGCTGCAGAATGCTCCATTCACTGGAATGGGCCTTCCCAACATTCGGCGGTCTGCTAATTCTGAATAACAGACCGTTGCTAAGTATAACAGACCGCTGTCAAGGAAAATGGGCTTTGTGCTTCTATTTCACGTCTTTCATATTACTGCGCAAGTAGTCCGGCCACTTATTACTTTATAATACTCTGTTGCTAAGCTACGCGAGTTGACCTGCAGATACTTTGTAACGGACAAACTTCCAAAACATCCGGCACAATGGATGAGTTTAATATTAGTTTTAATATTCTTGGAGATTACCCAGATTTCGATTCTTGGATGAAGGCTAAGTTGTCTTTCACAAGAAAAGAAAAAGAAAAGAAAACGACACAGAGGAAGGCAAAGAAGCGAAACGGCACAAACATCTGGACGACAGAGACATAGACAGAATTGAAGAGAACCGACATGAAATCAATACAAAACGGACCACGGTATGGGCCATGTCAATTTGCAATGGAAATTACATTACATTACATTACATTTGGCTGACGCATTTTTAGCCAAAGCGACTAACAACATGGTAAACAGTTTAAGTTTTAGAGCAATTCTCAACAATATTAGGACAATTTAAAAAACATTAGAGTACAGTAAGAATAAGTGCATCAGTGAGTGCTGTTTTTAACAGTTACGTGTCAGTTTAAGACGGCTGGTGAGTGCTAGGATCAGCAAGACTTGTTGTAAGTGTTGCTATGAGAGGAGATGTTCTCTAAAGAGCTGGGTCTTCAGGAGTTTTTTGAAAATGGAGAGGGATGTCCCTGCCCTTGTAGGAACTGGCAGTGTGTTCCACCAGCGAGGAACAACAGATGAGAAAAGTTTGGATTGGCCTGAGCCAATTTAATTAGAAATGCTAATGACCTGGTACTGAGTAGAGTACAGTAGGTACTCTGTATGGAAAAGTGCCACTAAAACAGCTCAGAACTTACCCGCATGACTGGAAGCGTTTCATCAGCATCATTGGAAATCTCTTGTCCTCTCCATTCACTTTGCAAGACGAAAACTTCATTTTCATTGGGGTCCAGTAACATTGCAGGGACTTCAAAGCTGTAGGAAATGTTATGGACCTGGTAGGAGGGCATGGCTGGTAGTCCTTCTGTGTCAGCAATGGAATGGACTGGACTTGCATCATGATGAAGTTGCACTGGACTTGAGAAACGTAGGCTTACATCTGGTGTGGAGGACTGTGGAGAGCTTTCAGCTTCATCTTCTTTATCTGCCTCAGGATCATGCATAGGATTTGGACCTTTGACCTGAAATGACCGCAACTTTGGTTTATTTTCTAGTTTTGGTTTATATTACCATTGCCACAATGTGATACAATATTCTAATAAAGGCTGCATGAATATTTCCCATTGCTAAGAAATCTAAAGAAGTATCACAGTACACATTATTTATTTGTGTCCGAAATGTTTACAAACGGCTGATTAACATAAATCATTAAAAAAACGGATTTATTAATACATACCTGTTCATGGTTCTCAGTGGCTGAAGTGTCAGACTCTGTGATTGAATGTACAAATGGTCTTGTACACAGGTAAAGTCTAACCATTTTCAGCTTTGACTGCTCATAAAGGTCTGCGATAGTACTAGTTGTGGCCACAGGCTGTTTCTTGAAATCACATATCTCATATGTAAAGTCCTCAATAGGTCCTTTAGGTGACTTGCCCTCTGGGAAGAACAGATTCTTTGCCATCACCATCATCTGTTTCACTGAGGTACTTTTCTCCAGCACCAGATGCCTTGTTCCTCCACCATTCTTAGACCTCACTTGATGAAAGCAATGATTCTGATAATGTAGCCAACCTACTTCAATCCTCCGTTTGCTTCTTATGGCATTTGTGTTCTTGTGTCTTGCCATCAGGTCATCCTTTGGCTCTGAGGAAGATTTGGCAGCAGATCCTTTTCTTTTACAAATCCTTCCCTCTGCAATCTTTTGACGGAGCCTTTGAATGCTTGTGGTTGTAGGCCCATCAGTTTCCTTTATGCGACAAAATGACCGGACCGCCAGGCGGCTGCCATAAGAGGGGATGTATTTGGCCATCTCTTCATCGGTCATAACATTTAAGACAGCTCTGTCAATCTGCAATAACAAACAAAGTTATTGTTTAGCACCCACACTCACCCACCCACCCACACCACGCGCAGACATACAAAATGTGTTAGCCTAATCATTTTCAGAAAAGGCAGTGTAGAAGATTTGGGTGGTCTAGATTAATCTAGGCACAGTTGCAATGTAAATTTTTTTGACATGGTTAATACAAACTCCTACTAATTTCAGTGTGTATTCAACATGCTGTAGACAACAAGTTATTACTCCAGTTAAGATCTGTGAAATTATCAACATAATCTACATACTTCGTCCATTTTCATTCTCTGCAGGTTGTCCTCACTGACATTCCTTGATATTAGGAAAGACTCAAGATCCTGGTCCATGTCTAGACAAGATGAAACACAGAATAAAATACGTTACAGCTATGGCTCTAAAATGGTTGACAAGAATCTCTGACAAATTCTGTTTGACGCTATTAACATGGGAATGTGTTACACACATAGACGCTTTGTTTTGAACAGTCAAGTTGCGTCCCACAACCATGATTAGCTAACAAAATTCCCGTCTGGTACGTTCAGGTGCTGTCATATGTTGAACTGTAGCCTACGATACGATACTAGCTTTGTGATGTTAGGGTTAGCAATTAGCTATTATGCTAGCGGAGCTGTTACAGTACCTGAGCTTAAGTAGCCAGTCGACGGTATAAACACGAAAAAGTAAAAGAAAACATGAACGTACATAAGGCACACTGAAGTTGCTACTTACCATCACTGTTGTATAATAAATTAGCTATATTTCATACAATTCTTACAGCTGTGCAAGCTGTGGCAATTTAGCTACTCCCTCACCTCACAGGAAGATCCCTTTATCTTGTGAATCCTGTTGCCGTCTGCTGAGTGTGTGTGTAGGCTACATTCGGTCTCCCCCCCCCCCCCCCAGATTCCACTCACTATGATATTAGGTTAGTCTACTCATGTGACTGCAGCTGATACAAACCACTAGTGCACAGCAGTACCAACTAAAACTTTAACTTTTAATCTGTAGATAGTGCAGGCACTGAAGCACCTACTTTACATTGTTAGTGGCTTGGTGGTGCTCGCGGCTCAGGGAGGAACGTTCAAGCAGTTCATGCAGTTGTTTAACATAACCAAATCGGCAACGCACACTAAACTTAGTCAAAACGATTTAACTGAAACATCTAAACTTACCTGTTTGTGAGAGCCAGCCTGGACCAGTAGCCTAGCCAAGCCTATGACAGCGCGCCTCTTACGTGAATGGGATCTGCGTACAGAGCCCCCAACATACCAGAGGAAGAAAACGGTTTTCTTAACACCAAAACTATTGCGAGGGAACGCAAAAGTATTGCGTGGGAACGCAAAAACTATTGCGAGGGAACGCAAAAACTATTGTGAGGGAACGCAAAAGTATTGCGTGGGAACGCAAAAGTATTGCGAGGGAACGCAAAAAGTATTGCGTGGGAACGCAAAAGTGCAGTCTAAAAATATTGCCCACCCTGTCCCCAGGGGGGCTCCGTAGTAATTCAATGTGCTTTATAATATAAACAAAAGCAGAGTAATAGAACAAAAAAGCATAAAAGGGCTATGTACTTCACCTTTTTAATGTTTAAAAAGTAAACTACATAGAATAATCCTCTTTCAGCTAAAACAGCTGGTCAAATAGTCCTAAAACTGCTAGGATGGGTTACCTTTTACTTCTATAGCCTACCTGGAAGTCAGGTAGCCTATGTATCTATGTATAGGCTACTACATATCAGAGTCTAGTTTTACATTTTACTCAAAGAAATGAAATCTGTACTTATACCAGTCTCTTTTTTTGCACAAGCAGGCTTGAGTAGCCTATGGGTACTTTTGCATTTCACATATCAAGTTATTGTTTGATAAACCGACATGAACATAGGTCTGCCAATTTTATATAGGCCTAGGCCTGAATATACCCTGACATCATGAGCCTGATTATTTCAGTAGCCTTAGACCAGGTATTAACAGATGTCAAACCTGTATTCTTACTTAGAAATGTAAGTGACATTCTACAGAAATAGCATTCTCTTTGGTCCCTTATGTTGCCCTCAAAAAACATCTTACATAGGCCTACCAACCTAAAACTATAGTACTGCAGGGAACATAACACAACATTACATTCAGTCCAATAAGCAAATTATGAATGATCCAACAAGTAAACACTGAAATGGGCCTGAAAAAGTGAGGTTATGTATTTGTGTATACTGCCACCTTGTGGTAAAATAGTTGCATGTCTGCATGAGTTCACTAACGGAGTTAGATTTTGTGAGGGGTGATGTCCCACTGAATTTTTACCAGACAAATAACCACCAAGAACATCAATATCAACATCTTTTAATAACGTGAGACAACACACGTATTCCTGTGAACGTGCAAAACCGATAAAAAACGAGGACAAATAACATGTTCTGTAGACATTAAATGCCTAATCTGTCAAATAAACACAGCAAATGCGGAAACCAAGAGGTACATAACAGGCACCACAGCTCTGAATGGAGAATAAAGAAAAGACCATGAACATTCATTTATAAACATGTACATCTGTGGGTTAAGTATCCTTCACTTTTCAGAGTTTAGCTTAACTATACGCATTACGTTCTCATGTATGTTATTAGCCCACAGAAAAGACCACCGGTCCTTCTACATGCATCTCTTCTCTTACATTATATTTTGTGACCTTGGCATCATGATTCCCCTCATCCCTAATCATACATTAATGTAATTATGAAATCCATAGACATATGGTGGTTTACCAATTGATTATTTTCTTAACTTGAAATCCACCCAATGAACCTCCCACCGACCCACACACCCATGAAATCCATCCTATTCCTGCTCCCATTCTGGAAAATGGCTAAATTCTTGTGGAATTGGACTGATGTTTAAAATCCAGCACTCATTTGACCTCCTGTCATCTGATTGTAATCACACACACACACAAAAAAAACCTAAAAATCCAAGAATGACAACAGTGTGAGAAAAACAAAATAATACCTTGAAAATACACATGAAAGAACTATGTATATAATTCTTGGTAAGGTAAGATGTGAATTTGTCATATACTGCAGGTTACTATTGAAGTGCAGCAGATAATGGAAAAGTTCATTTTTATCCAAGGCCATTACTTAATTATATATACGGTTATTTTTGTGCACAAGTAGAATCTCCATTAGAGGCCTTATGTAAAAAAAAGAAACAAAAGCGAAAACATATTTAGTCGTCCAATTAAAAACATTATGGACAACATTAAGATCAAGGTGCAAGTCTAATTAGGAATAGCATGTTGCACTGACAGTATGTACTGTAAATACTGTGAGTCTTGTTCCTTGCATTAGTTTTAGAATATACTAAAAAGAGGAAAAGGTTTTAGATACTCTACATAAATTACTATAGATCAGTATTATTTTAGAATGCTGAATTCTGACAAGCTAATCAGAAAAGCTAAAGATTGTGTTGATCCATCTACTGGAGCCGTTTTGTCAGAGGAACAGCAGATTCAAGAGTAGCCTATTAACACTCTAGAAATGCAGTCTCACCAATCAGTAGTAGTCAAGCTATGAAGCATTGCATTATTTGTTCCTTTGTACACACACCGACATAATATATAGTACTTGACTCTGGAAAGAAAATGTGCAGTTCGCTTTATCATACTTTAATAAAGAATGCTGAGAAGGCCATTCAATTCTAAAACAGGAATTCTAAAAATTTGACTTCAGTGCATTACACTTTGGTAGGCCTGTATTTCATCCATTTTCTGCCCACTGGAAGCAGCCTCGATACCTCTTTGCGGTGTCTATACATCACAGTTACGTTACCAGGGACAGCCTATGGATCTATCATGATACTGAGGATTACAGTCAGGGTAGTTACACAGGTCACTGAAAACAAAAAAGTGGCTGTATGAAAAGATGGATGGCGGGACAGTTTTTGGGCGATTCAGTGGCTGACCACACCATGCCCATAACCACAGGAGGAGCATCCTCAGGCGTTACACAAAGTGGGTGGGTGGGTGGGGGGGGGATTAAATATTACACGCACACATTAAAGCCTAGTGTCACACCATGGCACGCCACGACTGATCAGGCTGGGCATAGTGTGGTGATGCTAAGGGCGTGTCTTTGGGCAAGCAGAACCTCCTGTGCTTACGCATGGATGGAGGAGAGGGAAGGGGAGGGCAGCGGAGGGGAGGGGGGCCATCACTTGATGAGAACAGTCTGAGCACAACTCTTCAGCTCACGCCCCCACAGTGTGATGACAGGGAGACGGATACTCGGCAACAGAGGGAGGAGCCAGGACTGTCCAGCGGGGGGGGGGTCAATAGTTGATATGCTTTGCATGGCGCAGTTCACAGAATGCAGACTATATTTTTTATTTTTTCGGCAGGCGGTGGTTGGGGGGGTTGCATGAGGAATGGAAAGGTTGGGGGGTTGGGGTCCTGAAACAGTGTCAGCCAAGACCGGTGGGGCATCTGCGTGCCTATGGTTCATGAGCCGAGTCCAGGTGCAAAATTTCTCTGCGTCGTCCTCTAAGAATCCAGAGAATCAGCTGCAACAGAAGGCAAATGAGCGCACGTTAGCTCCATGTCTGACCCACTCAGCAATAGGCAACACAGAAACTGCCCAGGTAGCAGTAAAGCTGGATCAGCAATATTGAAGCATTGAACACAATATAGTTATTCTACCTTAAAATAAAATTCATTTTGATGGCACAGTGCCAATGTGTGCCCAAAACGCCTGGTATTGCACTATTTACATTTAAATGTATTCATTTAACAGACACTTAAGTGCCTTGCTCAAAGGCACGATGGTGGAAGCCGGGAATTGAACCCACAATTGTTTTTTTCCAGACTGTTGCATGCTAGCCCAGCTCCTTAACCACTATGTTACCACCGCCCCACTATGCTATGTTGTTTTCGTGGGTAGGAGCATAACCCTTCTCTTGTTTTAAGACAAATAGGGTACCCTCTTGCCGCCAAATGGGTACCCAGTACATTGAACATGGATGAAAAGGAGAATTTTTACATTGTGTTTCTTCAACAGGAACTAATTGACCATCACCGGTTGGCAACATTCTTAAATTCTGAAGTTAGCAAAACAATGTGTGGAGGGAGAAAAATAGCCAATACCAAATAATCTAGCCAGCAATAATACTGCATTAAGTGTATGGTATTTCAGAGCAGAAAATTAGGTCTGTAAAGTGAAGTTACAGCATTACATGTTTGCTTTTGGCCTTTGGGTGTATCCCCCTTGGGGTGGGTGGGTATACAGTATATTCATAATTCTGTACAACTGTGATACCATAATAGTAAAATATAAATGGTGTGACATATAATCGTGATACAGTAATACCGCCATGTCTTATTGTGACATGGCTTGGTATATATTGCTAAAAGTAAGAAATAACAGCAATGGAAAAAAAAGCCTCACACAATCTTCCTTACTCAAAAGGCATCCTCCCTTTCCCCACTTCCTTACCATCTTGAGGTGGGTCTACATTAATGTCTTCTGTTTCAGTGTCATCTCTCATCTCCTCATCCTCGTCCTCTTCCTCCTCCAGCTCACTGGCGATAAGCTGTCTGGCCAGCTTAATATTAAGGCCTTCGTTATAATGCATCTTCCTCATCATCTGAAACTGCTTCCTTTTCTCTGCCAGAGAGACAGACACAGAGGGAAATTTAATTGATGTCCCCAGTCCACTGAGGGAACTGAGAAACAGACAGTTATGGACGCAGGGGGAGGGAGAGAGAGAGAGAGATAGATAGAGATAGATAGAGTGATAGAGAGATAGACAGAAAGAGAGAGACCTGAAGAGTTATGGTTCCACCACAGTGAGTATGATGAAGTGCGTGTTGTGCCACAGAAGGCCAGATAGTGAGAGATGAGGTGGAGGATGAGGCATCCCCAGGGAACGAGTGCTGCGGTCGAGGAAACTTCCAGAAACATAACTCAAGCACATAAATAACAGCCTGGATGCCACGCGAGCTGCAGCTCTAAATCCAGAATCACGTAGGGGTCCTTTCAAATGTCACAAACCACCTCAATACTCCAAACCAATACAACCATAAGACACATAGGACCTCACACATAGGACTTCACACATGTGCTCTCTGTTAGAATGCTCCCCATATTCCGATTTATTTTCTTTCCAGGACATAGCAGCTTTTTATGATGAAAATAACAGATACTTAAAAAGAGCAATTGCACAAACAATACACAAATCTATAAACAGGGTCCACCTCACAAAATCGATTATGCTTATGAGGTGCCAAAAAAAAAAAAAAAAAGAAATCCTCTGAAATTTGATTTGTCTATCTCTGTTTAAAGCCAACCTTCTCCCTGAGCCTAGGAGTGGAGCGGTGCATTCATGAGGAACCGGTCAGCCAGAAAAGGGATTAGTCCGCGCGAGCGCTGGCTGGCCGGCCAGGCCCATTAGTCTGCATGGACGGCTTGGAGTTGAGGGGGACAGGGCCCCCCCTCCATGGGTCAAAGTCACATGATAGCACAGTCACAATTACCCACAATCACCTTTCTCTATCTATGACCTGCCTGGGGGGAAAACGACAAAACATCCGCAATATCTCACATTCATGATATAATCTGTGAAATCTGATCAACAAACAATCCTGTCAAATGAATCCCTTCAGACGAAGAAATCCACTAAATCACTAAATTCATCATCAAAAGGCAGCTGGACATGAGGATGAGTGATGAAGCCAAACGAAAGCCACTACTAACTGGAGCAGCAGACCCTGTGTGCAAGCCAACTGTAAAAAGACTGACTACTGAACAGGAAGGGAAATATGTGTGGCTAACCTGCCTGACACAAACATGAAAGCCTGGGGCCCAGGGGGCAAGGAGAGGGCATAACATGCTCCGCTGGACTAAAATACACATGGACAGACCGAAGAATAGTGATACACACAACATTCTAATAGTGGGTGTATCCATCACTGATAGGAATACACACAATCATGACATAACAGGAATGTTGTGCCAAATCCAGACAAAGATAGAAGGATGACTGACAGAAAGATACATTAAACAGACAGAAAGAGAGAGATGGATGGATATATTGGCAGAGAAACTGAACACGGTGTGTACCTTGCTCCTCAGCAGTGAGCTCCTCCTCTTCCTCCTCACTGCTCTCCTCCTCCTCCTCCTCCTCCTCCTT
Source organism: Alosa pseudoharengus (assembly GCF_046254945.1). Lineage (NCBI taxonomy): Eukaryota > Metazoa > Chordata > Actinopteri > Clupeiformes > Clupeidae > Alosa > Alosa pseudoharengus. The sequence goes on along the minus strand of NW_027468576.1, from coordinate 27,906,048 downwards.
GCTCATGAAGCGAGGTTCTGTGCCTTCTGCCTCAGCCAACCTGAGAGAGAGAGACAGAAAGAAAGAAAGGACGGAGACAGAGAAAGAAAGGAAGAGCGAGAGAGAGAGAGAGAGAGAGAGAGAGAGAGAGAGAGAGAGGGAGAGAGAGAGAGAGAGGGAGAGAGAGAGAGAGAGAGAGGAGAGAGAGAGAGAGAGAGAGAGGGAGAGAGAAGAGAGAGAGAGGAGAGAGACAGAGAGAGAGAGAGAGAGAGAGAGAGAGAGAGAGAGAGAGACAGAGAGAGAGAGAGAGAGAGAGAGAGAGAGAGAGAGACAGAGCGAGAGAGAGAAGAGAGAGAGAGAGAGAGAGAGAGAGAGAGAGAGGGAGAGAGAGAGAGAGAGAGAGAGAGAGAGAGAGAGAGAGAGAGAGAGAGAGAGAGAGAGAGAGAGGAGAGAGAGAGACAGAGCGAGAGAGAGAGAGAGAGAGAGAGAGAGAGAGAGAGAGAGAGAGAGAGAGAGAGAGAGGGAGAGAGAGAGAGAGAGAGAGAGAGAGAGAGAGAGAGAGACAAAAGCACAGACGGCAGATGTGACACGAGACCCACTGAACAGAACTCACACACAGCCATCGGCTAAAAGAAAATCTCTACATGGGAAAGAAAGAAACAGGTCAGATATTTCTGGACAGGCTTCATTTAATTCGCTCAGCTGGACAAAGTCGAACACGTCCCCTTGCATGTACTTCCTCTACACCACAGTGCAAGAGCCACAATAGTAGATCAACAGTATTTAGCAAACAACTGTGGTTAGACATGGATATCTGAGAGGAATTCCAATGGTGAGGCTGGCTTCTGTGCTGCACACGGTTGAGACTTGACCCAGGACCGTTCACTTGAAAGCCCTGGAGCCCAAAATATAATTACCGAGGACAGTCAGGTAAAGTTGTTTGTGTGTTTGTGGCATTTCTAAAGGGCTGCAGGTGGTAAACACAAAAACACAACGCACTTGGGGAGAGGTCAGTGTCAGAGAGCCTCAAAGCACAGAAGAGAGGGAGGGAGAGGTGGGGAGGCAAGCAGGGAGAGGATACGAGGAGAACAGATGACAACATAGGGCAGAGACGGACAGAGACAGAGGGAGTGATGAGGACAGAATAATAATAATCGACAGTAAAGAACAAGAGATGAAGAGAAAAGTGAGGCAAGAAACAGAGTTTGTGTGTGTGTATGTGTCCATGCAAAGGACTGTGTGTGTGAGGCAGAGGCATAAACAAGGAGGCAAGAAACAGTGTGTGTGTGTGTGTGTGTGTCCATGCAAAGGACTGTGTGTGTGAGGCAGAGGCATAAACCACTGAAAGCCTGAGCTAGATAAGCTAGCAGCCATTCCATTACTGAGACTGGACCATAAAAATAGTGTGTGCTCAGCGTGCAAGTAAACAATGGTCGGAGAGGACACAGCGACATGTCTGCCAGCTATATTTATGAGCCATACAGTGGGGACTGCAATGTCAAACCATGAAGCCCACAGCTCCATACTGCAGATACAGTATCTACACATACATAGAGATATGCACTATATGTACTGATACATCTATAACACACAGAGGCCAGATGTGCAGTTGCATCCTAAAAAATTACCTGCAAAAGAGCTACTAGATTCAGCAATAAAGTTACAAACTAGACAAAAAGTCTGTAATTAAATGTCTAAGATGGGTAATCATCTCACATTAACTTGTCGAATTGATAAATGTGTTCTGTCAGAGGAGGGCATTGAAATGGCACAATCGATTGGTCTGGGCTTCACCTGGCATGAAATAGTGGCCAAGGATCAATCACCTCCATTAAGTGATATGTAGCCAATAAGGTTGGCTGCAGCCATTAGGATGCTGCAAACCAGGAGCTGTTTGTAAAATTGGGAATGCCAAATACACAACCATGTTTAAAGCACACTGAAGACCCTCTCTGCTCAATATGTGGGACTGTCTGACAGACTGTGTGTGAACCAGGATTCTGCCTCAGTGAGTTTCTGTCTTGAGGGCAGTAGTTGGAACATCCGTTTTGCCTGAGAAAGGCAGAGCAAACGAGAGAGAGAGAGAGAGAGAGAGAGAGAGAGAGAGAAAGAGAAAGAGAGAGCAAGAGCGAGGGAGAGAGGCGCAGAGAAAAGACTGAATGAGAGAGACACTTAATCTGAGGCACTGGCAGCGCTGGGCCATATGCTCCTGCTGCCCCCGATGACACGCAGAACTGCTGCGTGCCGAGAGCCACCTTCCTGCTTACAGGGGAGAGTAAACAAACAGTGTATCAGTTACTGTGTGCTCACACCACCCAACTGGGCCTTATCTCACGGGTGTCTTACAGAAGATTACTCGATTGCGCTGGAAAAAGTCAGCTTCCCGTGGACATCTGAGAAGTCTGGGAGACATGGCTTTGATGAGGGGTACTAGAAATATGCCGGGATGTTATCCCCTGAGAGCCTTTCAGCTGTAATGAGAGCTAGGACCTGGTATTAACATTGCTTAAGAACAGGGTTCCCACTCTAAGTCAAATGCAAAATTCCATGACTTTTTACCTGACTTAAAACCTGAATTTCCATGACTTACTATATAATTAATTGTACAATATACCGACCAATGATTTCAGAGCAGCCGTGTAGCGTTCAAAAATCTTTTACTCCTTTAGACTGGGAGAGGAATAAATGGCCATTGAATAAATAAATTTGGGCTACTCAAGCAAGCAGTAATGCTAATATCCAGATATACTCCAATTTGGCGTGCAAATACTTGAATTAATGTACTATTTTTGGCAAGTACATTTTAAGCTGCTACAACAAAATTCCCTGATATTCCACGACTGGAATAGATGATAGTCTGGCGTTATCATTTATTTGCCTCAGGTGTACTGTGAAGTGGGTAAGACTGTTTTAGTGGCAGGCTAACACATAATGATGACTTGCGCTAGCCTAGCACCTGCAAACTCTGCAACTAGAAGGACTGGATGAAACATGCTGAAAACGGTCTCCACTGATAAATAACACACTTGCTAACTTGGAAATGAGGTCCTACATGTATGTCCAAAATCTTGAACCACCCCTTTAAGAACAACCATGGGACTGATTACAATAGATTGAGATGCATGAAACAATGGTTCCTTTCCATATTGTCTGGAAAGGGTTAAAACCGAGGAAATAACAATAAAAAATACTGGAGATTAAAAAGAAATATATAATACTAAGCTAGGCGTGCCTGAGCCCTGAGCCATGTTGAACCTATACAATGCTAGTACTGATGTTTGGAAAGGCCCTGTGACAAAATTGAGCTTAAGTGGCTATCCATAAAAAGAGTTCTGATTCCAGAGGTAATGAGCCTCCTATCCCAAGAGAATGAAACTCCAAACTGATCCCTCCTGGAAGAGTCAAACCACAGCAATGTTCTTGTTAAAGCAGTGTACTTTTTTGGCTCATGTTAAAAGGATCATATTTGGTGTTTTTTTTCCTATTCTAGTTGAAGTGTACAGTGATTACAGAACAGTATCATTTCATCTTCTAATACAACAATCAAATCAGTTGTTCCAGAAGGAGAGAAAGGTGTGGCCACTGCTTGCATAAGCAGTCACTTTTTAAGTGAAGGTATGAAATACGATATCTGACCCACACTAAACAATCCACACAAGACCCACAGAATCCTTGTCAAAACATAATACTGTGCCAATCCTCGTCTCCTACAGACATAAAAACACCATAACAGGTAATCTGGCATTTAGCACTTACTTTCTGGCGAGGTCATCTACCGTGACCGCATTGCCATCTGAGTCACTGAGTGCCCCCTCGTCATCCTCATCCCCCACCATCCTGCAGAGGGGGAAACAAGCAGACAGAAAGGGAGGGGGGGTATCATTTCTGATTGGGGACACAAGGTTGGAAAGCCAGAGGCACCTTCTGACCTTTCTAGCTGTGCGTCCTGACAGATCAGGTTGCTCCCCTGAATCTGGCCAGTGCCCTTGTTCTGTGTTGACACAGCAGAAATTCATCCAGAGCAGCAGCAGCAGGAGAGGGAGCAGGAGGGGGAGCGGGAGGGGGTAGCCCCCCCCCCCCCCCGAACCTGCACCGTAGGCACCGTTTAGCTTCCTTGGGAAACTAGCCTCCTCTTATACAAAAACTACCCCTTGGTGGAGCAATGTTTATAGAGGAGAACGGGATGAAACTAACCAGGACTGACAGACTGCTCTTCAGGAAGGACATTAAAAATATATAGTTCACATTTAGGGTATTATTCTTCCACACCCTGACAGCCCTTTTTTCCCCTTCAGCACACTTTGGGAAGGACAGACCTGTGATGAACTGCACCCACATCTGTACAATGATTTTAAAATGAAAATGTTATACTCATAAGATGATGATCCTACTCTGTATGCCAACAGGTGCATTGCTATCAACTCACCGGTTGTACGGCGTACTGGGCTCGTCAATCTTCATCAAGCCATAGTCCTTATCAGCTGGGTGATACGTGGCCAGAATGTTCATTTCGTCCCATTTCTGCGACTTCTTCCTGTAAACCCAAGTTAGAAATGAGTGCTCTGGAAGCTTATATAGTCTCGGCCATTAATACTGGCACCATTACTCAAAGGACACGTTACTTCTATGCCTCTGCCCCAGTTTGAAACTCCTAAAAGAAATAAATCTTGTGAAACTATCCCTACAAAATCAATCACAATGTAACCTCTGTGTAGTGTTAAAGCAGCACTAAAAAAGATTTGCTCTCGGGGTCCCCCTACAGTTGAGAAGCGCAATAATAAACAAACTAAATATGCGTCTTTTGCAACAAAGTATGAACATAACTCTGATACAATATAGAGGGAATGCACGGACAGCAGTCTGTAGGAGATCTCGGAATACTTATAGCATAGCAGCTCTTTCCATTTAGATTTTGGAAGGGAGGCAGTGTTCCTAACTGAATACCAAACTTACTATGGCTGTTTTAGATGCGATAAGACTCCTCAGAGTGTGGCAGAAGTGCCTTTCGCCCTATTAAGAGTTTATGTGCCATTGAAATGATTTTGGAAACTTTATTTTAAGGTAAAAAAAAAACTATTTAGGGGGCCTTTAATGAAATATAGAAATATAGAAAAGAATAGTTTAATAGCAGTTTTTAACAATGACAACAGATCATTAATACAGAAGTATATAGGCTACAGATCTGCAAAGATCAACAACTTGTGAGGAATATTCTGTGCAGAGGAAGATGTTGGCCGAGGCTGGGGGATGTTTATGGGACTGGCTGATAGCGGGCGGGTGACGGGCTGTAAATCTGGTTACTGCAGCTGGAATAATCCTCCGGCACAGTCTTCCTATCCTGCCCACACCCCTGGTACACTCGGCACTTGAGATGATGTCCAGTCATCAGAATAGGACCTGATCTACCCTGTACCAGCAAGTCAAACCAAAACACCAAATGTAATCCCCTAGCACACACATTTTTTGACTCATTCTAGCCTCTATGCAGGACACTTTGCCAATTTTTTGCCAACACGGACCTAACCCTTTCCTTATCTTCCTTAACAAACTAGACTGCCACAGCAGAGGTGGATTTTAAAGTGAACCTCGATGAGGTCAGGCTGAGCGCTCATAACTGTGTCAGGGAGTGCAGACAGCGTTGGGAGGGTTTGTGCTGTGATGTGACAGTGCGGTCCAGGGCTGGAGGCAGAGTGTGCTGATTTTATGTGTGTGTGGGCAAAATGATTATACAACTCATGAGGCAGCGGTACTGGGCTACAATGCAAACCAGGATACCTACTGATGAGCAGCAATACAGCTTTGCATCAGCTAATCCGTGCACTACCTAGATTCACATTAAGGCACACACATTACATTCATACCCAAAGACTTACTCCAGGCAATGTAGCAGCATCTACATACTATCTGTCCAAACTCATCAGAGTACAATGAAATCATGAACCTGGGTTGCAGATTTCCAGAATTAAACTAACAGGGGTTCAGTTTGGTAATAATAGTTCTACAATATCTGTCAATTTAATCAGGTTAAGACCATGGCCTATATTTTTAGGAACTCGCATAATACTGTGCCTCATACTCAGAGTAATCACTTCCTAAAGTAACTGTGTCATTAGCCGTAATGAATGCAACAGGAGTGCGTCTGAACATACTGCACTGGCGCTGATCTGTAACATAAAGCGCAACAGTGTACTATAGCATGCGTCTTTGATTTCACGACATAACCACTGCTCAAAGAGTCTAGACATCTAACCTCCCAGTTCCTCTGACAGACAAGGTAATGCAGTAAGCATAAGCACTTCTACGACACTGGGAAGTACCAGAAAATGGAATTGTGTTGTGCTCAGGGGTTGGCTCAAGTTAAGAGGGATGTCACAGGATATCCCTCTTCAGACAATTTGCTTTACTGTGAATGTTGTGCCTGTGCCACAACATAAACAATAGCACTGGTAGCAACAAACACAAAAGATCAGCATGCAGGAGTCATTTTCATACCATCCTTTAAAGTGAAATGAAATAGTACATCCTGGGACACACCTTGCATGTTGAACGGTAATACTGTTTACCTTAGAGGAGTGCATAACTTTTCAGAAATGGAGGGGTTGGGGGGTGGTGTGGGGGCAAAGAACATAATTTCACTGTGGAAGTGCATGTGTATTCAAGAAGCATGCTGGTAAATGTCAGATCCCAAAGGATCTTCCCCCAAAGGATGCTCCACAGCGAAAAGGAGGAGATGAGAGCATGACTACCAGAATAAAAAAAAATAAATAAAAAAAGGTTCTTAAGAAAAGTTACAATTTGGCCATCATAGCGATGTTAATTACTCATTTAACATGGGAAAAAATGTGTGCACATAGTACGCCTCATTATGTAGCGCTCATCAATAATTCCAAAATCCATGTGAAATACAGAAATAAGCCATGCTATCCTTCCTAGATTTAGTGCTTGGCTGCACATACAATCCTTCAGGATACATTTTCCCCCTTTTCTCTGTCAGAGACTATTTTGGTATCAACAGAAGCTTCGACTCTCCTGGGGGACTGGAGTTCAGTAATAACTGCCATTCTTGAATGGCCTATTTTTGCAGGGGATGGGTAGACGGGTTTCTGGATATATTCTCTAGTAGACATGGCAACTGTTCCTAAACTTGCCAAAAGCAATCCAATCCCTCAACATTCAGTTTATGTGTTTGATGAACTAAGCCTAAAGCAAGTTATGTAATTCTGAAAAATCCCCATCAAAGTGACAGTGTAAGGTTGGTTGGTTCCTACTGTCCTTTATTATTATTATTTTTTTTTAAAAGCCTGTCAACAACAAATAAGAAACTTAGCCTGTGACCAACTAGCTCAGTTCACTTACTGAAGATAATCACCCTCTGCAGTAGGAGTCATTACAGATGGAATCAATGTATTAGACTCTGGGCAGAAATTAACCATTCCCTGTACCTTTAACATGTCTTACAATACTTGAGCAAATGCAGTGTGGGAGTTGTTGGTGAGGTCAATGGCAGTACTATAGATAGTCATATACCCAAATGATGACAATTAAGGGATGCGAGGTAAACAACTGCTCATCATCGTTTCATTAGTCACTCAGCAAGCGGCCAAATACATCTAGACTCTAGAATGATTTTGCCAGTGTTAGCTTTACGTTGTTTTAAAACCAAGCGAAGGTCGACTATTTAACGTTAACTCACTCTAGCAAGAAATCGGTAAATGCAAAATCTTCACAACAACCATGACATGCAATGGAAGAGCGTTATGATTGGCAAACGTATCTATCTGTTTACAATATATTTGACAGATTGCAAGGGTATATCAAGTGTAATATTTTTTCCTTACTAGAAAATAGTAGATATCTGTCAGAGAATGCCAGATAACTTGACACCTTAATTGCTTCGTTGGCACAAATGCTTCAGGTTCCTTCACCTTCAGCTGTTTACATTTAAATGTTAAACTAGTTGGGTATGCACTAGGGTCAGAAAATGAATGTCACAATCCACGAGTGGTTTGGTTAACCATAGGTGGCACTTCGCTTTGGGCTAACTTCAGGCTAACATTGGCTAGGATAACGTTAACGTTACTCGCCTTTTCCTTAGCTACAGCCAGTGATTACCAGCTAACGTTAAGCACTAACAAACTAGCACTATGACGAACGGTAAATGATATCGTTTACATAGCAGAACTGGAGAGTGGAATCACTGCGCAAAACTATGATTAGCAATCAGCCCCATTACTTTTGGTCGTCAAACTTACAACGTTAACGTTATAGTTGCAATACAAGAAAACGTCAACAACGTTAATGTTAGCAAGGTATCTGGCGTCAGACATGGCATGACTGACTGAACCATGGTGCCAATTAGCATTTGTTTCTCACTTACTGTTGGTCGTCCTCTAATATTCCCAGCGCTGCCTGCTCTGGATTTTCCACCGGGACTTCGGGGGCCCTTTTTATACTCGCCCCGCTGTTTTTGTTCTTCAGAATACCTTTAATGGGCCGGGGAGCTGCCATTCCACACGGTTACTACGTCAACCCACTTGAGAGGGCTCCCAGTCTGGGCTACAACGTTGCTAGTATTCAAGTTTCAGTGCCACTTCAAGACTAAAGAGTTACAATTAACATGGGTAGTTATTTAGTGGCAGCATTCAGGGAAATTTGATGGCATAACCAACAACTTCAATAGCCCTATTGTTACTTGACTACACACTATGCCACCCTCCCTGAACTTGTGTCGATCCGGCGAGATATCTGACGTTACAGCCCTCATAGAACGCGGTACTATCCTCTTCTAATGTCGCGAGATTTGAGAAGGGTGAAAGGGTCGTGGATTGGTTGTATCCTTTTCATACTCTCATCTTTCATAGATTGATGTGCTTACCTGTGGAACACATGCAATTAATAAAGCGAATTCCCCAGACATGTTCACCGAGTGTAAGACGGTAGGATGATGGCATGTTGCTTCAAGTTGTTTTGCTAGGATAAGCAAAAGTCAGACTATGTAAATTGGGCTATTATAAGTCGCTTTACTTTCTGAATGTCAGGTAGCCTAAATTGAAATGGTCTAGGACCAGCATTTTCGTTAGCACAGATAGCATGGTAGGCTACAGGAGAGGAGATGAACAGGGTAACGTTACTGAAACGTAGGCTATTACAAACATAATGCAGTGGCCAATGTATTTTCAGACAGTCAATCATTTTAACGGTCACATTAAAAAGAACGCAGACAGTGATATTACTTTGGAAGTGAATTTTTGTCAGACTCCAGATGCCAGACAATTTGCAACCAGCATCTAAAAAAAGGATCACTTGGAAGAGTGGTAGGCTACATGTGCTTACTGTTACACATGAGCTGTGTTCGAAGGAAAACGCTCACTTAAACAGTTGCTTGTAACAAACAGTTAAGAGTGTGTCCATGAAAGGACCAGGCGGGGATGATACATGCCACGTCACCGATTTTAATGAAACTTGGCCAGTTTGAAGGGTCCACCTAAAAACTCAAAAAGCCAAAATAGTATAAAATTTGAAACAACTCAGGGGGAGTTAGGACCCCCTCCTTGTATTAGGCCAAAAAACCTCAAAAAATGGCCCAAAATTGCATAAAATGTTGACATCCCTCCTGCTGTCAGATTTAAACAAAGCAAAGTAACAATCCATGCCATCAAAAGTGCATCCAAGGTTAGTTTAAAACTGGAGTTTCAAGGTATAAGGTGTGACGGGTGTCAGTCCAGGACTGCACGTATCCACTATGTCACATGCCTTTTGGCGAATACCCAAAAAATAGCAATATTCAGACCTGAATATCTCTGATGAGCAACCTCCTTTTTTCAAAATTCGTTCTGCACATGAAAGGGCCATCTGTGGACTTTATAAATCAAAAGAAAAATTCTCGGCCTTTTTATTATTTTTGTCGCTGTAACCACCTAAATAGTGTGATCCAGCCAGTGATTTCAAATACATATCTACTTCAATGATTGGTTGAAAAATAATGTTTAGATCATTTATGGTGGACAAATGGAGATATATTATCATCAATCATGTCTACTGATCAAATCCAAGCTAGATTTAATGTCCTAAATGCAATATATTCCTTAAGGAATCCCTTATCCCTTTATGGTGCATAAACCTCAAAAAAATCCTGACATAATTTCATATGTGATACAAATATTCACTTTGACTCACAGACAACAAATATTTGAATTTGGTGGTCAAAGGTCGAGGTCAAGAGCCTTGCATTCTTGAGAAAATTATATATCATAAATGCCTGTAGAGAGGTTTTTTTTTTTCAAATTTGCTACAAATATTCACTTGCACTTCCTTTGTCTTTCATCGGTGACCTCCAGAAGGCTCAACAGTGGTATCTCAGACCCACCTCCCTCCACACTTATGATAGGTTGTCTACCAACCAATACCGACAAATTTTTTGGTAAATTTTGTCTTCTTTGCTGTGGCCGTTTATGATCCGATCAGCAACACAGCCAGACAAACTGCAATCCCTTGATGTGGGCACCCACAGATACCAACAAATTATTCAGTTAATCATATTTCTTGCTGTGGCCATTTATGATCCCATCAGCTATACAACAAACAAAACACTACCCCTTAATGAGGGAAGAACTAAGAACTACTGTACCACCAAAGTCTTTGGTCATTCCTCTTCTTTGCTCTCACCGTTTCTGATCTGATTAGCAACATAAACAGACCAACTGTAAGCCCTTGATGTGGGCAACCACAAATACCTACACATTCTTCAATCAATCCTCTACATTGCTGTGGCGGTTTATTATCTGATCAGCAACATACCCAGTCAAACCGCAAGCTTTTGATGCAGACACCAACAAATACCAACAAATATTTTGATACCACCAACCAATGTCACAAATTCCGCGTTGTTGCTATGGCCATTTATGATCCGATTAGCAAAATACCAATATACCAAGCAATATCATAAATACTCCAGTCATTCCTCTTCATTACTGTGGACATTTATGATCTGATCAACAACATACACAGCCGACACGCAAGCCCTTGATGCAGGCACCAACAACTACCACTCCAGAAACACAGCAGCAGCATCTCAGATTCAATTCAGGTTACAACATGACATGTGGGTGCCATAGCCATTGTCTTGCCTTTTCAGCAGCCTCCGATAACTGTTACAGCTCCTTTCAGTGACCGTCCTCAAAAACCAAAGTCTAACAGAAGTTTTGTGGCTGATTATATTTGGGTGATGAAAGGTCAATATTACTGTGACCTCACAAAAAAACAAACATATTTTTACAAGTTGAACATGATATCCTGAAAACACAGTGTATTGTTATTATTTTTATTATCACCTGATGGACATTGAGGTACAGTAGGAAAGCCCAGGGCAGTACTGACTGACTTGCTATGTATACTCAATACATAACACTCAATTCCCAAAGTAACCATCATGTCCTTGTTTGGAAAAATCTCCGTTTTGGATGTTCACACAGATCCAAGTAAAGCAGCATTCTCTTTAGAAGGCTTTAAAATATATATCTGTGTGGGCACAAAATATATGGGTACGTGTGCACAGGGCCTAAGTTGTGCTAAATTTGAAATAACTCCTTCAAGGTGTTTCTAGGATATTGTGTTCAAGGTGTAAAAATACAGTAGGCCCATGTTGTTTTTTGTGAGGTCACAGTAACACTGACTTTTGACCACTCAAATCTAATCAGTTCATCTTTGAGTGCAAGTGACTCTGTGCCGAAAAAAAAAAAAAACTTCCTACAGGCAATGACCTTTGACCATACCCTGGAAATGTAGAGTTCTCGCGAGAGCATAATGGAATTGTCTCTGCGAGACACTCTGGCAATGAGCAATGACGCACGTTACTTTCACCCCTTGCATCCCGGGGAACCAATCAAATCGGCGTATCTGATATATGCGGGCCAGAAGCGAGCTAAACTGATGATGACAGCGCTGCAACTTTGGAGCTCAGTAAACATCGGTCGTAGTTTTATCCAATTGCGTCGAAGTCCGGAATCATTCAGAGTAATCATTGGTCTAGTGTTATCCAATTGCATGCAGTGAGATTTTCAAATGCACGCTTGGTGCCGCCCTTCGAGTTGGGCCATTACATTGTTCGTGGCCAGACCCTTAATCTTTCTAGATTACCAGGGTCTGGATTTTCCAAGCTACTTTGACCATGAAATTCAAATTAATTTGTTATCTGTGGGTGATAGGCCCTTTCCGAAACTAGCTACACTGTCACCTAGCCACTTGCACTCCTAATCAAGTGTTGAAGGAACACACCAACATTTTGGGAAATTATCTTACTCTATAGATCTTACTAGAGTTAGATAAGATGATACATACCCTTATCGTCTCTGTGCGTGCAGTGCCTCAGTCTGAAGCGCCCACTGTTAGCATAGCTTAGCATAGTTCATTGAGGTGGGCAGTTCCAACTAAAAGTGATAAAAGAACTCCAACATTTTCCCATTTACATGTTGTGACTTATACAGTTACAACATATAGGCTACAAATATGCGATTTTCTAAGCATATGCAAACTTGGAACTATGTTTTCATTCAGGAAAAGCACTGGTACCGTGGCAGAGTGATTTGCACGCAGCACCTGAAAAGCTGCAGTAGCAGGGCTTCGTCTGAATGAGAATGTAGTTCCAAGCTTGTATATGCTTAGAAAATCTCTGTGTTGCATTTTATATTGAAATTTGTACACATTGTAATTATACTAGTCACAACATGTAAATAGAACAATGTTTGAGTGCTTTTGTCACTTTTGGGGATAGGCTAGTTGGAACTGCCCACCAATGAGCTATGCTAACGGTGGGTGCTTCAGACTGAGTTACATATAGAGATAGGAAGGGTATGTATCATCTTATCTAACTCTGGGGGAGATGGTGAAAAAGCTAATTTCCCAAAACGTTGGCGGGATTTTTAGAGGTTTATTCACCACAATGGGATGTACATACAGTAAGGTCACAGTGACCTTGAGCTTTGACTATCAAAATCGTACAAGTTATTATTTGCGTCCAAGTGACTGTTTCTAGCCTTGAGATATGTTGGAGATATCCCATTTGCAAACATTAGACCTACAGGTATACTAGTGTATGTTAACCAATGCTACCTTAAGGAATATATTGCACTCAGGACATTAAATCTAGCTTGGATTTGATCAGTAGACATGATTGATGATACTATATCTCCATTTGTCCACCATAAATGACCTAAGCATTCTTTTTCGACCAATCATTGAAGTAGATATGTATTTGAAATCACTGGCTGGATCACACTATTTAGGCGGTTACAGTGACAAAAATAATACAAAGGCCGAGCAATTTTCTTTAGATTTATGAAGTCCACAGATGGCCCTTTCATGTGCAGAAAGAATTTTGAAAAAAGGAGGTTGCTCATCGGAGATGTTCAGGTCTGAATATTGCTATTTTTTGGGTATTCGCCAAAAGGCATGTGACATAATGGACACATGCAGTCCTGGACAGACACCTGTCACACCTTATGCCTTGTGACTCCAGTTTTAAACTAACCTTGGATGCACCTTTGATGGCATGGATTGCTACTTTGCTGTGTTTAAATATGACAGCAGGAGGGATGTCAACATTTTATGCAATTTTGGGCCATTTTTTGAGGTTTTTTGGCCTAAAACAAGGAGGGGGCCCTAACTCCCCAAGGGTTGTTTCAAATTTTGTGGGTCATTCCATGTCAATTCAACCAGGGCCCACGCACTTAGGTCTCAAAAAATTATGAAAAAATTACCAGGTGTACCTATGTTACCCAGGAGAACATACCTGTAGGTACCACAGGTTACTCTATACAACCACAGGTGGCAGTGTGGTGACTCTATATAAAACATATTGATGTCAATGGGGCATTTTGCCCATGTTCAGGGTGGAAAAGATTTGCATAAGACAAGTCAAATTGGTGTTTTCAAAAAGAAGGGATCATGGAGAATAAAGAAAAACATATTTAAAAATTCTTTGTATATTCCCACAAGGTGTTTGGGTGCTCTGAAAATGATAACCAAATTTTTTTTTTCAGACTTGTGAGGTCTGCTGTTCAGACCCTGAAGGGATTTGTTTTCTGTTCATTGCTTTTTGTGAGAGTGTTTCTACTTATCTCAGTAAGGAAAATAAATCAAGAGCCTATGTTGAGTACAAATATGTCCTCTGAAGGCTTAAACAGAGCCCAGCCAAAAACTCCAATAAAATTTGTATCAACTTTGAGGGACAGCTATGACCATGCAGGATTATCCAGACCAAACGTGACGATTTTGCTACATACTATTCCTATTTATGTACCAGCATGCAAAATTTGAGCCTCCTACATGGTCTAGTTCTTGCACTGTGGGCTTGTGAACTTTGACAAAAAAAAGAGGCCGAACAAAATCGACACCCCCCTCCCCCTGTAAAACTGGCTGTATCTTGGAAAGTATTGATCTTACATAAGAGTAATTTTACAGTGTGTCTCTTGGGTAACATAGGTACACCTGGTAATTTTTTCAGATTTTTTTCAGACCTAAGTGCGTGGGCCTTGGTTGAACTGACGTGGAATGACCCTTGTACTATTTTGGCTTTTTGAGTTTTTAGGTGGACCCTTCAAACTGGCAGAGTTTCATCAAAATTGGTAACGTAGCATGTATCACCCCCGCCTGGTCCTCTCATGGACACACTCTTAAGTAACTAGTTAGTTAGTTAGAAACTTTATTATCCCCTTGGGGATTTTTTTTCTCAGTAAGTGATGCATGAAAACATAGGACATGTTGTTATCTGCCTCTGTTTCGACATAACCAGACAAGGTGAAGAAACACTCACAGACCCCAATCACATTAGCATTACACATTCCCCCATAGGACAATGACACAGGAAGACTGAGACAGGACAGATTAGCCATCAACAAATCCCATCAATCCCATCTCTACACATGTAACAAGTGTAATATAGGAACATGTGTTTCCGGACTCTAAGGAAAAAACTGTTCTTACATATTTTTTTCCAGATACAGTCATGTGAGACATCTCAGACGCACAGTGAGATGTCAGCAGGTGGATTCCACTGTGGTACATGTTACAGTGTGGTGGATGGACTGTTTGAGCCTAATACAGAATACCAATACAGAAGTGTCGGTAATGTAAATAACATTTATTTGCATTGCATATATCCATATTGCATTGAAGTTGAAAGGTGGCTAAAATATTAACTTAAAGCTGCTGCATTTTTGAACTCATTTTTCCAATACATGCTATCAAAAACTGGAAAAAATAGTATGCTTTTTACTCTTAGACCACCAAGAACTGAAATGGAAATAAAAAATATTTTCAACTCACAGAATAAAAGTAAAACCTCGAATAACCTGCCTTTACAGATGAGGTAATGATCTGAGTAGATAGCAGATACCGGTACTCGTTTTTGCCAGCACCTGGTAAAGTGACTTACTTGAAATAAGCAGATGACTCAAATTAAACATAACATATTTTTGTGTTATGGCATGTACCATTTCTAATTGTATAAATTATTTTGAGTTGGTGTAATACATCATTCATCTTTCATGCTATCTTCTAGCATCCATAGAGGCGCATTAGAGTCATCTAACATGGCTAAAAATGGTGTTGTCTCCTCACAGAGGAATCATATTTAGTTCTAAAATAAATTAAATCCATTGCAAGTGTAGTGTGATATACAGTAAAAAATGAATATTTTGGTAAAGCAAGGATGAGGTTAATCTGGAACAATTTATGATATTTTTCATAGACACCAGTGTTGTTTTTTTCTATGCCATACGGATGCCCTTTATGATTATATATAAACACAATCGACCAGTGTCTTGCAAGACAAGAAAAGAAGACAGGACTGAGTGTTCCCACTGCATTTGTCTGGTTTCAGACAGAGAACAGATATAGAACAGAAGGCAGTAAGCCCAGCAGAAGGACCAGGAGATTGCATTGGATGGATCCAGCATGGTCTGGCTCTGGTAGTAGCTCATTGCAGTTGGTGTATGGCTCGATGCAAGCAGCATAGGCCATGGCATGCGCAATATAGCTCTGCTCCTGAACTCCGTGGAAGAGGTGGGCCATTGGGCCTTTGGCAAAGATGGCTACATCCTCTATGCCATGTGTTTCAGAGTCCATTGGCACTGCTGATTGCTGTTGGTAGTCATTCCCATCTGATAATAAAAACAGGACAACACAACACAAAATGAGTTTCATCAACAAAGACTTTTTAAATAAGCGTATCATTATCTCTTAATAAAAGGGTGGTCAAGTTCAGGAAAGTCTAAAGGTAGGGTAAGCGATGATAAACAAATTCTAAGACGCAACACATTTTTTTAACATGCAGTGAATATCTCCTCACGATTCGCTAGCTCTCCATTTTCTGAAAATACTTAGTTCTTACACAGCCCTAGCTCCTGAGTGGGGGTAGCTTGTACCCCGAACAATGACAAAATACTGTGTGGAGTTTCTCAGGGAGGAGTGAGCTACCTCTCTGGTGTTTTTTGTTTGGTCTTTGGTTCAAATGTAATGTAAGTTACTTTGGACAAAAATGTCTGCTAAGCATCATCCAGCGTCGCTTACCCCACCTTTAAGTTCTCAAAGTCCACATACAGCTTTGTTTGTCAGGGACTAACATTTGTGTCCACAAGATGGCGCTAAAGCATTAGGATAAATACAGTAAATACCAATGGCATGTGTATAGGTCAACAAGGCTTGGCTCAAGTGAAAATTGTTATCCAGAAAATTAAGACATACTTGATATAGAGTTGTTAATGGATGGTCGGCTGCCATTGACAATCGCAAATCCCGGTCCATTTCCATACAGAGCCGTTGTAAATGGCAGTTTGTCAGTGGCCAGTGCTCGTGACAGTCCTGAAAAGAATGCATATTGTACATGTAATCATCTCTTAAGACTTTTTTTCTCAATATACCAGACATTGTCGGCAGATGTGCCGACAATGGTAAATGATCTGGGCCGTCTGCCAGTCCATACCCAAGGAAAAGGTAAAACTTCAGATTAGTATTCCCTTTGCCCTTGATGGGGATTGATGGGTGTCTCCTTACCAAAGCTGAGACCAAACCTACGCTTTTGGAACCAATGCCTTTCAGTATTGCTAACCATCTCCAGTGTTTCCCACAGAATTGGATTCAATTTGTGGCGGTAGCTGACTTTGACAACGGGGGGGGGGGATTAAGATCGTCTTGGTAGTGTATAGGTCTAATTGAGTGCCTGTCACTTTAAGACGTTTGAGGGAACCCTTGCAATTGTAACACAGTTGAAAGGCTGCTGATGTGTGGATGCAATTCATAACGTTTTCTACGTACTTAAAATAAAGGTTCGTACTTCTCCTTGGAAGAAGCACTTTTGAATTTTGGAAAACACTTTTCCATTTACATTGGTATTTTGCAAACATTCAGTGTCAGAGTCAATAAAATGAGCCCTTCAACGAAATTGACAAGCAGCTGTAAGTAGGCTAAGCGTGCTAAATTCGACATCCAAACAGTATTCTAACGTTAGCTTTGAGATACTGCTTGATTTCATAACTTAACTTAGTTTAGTCTCTTCAATGTAGCCTACTATGTTGTGATAAGACCTTAGCAGAGTTCACTTCAGTGCAGTAGTTTTGAACAAATTTGCGCAGCATGGTCACGATGCTAAGCGGATTTAATATATTTTATAAAATGCACATGCAGAGGAGTGGCAGTGGGCTACGAGAGAGCGGGGCGGGGCAAGGAAAGGCTGCGTGCGTAAAAAGCGCAGCTCAATGGCAATGCAAGGATTTGATCTTATATTTCATTTAAATTAAATTAAATTAAATTAAATTAAATTAAACATAGAATATTCATCTGTGGCGGCCGATTTTTATTTCGTGGCGCCCCGCCACAGATTAGTCAATGTATGGGAAACACTGATCTCATCAGAGTGCTGTGGACCATCATCTGTGTAAACCTTTAAGAGAAGCAGAGAACTCAGGCTCATTGTCTTTACCTAAAACAGGATTTCCTCTGTCAGAGTAGCCTCCAAAGGAGAAGACGTGGGAATGGTCAGCTGTGACCACTGACAGGGTGTCCATTTCACTGGTCAGATTCGCTGCCCTGGTGATGGCATTGTCAAACTCCACAGCTTCGGTCAGTGCCTTCTTGGCGCTGCTGCCGTGATGACCATGGTCGATTCTCCCCCTTGAAGTAAGCAAAAGCATTTATAAGTATCACATAAAAAGAATCTTTCACAGTCATGAACACAGGCAGTAGCTTTAGTAACACGTTCTGTTTCCAGAGGCATTCACATGTGGGCATGTATATGTTTGCCAGCATGGATACATTTATTTTCCTGCTTTTCTCTTTTGTCACCAAATCAAACATTAATGAATCAAATGATGTCTGCATATCTTGCGTCTTGTCAGAGTAATGTATGACCGTGCACATTCACTTGATGTTGATGATAGTTTTATTTTGAAACTTATCTTCTACAAAGAGGTAGAATCCATTTGGGTTCTTGCGTAGGATTTTGATGGCCTTCTCCACCATTTCTGTGAGAGATGGGTCACTCGCCTTGTCTCGGTCGATGTCATATTTTGTGTCCTTTGGCTCAAAGAGTCCTAAGTGTGAAAATGAACACAGAAAATTGTAACTCTGGCAACCAACTCTTTTAGTTGTTAATTTGTTAATTTGTTAATTTGACAGTTTCATCTTCACCCTCATCAAATTTGAGAATGGTGAATTAATGGATGTGATGTCGGTGTAAGTTACACTGATTTTAGAACAGCTAAGGGGTGTTGTTAGGCACGACTCGCAAGTGGAGCTGTTCTAAAATCAGTGTAACTGACAGACTCGAGTGGCTTATTGCTTTTCTAAAAGGGTTACTACATACATCTGGCAAGGTTTCATAAAATAAAGGCGCAGCAACAAGAAATTTAACGATGTATTCATAGATAATCATTCTTCCGTTTACAACAGCATCGAACGCGATTCAGCCAATCATATTCAAGGACCGGAACTATCCGTTTCAGAAGGAAGCTTTGACTTACCTATTAAATAGTCAGTCTCTTCCTCGTCCACTGCATCAAGTTGTGATTTGTTCCACACATAACGTGCTTTCTTGAAAGAAAAAAATATTCTGTTACAGAATATTAAATCTCTACCTAAACTTCCAAAATACTTATACGTAATATTTCTGTAGTGTGTGTACCTGCTTGTTCTTAAGCCACTCATCAATGAGATTGGTTTTGTCCAGGCGACTTCCATTGAGGCTTGGGTACTCAGGGTCAGGAGTTTCTTGAGGGAGCATATATGTCCGACCCCCTCCCAGAATTACCTAGTGGAGAATGTATTGTGTTTTGCCTTTTTAATCAATCATTTGCTAATTTCTTGAAAAGTACAGTCAGTACATGAGTCAGCAGTAAGTCTTACATTGATATCAGTGTTGTGCACCAGCTGGTAGGCGATGTCCTTGCAGTCTCCTACTACATTATCGTTTTTTAACTCATAGTCACTGTACCAGCCTCTGTCAGCGGAGTGGCTGTAGCTGGCAGCAGGGGAAGCGTGCTGAACACGGGTGGTTGTTACGATACCCACTGATTTCCCTGCACCAAGACACAATACACTCCATGAATCAGATAAAACTTTAGGCAAATGGCTGTCGTTTCAGTTTGTACAACTTGCACCTTCTATGGGTGGTGATGGCTGCCGTACCTGCCATCTTGGCTCGGTGAAGAACCGACTTGACCTCGTTGCCTTTGGCAGTGGCACAGTTGCCACGACGGGCAGCTGCAGTGATCCCCAGGGTGCCATAGTTAGCCTTCACGCCGCAGTGGTAGGCTGTGGCAGTGCCAGCACTGTCAGGCATCTGCTGATCTACATTGTAAGTCTACTCACAAACATACACATATAGACTTGGTGACTACACAATAAATGGCCTGTAAAACAAGTGTTGGAAATTACAGTTTCCCTATGTCATTGGTACCTTGGACAAAGCCAGATAGGGGAAGGTGTCCATGGCTAGAGAAGTTTCCTCTCCTGTTTTCCCTGCCATCTGACCTTTCAGAATCCTTGCTGCTGTGACTGTGGTAATTCCCATACCTTGGGATTGATCAAAGAAGTAATTAGGGGTTTGCACCGACGTCACGTTCTGGCCGGTAACTATGGTAACCCAGCACGCGCGGCCATATTGGCGATACTCAGTGAATGAAGTACAATGGAGTATTATGCACTTTGGATATCTTACATGATTGTAGCGTGTCTAAACAACAGAAAAGCTCATCAAAATGCGTCTAAGATGCAAAGGCATATAGGGCAGGACTTGGACCACAAGAAAAGGCGCGATATTTCGAGAAATTACGGATTATTGGCAGCGCAGATCCATATGAGTTGGGTGAGGGAGACGAAGTACCAAGTTCAACCACAAGCGCCCCCCTTCCTTTGATAACTTCTGGCATTATTGTCCCTTCTCCCTGGTTTTTTAATAACGTTTGGAAGTCGATACCTACACCAGATGTTTTTCTCAGTCTGACCTATTGGTACAACCTAAAACATGGCAATAATTAACCATTTTCCTTGACGATGTTAGGGATTTACTTCAGTGCCTAATGCTTTCTAATGAGGCGAGTATCTCCAATATGGCGATGTCCAGATCTGATGACACGCCGTGCAAACCCCTAATAGTTATGCAACATAGAGAAGACCTCAAGACTCTGGGTGAAGGAGCATTGTGCTTCTTAGAAACAATAAATTAACTGTCATACAGCTCCATGTAGTTAATTGTCAGCAGATTTCAGTGATAAGATTGTAAGTACACTATTAAGTTAATTTTGTACTTTTATGAGCAGTATACACACACACATACACGCATGTCGCACACACAAACTACCACACCCAAGTGCAGGCCCGGAGTGGGTAATCGGGAGAATCGGGAGAATTCCCGGTGGGCCGCTTCACTTTTGGGCCGGTCGAGGGAAAAATATTGGCATTTGTCACGTTAATCTATCTTCTCTTAAAGTTGGCTACACACGTTCGCATTCTATGCCTAACACCGCAGCCTCTGCATGGGTTCTCCCCTCCCAAGAAGAGTTAATTGGTTGGGTCCATATAGCCCGTCTTTCCTAAAAAGTTTTCTCAGATACCAGCCGGGCCGGCCCTACCGTAGTGATAAGCGTCAGGGAGGATGGATGGTAGAAAGATGCCATGAGGGACTGAAAAGGCCAGGTAAAAAAGACGAAAAGTATTGGATGGAAATGCTGCCAAATGTGCCATGCTTCCAATTTTTTTTTAAGAGGACAGACATAAGTGGCAACTGGTAAAGAGATATAGCTATGATTATAACGCCGTAATTGGGCTAATAACCTACTGGACGTTGTAGCGTTGTCAACCTATTCGCAAGTAACATATTAAATGAAATAAAATATTAGCATTTTGGTATCATCCAATATGGATATTCATAGACTTTGCAAATATTATGCAAATATTGATAACAAAAATCAAGCTTGATCTGTGTATGCAGTAGCCTATAGGCCTAAAAACAAAAGTAGCCTGAGCAGCAGATCAGCCAGTCCCCCGCTGAAAATGATGAGCCCGAAATGAACTATGACTATAGGGACTAATAGAGTTAACCATATGAATTAAAGTTATTTTATGGAAGAAAGAACAGTAGGCTATGACAGCAGTAGGCTTCATGATCAACCTATATGGCTTGTTTGCTCAGAAGTGGGTGTAGTAAAGGAGCAAATCACCAAACAACAACATGATAGCTGACCCATGCAGAAAAAAACATGTAAACAATACAGTAGTTCAATATGCCTCTTAGTGGAATTGTGGGATACATTTCAAATGCTTTATTTCTTCCTTCCTGTTTTTGTTAACTTATCAACCTATCCTTGTGGAATAGTGGAATATTAGCCTATAATAAAAACTACAGGATAGTAAGAGCTGAAATGTTGCCTTATTTATCCAATTTCCACCACCACTAAAAAAGTGGGCCGGTCTTGGGCCTGAAACTCCCGGGCTGAAAAGTGGCCCCACTCCGGCCCTGCCCAAGTGAAAGTATCTACATATTTATGACATGGTCAGGTTTTCATGATCCGACTGTAAAAAGTGATAAAAATAAGTTCCAAAATAACACATCATGTCAGTGTAATAATAGTGACCAGTATCCAGCTATAAAAGAAGAGTTCAGTAACTTATCGACTTATTAGACTTTATGGACTGCTTGGAAATAGTGTAACTTTTATCTATTGCCTGCAGTAGTTTTGTGACATTGAACATAGGAATATGGTCCTTGATAAATTAATAGATTAAACTATTACTTTGGCTTGGAGAGATATTGATATCCCCAGACTTATTGGTCAGTGAGCTTAGGCCTACCTTCACACTTACTGCTTGATTTCGTTATCTCGTAGTCCCAACAGGACAAAGCATTGTTCTCCTTTTATCAGATACTTTTATACGATGCTGCGTTTGTGTGTTTTCATGAACATAGGAATATGGCCCTTTATAACTTGATAAATTAATAGATTAAACTACTATAAAAGGTAGGAGAGATATTGATGTCCCCAGACCTATTGTTCAGTGAGCTTACCTTCACACTTATATATCTTGTTATCTCGTAGTCCAACAGGACAAGGCATTTTTATAAGATGCTGCATTTTTTGAAATTTTATTGTAGCATTGTTGGACATGTTGATCACAACAGGTCATACAAATATTAACTATTTTGTAATCGTTCCAACATCAGAAGAAAATACATAAGCTGATGAATGAGCTAGTAAGAAGGTATCTCCAATATCAAATTAACTTTAAAACAGTAAATTGAATATGTGACTATATGCGCGCCCATTACAAAGCAAGCAGTTTTTGTTTTTCATTCTTAATATTTCTTATTTTATGTAACTTCTTTTCATTTCTGAAGTCTCACCTCTGTCAGAGGGGATGAGGCTCATCATTGCCTAATTACAAACTGTGAATGAAATGCCATGACTTACCATCTCCTAGGAAGAGGATGAGGTTTTTTGCCTTGTGCAGATTAGGTTTTATCTCCAGTGCAGTTAATAAGGCTTCTTTGCCCTTCACATTCCAGAAGCGGGGGTCTTCCTCCTCAGCTGAAGAATAAACATGTTTACTTGGCTGCTCTCCTTTCTCAGAGATTATATTTATTTGGTTTTGTACATGTAACAGAAATTGCTTATACAGATACATTAACCTTTACATTTACAGTCCTACTAAGTCTAGGTATTTACATTCTGTTACTCACAAGCATTCATACTCACACATATTCACCCAAATTTACATAGGACACCCTCACTATGACCCATACTCCATACATACATATACAACTGTCGCATGCCCTTCCACACATAGAACGCCTTCACACGCACACACACACACACAAACACATCAGCTTACATTAGGGGTGTAACGGTTCATGTATTCGTATTGAACCGAAACGGTACGGGCGTCACGGTTCGGTGCATGCATTTACACGGAGAATACACGGTATAAAAATACATAAAACTCGTGTGCGGATTAATTAATGTCATGCGCAATTACTGTTAAGTAGCGAGAGTTACGGGAGTTCTTTAGCGACACCTAACGCTAATCTGTAGCCTCGCCTTAGCTCTGATTGGCGCCTATGTTTTTTTTGTCAGGTCGTCGGTCGAGTCCGTCAGTCATTAGCAGCACTAAGGTTAGACCCACAAGAGTTAGAGGATCCGCTGGTCTCTTTAAGATCGCAAGTTTGAGAACTATAGTTACAGTAACGTTAGTACAGGCGAAAGAGTGGTGGATAAGATGAAACTGTGTGTCGGCGTTGTTCAGCAGTTGTTGGGTATGTGAGTGGAAAAAATGCTACACATATTCGAAGCCATCACCCAGATGATGTAGGCTACCAATCACTGAAACGAGGGGAAAAAACTTCCCCTGCGCTTCAGCAGCCTTTGGATACAAATAGGGCCAAAACCTATGGCTTACATTAAATGATTTCGTAATGACAGAAAGCTATGTAAATCGCGTGGTAATTACCTTTATGTTGGGGTAACTTGTAACTTCTCACATGAGGTTCTGGTAGTGTTAAGTGCATAGACAGTAAAATAAAGTGACAACGCTAACCAAGCTAATAAACAAACCATGCTACGGTGAGTTAACGTCAAAGGGCAAAGTCACGTGACTTCTAGTTGTAGTCTGTTTATGAAATGAAAGGAGCCATTTCGTTTTTAAAAAAAAGGCAAAATAGTGTGATATTTTCACAGTTAGTAGGCTAGATTATTACTTTACACACAATAAAAAAAATATTGAGGCAAATTGTAGACCCTTTATATAACTAAACACAGATGTTGAAGGTCTTGCTTAAGTGGATTTTTAAAAATCATTTTTCTATGTAATTTGCACTTTCAGAAATAAGAGATGCTGTAGGCCTATTTTCAGTTTTATAGCTGATTGTCTTATTTTGTTTACAAGTTACAGATGGAGTCTGGGTACTTATTGTACTGTTTAGCCTACATCTTACACACTTCAGGCTGTTGCAGATGGCTCAGGGAAGAGACTGTATGACACTAGGTGGTACAGCCTGAGACATGTACAAAAAAAAATGCTTTCTGCATTTTTGTTTTGCTTTTCCCTCCATTGTACCGAACTCGTACCGAACCGTGATGTCCGAACCGAGGTATGAACCGAACCGTGACTTCTGTGTACCGTTACACCCCTAGCTTACATACATACATACATCATACATACATACATACATACATACACAACATATACATACATACACCAACTCACATACATGCTCTTACAAACACCTGATCACACACACCTACAGTACATGCACACATTGTTCTTAATGAGGTTCCGTGTGGCTTTACTTTATCTTGACCAACGTTTGATTATAAATATTCATATAAGTCCTTCCGTACTCTATTAAATTGTTCTTTTTTATTTCTGTCCTCACACATTGTTTTTCTATACTTAAGTAATATTTCATCAATCCCTCCCATGCCTGCTTACTTTCCCAGAAAATTATCCTACTCACCTGTTCGTGCCAATTTCAGTCATTATGTAAGATGGTGCAAGTAGACATTTATTTAAGGACATTCCAATTTGAGTTTGAGTTTTGCTTCCCATTTGTTATTGCTTAGACATGCTTCAGCCAAAACTTTACTTTACTCTTCAATAAATAGTACTTACGAGGAATGACCGATAGACACCAGTCAAAGGAGAGAAGGAGAAATAGTCCAGTGATCAGTGAGGCATGTGTAGGAGCCATGGTGGGGTAGGATAGATATGGAGTGTTACATTAGCAACATGCTAAAGACCTGTCGGAGACAGTGAGCTGAGCATTTATAGTACTCCCTCTAGATCAAAGGGCACAGAGTAGAAACACCATCTTCCCAGGGTAGAATCACCATCTAAATCACTTATTAATCAACTTAGGACACACAAGAAGATCCATTCATTTGTGGGATTTACTCTACCTCTTTGCACAAGACTGATGACTTGTTGGCAAACTCAGTTATGATGCATGAAAATAATGTTTCATGATCATCCGGTCTGTGAATATACAACTATCTGTCTGTTGTAGTTGTACCATGCATGGCTGTTGTTTGACCATGTAAATGACACGTGGGGAGCGGTATTACTATCTATTTTCTATCTTTCTGTCTGTCTGTCTTCATGTCTTCCAATCTGTCTGTCTCTAGTTTAGTCAGATGGATCAGCAGACGTGTTAGTTAGCATGTGAGTAATGGGTTACTGTTAAAGTTATTTTTCACTCAGTTTGTCAGGGTTGGATTTTACAATAACTAGACTCACAAGGCCACTCACAAACTTGGTTCTTAAAAAGAGAGAAGAGACTTGGAAAAAGTCTAGAGAAGAAACACATAGTTAAGGTGTCTGTGGTAACGTTTATGGTTACATTGAGCACTGAGCTGAGGTTTGTGTACTCATTGCTATGGTCAAAGGTTCAGTTTCCCCAGTAGACAGGTATTGATTACAAGTTTGGTCTGGTGACTGTGGTGAGAGGGTCATCTCATGTGGGCCTATGTCATAACATGGATTGTAGCCACTTAAAAATAATCTTGCCAATGACTCTCTGGGACTCCATTTGCTTTTCTGAGCCTAACTATGATTCTGTCAGTTTATTGTTTTTTGAACAGCACCTTTGAAAGGCGCTGTGCCAACAGAGGTGTGAATAAAGGTTGGCTACATGCCCTTTGCATAGCACAACCTTCCGCCTGATTTCTGAATGATTTAGAGTGGAATTGCTAGCTCAGATGTGCTTGATGTTTTCCCCAGCTGGACCAACATCCAGCAGGGGCTGTTTCCAGGTCGAGACTGGATAATGACCAAGACGTACTGTAAGAAAGACTGAAATGATTAGGGTCTAAAGGGGGTGTTATTGTGTAGCTGGGTAGAATTCAGTAATCAAAATCTGTTTTACTCATTCTATTAGCTCAGGTTCCCTGGAGGGAAATCTTAAGATTTTGCTTGGCACTATTGGATACTTTAATCCTTAGATTTGTAGTTTAGATGTATTTAGTTTGGCATTCACATTTAAAGTGTCCTTGGTCTTTTTGTTTGTTTGTTGTGTATCGTTTCAATGTCATTCAATGCATGGATGGACGGAACATATTTCAACTGTAATGTACATAAATTCCAAAAAAGAACAGAAGCAGAAATCATTTTTCAGATACAGATTTCACCATTATAATTCATTGACAGTAATGCTGTAATAATCATACCATGTCAAAACCACACCTTGTGCAAGGTAAAACAACAATATCATGCAATCAAAAACAAATCCAAACGTGTACAATTGAGGAAACATCTGTTGGCCAAAAGATTTCACATTGTTTACATAAGAAAGTCAAGAAGCCTAATATCTAAAATAGTCCAGATTTTTGCGAACAGAAACGGATGGTCAGAGGCGCAAAGTTTATAGACATTAAAGGCGTGGCCAGTCCACATTCACTAATTTAATTGGGTGATTTTGTGATCAAACGCTGGGTGCTGTGCACAAAAGGGTTGTTCTGATGTTTCTTAATCAGCCATGGGTGTGTTTTGGGCGTAACATCCTTCAAACCAATGAGAATGACATCTGTCATTCCCTTTAACAGGTCGCAGCGCAACTTCAAACAGTGCATCGATGTTTTGATAGTCAGCGGCGCATTTAAAGGAATCTGCTTGCACGTGAGACTGTATACAGGGATTCCACTAAACCTTGCTTAATAACTAAAACCTACTAGCAGAGTATAGCCAGGTGCGCCGGGTGCACAATATGGCCCTTGTTAAAACATAAAATGGACATCTTGGTCACTGGCCAATGTGATATGTACAAAGTAAAATTATATTCCTGAGTGTAATGCAGAGAACATGTGTTCTGAAGAAAACAGCAACTGAATAACTTATGTGGTATTTTCATATTTTATTACAAAGTTTTATTTTTAAAAATTTTGCAAGTCTTTGGTGCTACAAATACATAAGAAATAGTTTGAAATACATTCATTTTATGATCTAAAAAAAATATACATTGCGTTCAGTAAATTACTGGCGTCCTGTGTCAGTGAACTGACTTGACCAAGGTTGTAATTCAACCTTAAGTGACCGTAAAGTGCTTTTACTTGCTGGCTAGCAACGCCCAAGGCTTGAGGACAAAGGTGAGTATACAAACTTACCGAGCATGCTCAAAAGACTTTTTAAAAATTAGAGGGAAGAAGTACTTCTCATTGAACAATAGTAACATATATCCTGTTTAACAAGACTTTATAATCCATACAACGTAGCTACAAAACAACAACCAAACATAAACAAATCAAACAGAGCATTAAAGGACAATTCCGGCGCAAAATGAACCTGGGGGTTAATAACACATTTGTACGAGTTCGACCGTTCGCTGGGATTTATTTTCATGCTAGTCGAATGTGACCAGTTTTATTGCAAACCGCTAATTAGTGTTTAACGCTAGCCTTCGGGGCACACGTACAGTAGAAAGAAATCGCTATTTCTATACCACTAACAAGGCTCAAAATAGCACCACACTTACACAGTAGCATAATGAGGGTCTCTACATGTAAACCGAAGCATTGAGAACTTTGTAAGTGTACAGGCAGTTTATTAAAAAGAAACACATTACCGTTCACGTCTGGTTCACATACAGGCAGGCGCCTTGGGAAAACGAAACTCTGGGATGTGAAGTGAATCTCATGTGAAACGTTGTTGCTGAAAGAAAGGACTGTGCAAAAGAGAAGCACTGAACGCAACAGGAGACATAAGAGATGGCAGGCTATTTGAACGAATTTGAAGACATCGAGGATGAACCCTTATTGGACGTCGGAATATAGCCTACCAACGAAGAGCTGCGGAGCTCCGTGAAAGGGCTATGAGAGAGAGAGAGCTACCTGTAGTCAATGCTGCACACAGCCTCGCACTTCTAGAAACTGTAGGCTACCTGCGGACATTGTGAAGCTATAGCCACCGAAGAGGAGTGCCTGTGTTGCATGGAGTGGGACCTGTTGCGTCTTGACCCCCAAGAGACGCAGTGTTTTGTAGAGTCTGAAGATTCCCCCTCATTGATAAACAGGACTGTAGTTGAAACTTTTTTCCATGTCCCGAAAAGAAATTGGAGGCGGCGATCCATACCAGAGAGACCAGATGGACATCCACTAAGTAAGTACACTATACAAGTTATGTTACATCGGAGCTTATTTCTGATAGGCCTATATTGAGCAAATTACATGATTTTAGTTCACATCGCCTGCCTGTATATGTGAACAACCAGACGTGAACGGTAATGTGTTTCTTTTTAATAAACTGCCTGTACACTTACAAAGTTCTCAATGCTTCGGTTTACATGTAGAGACCCTCATTATGCTACTGTTTAAGTGTGGTGCTATTTTGAGCCTTTTTAGTGGTATAGAAATAGCGATTTCTTTCTACTGTACGTGTGCCCCGAAGGCTAGCGTTAAAAGCTAATTAGCGGTTTGCAATAAAACTGGTCACATTCGACTAGCATGAAAATAAATCCCAGCGAACGGTCGAACTCGTACAAATGTGTTATTAACCCCCAGGTTCATTTTGCGCCGGAATTGTCCTTTAATTAACAGTTAATTTACCCGGCTTCAGCAATTGCTCAAATACTTTCATCCTAAGGCAAAAATGAACCATAATCATCTTGACAGGACAAATAGCAGCAAAGTCAGAGAGAGTAACATTCCTGATAAGGTGTGTGATTGACCCCCAGAGCTTTGTGGAAGAGGGGGGCAGTCTGTGTAAGGCTCTAGGCAAGCAGCATAGGCCATTGCATGGGCAATGTAGTTCTGTTCCTGTACCCCATGGAAAAGGTGAGCCATGGGGCCTTTGGCATATATGGCGACATCCTCCCCACCATGGGTTTCTGCATCCAGTGGCACAGCAGACTGTTGCATGTACTCCTCATCAACTAGGAGACAGACAGAGAGAGTATAAGGGTGCTTTCACACCTGGCTCTTTGAATCTTAACATGGAACGTTTTCCCCAAAGATCGGTTTGATTGGGTATATATGGAAGCTGCAATCGCACTCTTTTTCGGAACAAAACAAACCGACTGAGACCGATTGGAGGAGGTGGTCCATCTAGGAGTAGAGCTAGCCTATGGTTTGAATTTCAAGTGGATGTCTTTTAGGCTAACTTTACCGGTGTTATGCGCGAGAACGGGAGAGAGTGGGATAAGCCTAGAGACTTTGGACACGCACAAGCACATATATGGAGCTCTTAATAAAGTAAATGTGGGGTTAAGTGTTAGGTAACTGCGGGATGGTGTCTTCAGCTGTCAAACGTGACCAATCCGGAAACAATTTAATCGTGTGTGGGTTTGTTTGTAGACAAAAGTTTAATCTCACGTGGGTTTGTTATATCATTTGTTCCGATATAAATGCTGCCATGTGAACACAAACAAACCCAGGACAATGGAGAAAAACTGAATTGATTCAGCCCATGATTCGTAACAAAATAGGTATCAAAGCGCCCTAAGAGAGTAGTATAGTCAGGGTTTTTCCTGTATAGAGAATTGTCAGGCGGGTACCTCAATCTAATTTTCGTGCTGGCTCCTGACAAATTTCTAGTCCTTGGTTGTACTAGTATGTGGGTGCTAATGTGCTAATTCTAGTACTAGTACTAATGTGGGACAATTTTAAATATGGGACAATTTTACTGATGCAATACAGTTAATTAGTTAGACTGAAAGTTGCCTAGGTCTAATTCACAGCCACAAGTGGAAGATACCAGTGGAGGAGAGAATCTGAACGCCAGTGAGGATCAGAGTGTGAGAGAGTCTAGAGTTGACTAAGTACTAAAAGACTTTAGTAGTTTAGGCCTATTAATGAGTGTATCAACGCTTACACGTTTACATGATTCTAGCATCACTTTTTATTCATCTTGTTCTCAAAAGCATAGGTTGAGTAGCTTTGACCATAGTTGTTGTTTTCATCATTTTGTCAACGCTGCCCCTGGTTGTTAACTTTCTTTCGGCAAACCCCCACCCTCATCTGACAGCCTGTTACCGCCTCAGCCTAATTTTTGCCCAGGAAAATCCCTGATAGTGTTTGTCAAAGCAAGCTAGAGAGGATCCTCTGAACATTATGCGTTGACACAGATGTACATTGTTTCACTTACAGTAGTCCACAGCCGTGACATTTCCTCTTGTCCCATTCTCATGCACATATCCTGGTCCGTTTGCATATAGGATACTTGTGTAAGGCAGCCTATCATCTGCCTTCTTTGGGGCAAGACCTGTAGAAAATCAGAGCAAAGTAAAGGAACCCACAGTACGGTCTAATAAATGACAAGGCAGAATGATGGATGAGCAGAATAATGGTACCTCGGAGCACATTCCAAAAGAGTAGAGTGCATACCAAAAATGGGGTTGCCCCGAGGGGTGTTTCCTCCAAAGGTGAAAACGTGGGAGTGGTCTGCGGTAACTACAGTGAGAGTCTCAGACTCCTTGGTGAGCTGCGATGCCCGGTGCACTGCTTTGTCAAACATCACCGTCTCTGTCAGAGCCAATTTTGCCACACCATCATGGTGTCCGTGATCGATTCTCCCTCTTGGGAAATAAGAAGAAACATAGGAGATGATGAGAAAGCCATATGAGAGCCCGATAAGCATGACATTTTTACATTATTGCACACACAAACATGAAGATGACGAAGAAGAGAGAGTAGAAGGATGAAGTAGATGACATGAAAAGACAAGTTACTTTTAAGGTGAAGTACTTCAATCTGTTTGCAGCTAAGTGATGGATACTTATCTTCTACGAAGAGAAAAAAGCCTTTGGGGTTCTTGCTAAGGATCTGGATGGCCTTCTCTGTCATATCCACAATGGAAGGGTCTCGTGTTCGATTGCGGAACACCTCAAACCTCATATCCTTTGCCTCAAAGAGACCTGATAGGATGGAGAGATCTTATTTGGGTCAGCAGCAGAGCCACGATTTATAACTGCAGTATGCCTTTCATCCCTCTTTCTCTCTGTACATTTTTGATGTTGAATAAAATGTCAATGTTTTGGGCAGTATTGTCGGTCGGATGTTAGGTCTGAAGCCTCATGTTGGTATTTTCACTAGGGCTGTCAAAATAACACGTTAATTTTGATTAATTAATTACAGAAAGAATAACGCGCTAAATTTTGATTAATGACACTGATTAATCACATTTCGTAGTAAATTTGACCCAGTGCAGTCTGCCTCAAGTGACTGAAGGAGGCAGATGAGAAAGCA
Organism: Alosa pseudoharengus; assembly: GCF_046254945.1. Classification (NCBI taxonomy): domain Eukaryota; kingdom Metazoa; phylum Chordata; class Actinopteri; order Clupeiformes; family Clupeidae; genus Alosa; species Alosa pseudoharengus. The sequence goes on along the minus strand of NW_027468576.1, from coordinate 27,874,354 downwards.
CTGCCTGGTCCTGTGAATGAAACATTTACGTTTAAAAAAACGCCCATACTCCTGTTGACAGGAGCATCATTCTCTACTATTTCTGCTGGAAGATAGGAGTGTGTCAAGTCTGAAGTATCACCTCAATGCAAAGCAATCCGGAGATACGAGTTAGCACACCTCTTGATGATAATAATGCTAGCCGCAGACTTGTCAAAGTTAACTTTGCAAACATATTGTTTACTTAGCCTACCCTATGACCGACTAACTAGCTAACAGTCGAACTCCCTTACTCAATTGACTACATTTGTTGCACACTTGAAACAAAATATCTAGTATGTTGAAGGTGGTTACATTTATTTCCATTCCAATAACTTCACACATTACATTTCCGTTTGCACTTACATTTTTTACTGCAGAAATAGTAATAATTTAACAGCCCTAAAAATAAGCTATATCCATAGCTGTAAGAACAAACTTGTTTATCCTTGTTCATCCTAGTAACAACCAATTAAGTCACACCGGCCATCATGTCATCAAGTTGTGAGCACAACTTCTCTTGTTTACAGAATCAAAATGACAGAGCTTCTAATGCTTAGCCATAGCTTAAAGCTGTTGTATATGAAAAGCTAGCCTACGTGTCGATAGCCCTGCTAACACCTGTGGACTGTTGGCTATAGTTTAGGCGATCTACTGAAAATTGACATGCAACTCCACACAAATACAGAAATGATCATTAATCGACATTAATTTATGCATAGATTTACTCATGATTTAGGCTATAGTATGCATATTGTGAATTGTGTTGTGATGGTTTGCCATTTTAAAAAGTTTTTTCCCAGAAAAAGGTTTTGGAAACACTGTTCTAGAATATATCTTAGGATCATAGTCTGCCACAACATTATTATTCAATCCAAATAGCATTCCTCAGGTGAATATATTATTATGGCAAAAGTAAAGGATAATTATTTTTTCAGTCGTGTGGTTAAAAGTATTTTTAAATAATCTGTTTACCCATGAGGCAGTCTGTGGTTTTCACATCCACCGCATCAAACTGGTCCTTGTGCCAAACATACTGAGCATTCTTTCCCTAATACAAATCATAAGAGTGAAAATCCATGGGTTGTGTACCTCTGCATATGGGAGAGGACATAGATATGATATTGATGTGATCAGTAAAAAATGACTTGAAAAGAGTAAGCTTAAATAATTAAAGTTATGAAGGTTCTCTCAGGAAGTACCCTCCGGGCATTTAGCCATATGTTGATGAGGTTCTTCTTGTCTTTGCGATCGCCCTTCCGTGAGGATGATGTAGGGTACTCTGGGTCTGGGGTGCCTTTTGGAGACATGTACATACGACCCCCACCAAGAATCACCTATGACAGACAGACATCAGTTATTACAGTTAACAGTTATAGAGCACTGACATTGGCAGATGCACATACTGTACCATTGCAAACATGTAACCATGTGCCAACTAAGACTTAAGAAGCTAAAAAGTGAAAAAGCTTTCAAGTAACCTAGCTGCAGTAGACTAATGAAAAGAAATCTGTTTAAGTCTAGAAATATAAGGCTGACGATAAGTAATATAGGTCCTTGTAGAGCCAGAGATACGCTTTTTATATCTGGCATGGCATCTTGAACTTCGATAAATGACTGGATTGGACTCTACGTATCTACTGACTTATGGTCTTACTTATCTGTTAAGCAAATAGCCTGTATAATAAAAATATCAATGAAGATTCCACAAAACACTCTGTGATTATGCTTGTTATGCAACTTGGAATGTCGTATTTGGCTGACAAAAATAATTTAAAAAATGACACTTTATTTTTTATTTGATTTGGCTATCAAAACCATTATTTCATTAAACTGGCATTTGCTCCATAGCACATCTATAACGGGTGTACATGTCAGTGCTGCAAAGTACATGCTCCCTATATAACCTTTCAGAGGTAACATCCCTCATAGGACAACCTTCAGACAGCAATGAACAGCACAGGGTGGAGACCTCAGTGACAAAGAGAGATAACACTCTTTCACAAACACACACACACATACACACACACACACACACACAACAAACATACTGATGATGATATTCAGATACAAATGAATTGTACAGATCCTACAGTAATTGGCAACAGTTCTGATAACTGTGACAACTAAGTGCCTTACATCAATGTCTGTGTTGGTGACCAGCTGTGTGGCAATGTCTATGCAGCCCTGCTGGCGAGCACTAGGTGGCAGATCTGCGTCGCTGTACCAGCTGCGGCTCACAGAGTGTGCGTAGGCGGCAGCAGGGGAGGCGTGTTGGACACGGGTGGTGGTCACAATGCCCACAGACTTCCCTTAAACACACACACAGACACAGGGCATACATGGAGCATTACTAAACATACATACAGAACATATGGAAAGACAGCCACACACACACATGGACACACACAGATGTATGGCTCCCAGGGGCCACACATGTGCAGACAAACCACAGACAAACACTCATTCATTCATAGTCTGCCAAAGGGAAGCTATTAGAAACAAGTAGTATGGGGCTCTTTTAATGTGGCAGGATTTCAGCCGTAGACACCAGCAGTGACATGTTGCCCTAGTTTTCTGTGTACAATTTTTACACAAATCACTTATGAAAGTGTAGTTTACTGAAAATAGCATCATGGAGGCTACCAGTAAACATTTCGTGTTAAAAAGATAACCATGTTATCACTGTCTTTCGAAAATTGACCTTTGATTTCTGGCTGCTGACTTTAAACATATGGGAAGAGGAGGTACTATTATGCCAGCGTCATATACTTTGCATTACCGTGATAACCATTACATATGCAGTCCGGTTGAATTTATGTGTTTTTGATTGTGTGGATACATATGTGTATGTGTGTCAGTGTGTATCTAGGTGTGTGTGTGTGTGTGTGTGTGCTATATAAATAAACTTGACTTGACTTGTGTGTGTGTTTGATAGATAGATAGATAGATAGATAGATAGATAGATAGATAGATAGATACTTTATTGATCTCCAAGGGGAAATTCAAGTTTCAAATTTGTGCATGCGCATGTGTGCGTGCGTACAAAATAGACATACCTTGTGCTTTAGCACGGTGTAGAACAGAGAAGACCTCATTGCCAAAAGTGGTATTGCAATCGTAGGCAACCGCATTGGCATTTAGGCCCACAGTCTTGGCATTGGCCTTCACACCACAGTGATAGGCAGTGGCTGTGCTTGCACTGTCGGCTACTTGCCTATCCACGCTGTACGTCTGTTGAACCGTTTACATAGTGGAGACAACATGATAATGATATTCAGAGTGCCTTGTGAAATAGAAATACACAATTTGTGTTGAGATATTGGTCATGAGAAACACTATTGTCAACATTATAGTATATAGCTTTGTTGTGATTGGGTGCACTCTGGTCTATTTATTTAGCTGTAGATTTAGATTGTAATGGAAAACCATTTCTGAGGTCTAAATGCATTTTATGCTCTCAGTTAAATCAGTGTCTTTCCTTGTGCATTATATTATCACAACACTATCCTAAAACTCCTACACACGTTTAACTCCAACCAAATCGGTGTGTATGTGTGTGTGTTTGTTGTGTAGAGAGTGGTATTTGTGGTGGTGTAGGTAGCATAAGCAGGCTGTGTGTGTGTGTGTGTGTATGCACACGTGTGTATGTGTGGGTTGGCAGACCTTGGACAGGGCGAGGTAGGGGAAGCTGTCCATGGCGAGAACGGTCTCCTCTCCGGAGCGGCCCTTCATCTGACCCTTCAGGATGCGTGCAGCAGACACGGTGGAGACACCCATACCTGAGACACACACAACCTCCATAACCACCATAGTTACGCCACCAGTGCACTGACATGCACCTTTTCACCTATGCAAAGTACAACTGCCAAGTGGTAGCAAGGAATGATCTAGATTAAGGTGCGTTTCCTTGTAAAGATGCCGCTGATATAGATAAAGACAGGCTAATCACGTTTAATTGCTCTAATAACATACAGTTTGCACTCATGTACTGTTATTATGAGTGAAGTTATTCAACTTAACTTATAATTAAGTTGTGTTGTAAAAGCTAACTTGTAAAATATCTGTTGTACTGATAAAGCTTGACATTCCTCCTGATTGCTGCTGTTTAAACCCCTTGTCGAAAGTCACGTGTCCTCTCTCAAAAGCATGCTCCTGATTATTTATTTACGAACTGCCCTGTGACAGTCCATTTGCTACATTTATTATCATTCAGAGTCTCTTCTCCGCTCGTCATTAGTAAACCGCGGTTTGCCTTACCATCTCCAAGGAAGAGGATGAGATTCTTGGCGCGGTGAGCTTGGGGTTGCAGGCGGAGAGCTGCTTCCAGAGATCCTCTGGCCTGGGCATTCCAGTACTCTGGCTCCTTATCCAACTCGGCTGCTTGGAGCAAACAGTCAAACAGTGACAGAAAGAAGCGAAATGTTTCACTTTGTAAATCTTTCCTTTGCCCCCCTCCCATCTGTTTTGCTACTTCTTCCCTCCAATGCTGTGTAGAAAACTTGTCCTGACAAGAGCGTGGAGGCAGCATGAATGATGAGGTCTGTAACACAAGCAGCGACAGTTCTTGTGGTTCAGCAGCAAGGAGCTTCAGAACAGAATCTCCAAACACCCTCCCCTCTAACATTCCAAAAACAATGGAAAGGTACACAGTAGTCCATACCACCAGACATGTCTCAGTAGACAACACACAAACACCAGGCCACCGCACTCCCAAAAATACAGAGGTTCCCTGGAACCGGGAGTCTTTCCAGTTAGCACGAACACGAGCGCCGACACCCACACAATGGAGCTGCTGTGTTCTCACCTTGGGCCTCCATGTCACAGCTGCTGCCGGGCAGGACAAGCAGGAGGAGGAGAGAGGGGAGGAGGTGGAGGACTTGAAGGGCCAGGGGGTAGTGGTGCTGGTGAGTCCTGGGGGCCTGCTGTCGGCGTGCTTGCATCCTGCTGAACTGGAGAGGAGAGGAGAGGAGAGGAGTGTCTCCTCCGACCTCCGGCGCTGGCTTTTTAAAGCCAGGGTGTGTTGCAAGAGAGGTGCCCAAGCCAGCTTATAGGCTCACGAAAGAGAGAAGAGGAAACGAGAGGACCACACAAGGACTGGAGGAGCCCCCTCATTTTGTTCTTTTGATTTTTCCCAGGCAGCCCTTTTGTTTTAAAGAGTGTCCCCCCTCCACACACAGTCTCTCTCTTTCTATTTCCCCTCTCTCTCTCTCTCTCTCTCTCTCTTTTTCTCTCTCTCTCTCTCTTTCCTCTCCAGCCCAAAAGGGTGTTATTGAAATTGAAGTGACCCTTTGATGTGGCAAAGGGCTCTAATGCATACTTTTATGCACAAGTTAAATTCATGGAAAAAAGGCTGTGCACGTTTGTGTTGGCATGAAATATAATTTCAGTCATAATGTTTCTCTTTTTTTATTTCTTTTTCATAGAGAAAGTTTGAGCGAGTTGGAAAGCCAGGTCTCTTTTTCTTGGGTTATTTACCACAAATTCACCATGATCACATGGGCCAATATTTCCGTCCACTCTGGCTCCAGTGAAAGATCTTGTGCCTACTAACCCAGTAAACTTGGATGGATTTGGTGGGAAGTGAAATGAGTTGCATTTTTCTTCTGTGAGGTAGTGGAGACATACAAGCTATAAAAATGGCTTTTCCCCTCCTAAAAACAATAGTGTACGTGTGAAACCAGGGATATTACTATTCTGAGTCCATTTGTACTGTAGCTACTGAAATTCTTGGCTTTTATTATCACACTTCAAGAGATGAAGGAGAAAGGAAGTGAGAGAGAATGGAGGAGAGAGAGAGGGAGAGAGACCGTCAGGGCCACAGAGGATGAGGAAAAGAAGGATAAATAATGCAGAGCAGTACAAAGAGGAAGATGTTGCCAAGAGAGAGGGACTGGAAATACTGTACCACCTCTCCAGTCATGTGTACCAAATCAAGCTGGTAATAAAAAGCGAAATGAGAGTCTTCGTCCCCTTAATGAGGCCTCACATGGTGTAGCCACACCACACACACACACCAGTATACAGTGGAAGGGGAAACCTGAGACTGGGAGAGTGGGATTGGCAGAGGCATGCCATTCCACTGTTTCAGGGGAGCAGCGTCACGCTAGGAGCATAGAGACACACTGCTGGAGGATTATAGTAATGATGGCCCCTGGATATAGCAGTCTTACCTGTTGTCTTCATTTCCTTGGACCATTATTTTGTGGTCTAATCCTATCTTTAGTGGCTGTGTGAAAACTTTTGTTTTGGCAAATAGCTCTGAATTTTGCAGTATGATACAATCATTTGGTATCATGAGAAAGTCGCACGCTGTAGGGTGTAATTTATTAGGGAGTTTCGACCTGTTGTTCCAGACTTCATGTGAGACTATTATATAGTAATTATGTGTTTCTGTACCACAGTGAAATGATCCATAAACAGAATGCTATTTTAAAAAAAAATCTCACATTGTTTTCAATTGCACGTAGAGTCAAGCAAAGTTCACTCAGTTTCTGCTATAGTGTAAACATATGCTATATTAATGGATCCAAGTTAAAAAGAGAATTCTAACAGACCATGTTTTTCACCCTATTTAGTTTCACACTTCATGAAAGAGAGTGAGATTGAAGACTGTCAAACATACGATCCCAGCCGAGGCCCCTGGCTGCCACTGTAAAGGTTTAGATTTGGTTGTCATATAAACAAAAATAAAGACATGAGTAATGCCATGAATACAAATGACTAATAAGATGCAGGACCATGCGTGACGTAAATCCTCTTTTCATTGAAACACTGAAATCTCAGGGCAGCACTGAAACTTGCTGCTTGTAAAACAGGAAATGTTTACAGCTGCCAAAGTCCTTGATGGGGGGACAATTACAAAGCAGCTGTAAAAAGCCTAACATCCCCCACAAAATAAGTACAGACAGTAACGAATCTCCACTTTAGCATCTAACATCAGACGTTAAAACAGAATGGAGCGATGCATTATGACTAGACGCAGCACTCCATTTAACAAGGTCATGCATATAAGGGGATGCCATAAAAAAGTCTTAGGGACATTACGCAACAGGTCTTTTATGGAATATCACTGCAACATAAATCAGAACCTTAAACCAGCTGTGCATCCACTATGACTAGAGATGGTGGATGGTGTACAAATAGGAAACAAAAGCCCAGGACAGAAGCCTTACCTGGCTCCTCAGTGGCCATTTCACTGGGAAGACTCCAGAATAGGAGTAGGGAGAGTGTGAGCCTTGTGTCCATGGTGATGTTCAGATAGCCCTTGAGGTCCCTGCTTTACACCTTTCATGTATCCACCTCTGCAGCACTCCCCCAAAACCACCTCCTTCTTATTGGCCCCCTGAAACCCACAACAAACAATGGCTGGCAAGGTCTCTCACCTCAGGGGGATGCTCAGCTAATAGTCAACTTACGTAAAACAAATCGTAATTTTTGTTTAAGAGCCTTCTTGGCTCTGTCTTTTTATGATAATGAAAAGAATAACTAGGGGGAAAAAGCAGGACAGAAACCAAAAGAAACATACTAGGTTTTCTCCCATGCACCCTGCACTGCCACATATCAAAAATTAGTGAAAAGGCTTTGAAGTTGAGCTTGTTCCTCATTTGACACTTCTCACACTATACAGTATATCTGGGGCACTGCACCTTTTTTTATTCTACTGACAATGAGTTGTCTTCTGTCTCATGACATTTGCTGTTTTCTGAAAATCTGCCTTTGAGAAGCGAAACTGAAAATACTCTATGCACCCTGTGCAATAATATAGTATGTCTTCAGAAGTCACCATCAATCCAAGAAGACAAGGTGGTATTTGCATCAGAGATGCATATGTTGACGCACCATTTTTTCCTTTTGTCTGGGAGAGACCAAGTTTGATCTCAGAATGGATGGACATCTCTGCCCACATCCAACAGTGCACTCCAGCCCAACCTGCATCTCCATCTGCACTTCAAAAGAGTCTTTGATTCAGCCGGCAGTGTACTCTGAAGTGCACTTTTCCATGTCCTCGAAACAGACACAAAATAGCTGAATAAATGGCCCTCTGAATTTAGAACAATCAATAGAATTCGGACTGACAAAATCTGTCACAGTAGATTAACTAGATCAGGTGTTTAAAGGAGCATTTCACTTGTATTCACTGTATTTAAATTGGGTCATTTATGTAGCAGAAATGTGGAGTCATCATTGAAGTCAGTGCCTTCTTGATCGAGAAAAAGCCAAAAATGTGTTTTTGGCTCATGTGGATGAAAGCCAAAAACTCTCAGAATTCCCTGCCCTTCACTGTTCTTCGCTGCCCTACCAAGCCACTCCTCCAGGAAGTAGCCTAGGCCTAGGCTATAAGTACACAGAGGGACTCATTAATGTAACATTATGGCATTAATAAGGATTCTAAAATTAAAACGATCATTGTTTTATGTTGCACTTAATCTTGCGGCCATATATCAACAGGTCCTGTTCCTCATAAAGACATTTTCAAAAATCGCTATTTTGTGAACGTTACCAGCACATCATTATTGCCGGTTTGCATGAAAATCCCACATTTTACATATTTTCATGTCAGATGCCCCGTGAATTGACAGAATATGTTAGCATATCTGACATTTAACTGATGTCAGTGGCGAAATGTAGGCCTAGGCTACTAATTGCATTAGTTGTGCCCGCTCTCAGCTCCAAAGAGAAAGGGATCCCCGGGCGCCCCACCTCCTTCACCTTCTCATCCTCTGTATGTGAGACCTTCTCAGCAATAAGCACAAGTGCCAAAGTAGGCTATATTATATAGGGTGTCCACTCCCCACACAGTGACATATGATGAGCGATAGAAAACTGATTAACGCAAATGTGCCGCCCTCAGTGGCTGCCCATAGCCTGCTGCCCATATGAAAAACTGCCCCTGATTTGGGATGCTGTAAAATATAAGTTGTAGTATGTTTACATAGGTTAAACTACGTATGTTTAGCTTAAACTTTAGCCTATTTTGTCCACTATGCTTGTTTCATTCATCTGGACCATGAGGGAGGAATTAAACATTATATCGTCATCTTTTTCCCCAATTGGAATCACCATTTCTCTAATAGGCTACTCTAACGGAGAAACACTAAGGATAAGAAAATAAAACACATCCAACATGAATTTGAACTTTTAATTAAAAAGAAATATATGAAACATGTCAAACTTATTACAGTTCAACCTGAGCATCAACTGTTTCTTGATAGCGGCAGTAACGATAGGTTAGTGTCTGTTGGGAACCCTGAATCGGCTGATATTCCGAACACAGGCAGGCAAAACAAGACAATTGTCTTTCCCCAGTCTCTCGCCTTCGGGATCCTCCTAAAATATGTATCCAGGACCCCCAAGTCCATGTGTGGCGCAAAGCTATGGTGCTCTACATACTGCCGCTTCCTCAACCGATTTCGCGAGAGCGCTGACACCACCAGTCCGCCCCAGCTCGAGCCAGCCTGGGCTCTTCCTGCTAACTGATAGGCAGGTCTTGCTGCAGGCCTCCTGTTTCTCAATCATCCTCAACTGTTTCCTGTTTCTCACTGTATTGTGCCTCGTACAGGTTCACGAGCATCTGATTCGCACACCAGATCTTTAAGCTCCCCTTTTGTTAAATCAGTTTTAAAACTTCCATCTGCCATCGTCGTTACTTATCTGCTTTTTCCGCAGAGCAAGAGCCTAGCCTGTTAGCTTAAGAAAGATGGCGGATTACTATTACTAAATTCTGGGAGTGAGGTCTTCCATCTCCCATAAACAGTAAAAGAAAGCCCACCCCTTATGGGCGAGTTGAAAACATGCAGAACTAGCGATGGCTTCTGGCCAAAAAATCCTCCAATGACACAAATTGACGATGTTTGCGTCATCGGAGGATTTTTTTCCAGATAAAAATACAGATATCTCTCGTCTCATGGGGACAGGAGAGAGGGAAGCACAGTCATTCGAAAATACTACCGGGTTTCTACTGATACAAAGCTTAATGCTAATCGGTGAAGTGTCCCTTTAAATAAACATTTAAGATATATCAACATTGACTCCGCAGACATGACATCCCTGTCCTAACCAGAAGGCAGAAAATAAAATAAAAAATGTGAGGAAAGAAAGAGGCAGATAGATGGATAGGTAAAAGACAGAGTGTCTGAGGACTGGTGTTTTTCTTTCCTGGGACAGATGACAGACACTTGCTCAGGACGCCTGAGAGGTATAGTCTTTCCCTTTCACTATCACTTGACCATGACGTTCCGACCTCCGGCTGGAGTGTGGCACACTGTGCTGCACTGAGGTGTCCCTTCGAGAGAGTCCCAAGCTTCTGTCAGCCCTGGGGTTTATTTTCCCAGAAAGCCACATTGGAGCCAGGATGTCAAACCCCCAGACTTTTGACTTGGATCCAAAGACATTCTTCCATTCTGGATGCAACCACCTTGATCCTAAAGGTGTTGCCCAGACAGGGGACTGGTTTGGTGGTATAGAGCTCACAACCAACCCCCTTTTCCCCTTCCTCCAAAACCACAATGACTTTGCCCTTTCACAGAAACAGAGAAACAGTCTTCCAAGCACACTAAACAGACAACTTAGGCAACCCCTTGGGGTGCTCACTGAGTCACCAAGCGTGCAGACTATGGGAGGGCCAAAAGCAAAAGCGGAAGTTTCACTTTGTTTATCCGTTTCCATAGTAGCAAACAGCGACTAACAGGCTAATGGAGCTGAGATGTGCTTTCAATTAGATTCTGTCAGGAAATGTTGCAGCTTCAACCATGGCCACAGTAGCACTAAGGTTTTACATTCAATGTTTGCTTTTCAGTAACTGCAAACTTTCATAAGACAAATTAGGATTCTCCTCAAGACACATGCAAGAAACTGTAATACAAAGCCTATGATGTATTAAAAAAACACAAGGTAAATGAAAAACATATTTAATTGATCATATCAGCAAGGCACTTAGTCTACTTGGGCACTTGGTGTACTGGTTCTAACCAGTACACGTTTGCATACATTTTGTATCATAATAGCTGTCTTTCTAAGACCACACTCTGAGCTTCAATACACATAACATTATTAGGTTATGAGTTTCGGTTCTTATTAGCTTCCACTAGTGCCAGGATAGAAGACATTGCCTTTATCTAACCTTTCCTCACCTTCCAATATGATCAGTTTAAGCCAGCAGAAGAAATTGAAATGGCAATGAGCCTGTCTAATTATGTTAGATTTAGCCATGAAAGACACAATGGCCTTCTTCAAAGGACACCTGGGGCACAAGAAATGGCCTCTGAAAATTATACTATATTTGGCAGACTTACGATAGACTCAAATGTTACGCTGCTGGTTATTCAGTGATTTTCTATATATGTATATGAAAGATATATGAAAGTTTGATTCATAAAAAAGAAATATAAGTATACATTATTCAAAACAAAAAGACATTCACAAAGATCATTGGCAATTTTGTGTCCCGCAAGACCTTTCTCCATGGATAATCCAAGTATACACTGTGCAGACACGGTACAGGGACTGGATATACAAAATGAAATTCCATGAGTTTGCCAGCGTCATTCACTGAGGCGTCATGACTCATGAAATAGCAGTAAGCAAAACCTCACAAAGGTAAAAAAAGACATTCAAATGGTCAATTCCAACAAACTGAAACTGCAGTTTCAGGAAAAAGATAAATTGTGGGTTTAGGGGGAATTTCTTTCATATGTGTGCAGCCGTTTGAATAGACTGAAGGAAGCAACATGTCACCACAAGATTTGTTCTTTGCAGAAGTATTCTTTTCAGTTGGGCTTTATCTACAAAGCACTACTGATGATGGGTCGTGTGTATAGTCTCCCAAACACAGATGTGGCCTGGTGGGTTGGATACGATACCCTGCTAGTTCATGTTAATTCTAGTACATATCACATTATGTGTCATCATCAGTGTGTCACATTATGTGTCATTTTTTGTCATTGTCTACCAGTAACTGTTGTAGTCGAAGGGGCTGGGAATCCTCTTAGAACACCCTAAGATAAATATCCTCCATACTCTGATTCTATCTGAAAATTCTTTAACACAAAGTAAACAAATATTTTTGTAATGGGTCATACCTAAATGGCAGAAATTAGGTGGAAATGTGAAGCTCATAATGCTGTGGAGTCTCTTGTAAGTGTCAGGGATCACTTGCAGCTCATTGTCATATTGTCAGACATGCACTGTCTTTCATAATTTTAGGTATTTCTGAATACATAATAGCAAGTACTGGTTTTAAGTGTTGTCATGGGACTGGGATCAGTGAGGCATTCTCAGTAGAAATGAATTACCGGTACTCTTAACCATCTGATTGGGTGATGGTCGAATCTGGCTTTGAGAGATGCAAGGAAAATGGCCTTTGCACTATAGTGGTAAAGTTCAATGAAGTAGGGATAATGAATGTGGGGTTGCTCTTCAATGTTTGGGTTTAGCCTTTTGATTTTAGTAAGGGATGGAACAAACAATAATAGCAAATAAAAGCATAGACGGGCAATTAAATAATAGTTTAAAAAGTAAATATAATAAAAAAGAAAACATAATACACAAGGCCAATAGTTTTAAAATGTTTAAAAAGTAATAAGACATAAAAAACAACATAGAATGATTAAAAGACGTGCAAAACAACTAATTACTGGAACACAGCCAACAACTTAAACTCTCTTAAACTCTTAAACTCTCATGTTTTGGCATAAACAGTTAAAGGAATGATGAGCACTCTGATTAACAGCAAAGAAGCATGAGAAGGCAATAGTTAAAGAGAAGAAAAAGGGATCCTAGTCAAACACCCAGTGAACAGCAGCACCCTTAATGGAGATTCTTGAAGTAGCCTTGTTTGTGCGCACAAACATTCTTCAGGCATTACAATGACCCTGTGCACAAAAGGATACCTTCACAGAAATGGACTATAAGCAGATGATGGGTAGCAAATATAATACTTCTGATGACCATGGTACCATGTCTCTGTAATTTTCATAGCTTCATTATGACATTGCAAGTACATTATTTTCCTTGAAATTTCCTTCACCACTGTAACCACCTATTTCCTGGATTCATGGTCAAGGACCAGTGATAGGCGCCTAATATTACCCTAAACCTTACAGTGAGGTTCAAAGCTCATCATGAACTCAAGAAGTTAAAACATGGTGTCATACAGTCATGCACTCTCCAGACATGGCAATTAATGACAATGCAATCACATCACTGTGTTTTATTGACCTTACCAGTGATAGAGCGTGACTGTAGCAGGTCAAAGTCCACTGACTAGAATCTGTTGTTAAAGTCTCGACACGTTACGTTACTTTACAGTGGTAGCTGTTGTTATACAGATAATATTTTTATATTTATGTTTTAATTTCATTTTTAGTTTAATTTCTTGAAAGTTTAGAACCAGTGTTTCCAAAATCATAAAATAGATAAGTAATCGTGATTTCAGTATTGACCAAAATAATCCATTTATACTGTTATCGAGCAGCCCTACTTTTAGGCTTCAGTTGCTTTGGATGACCACTAAATATATATATATTTATATATACATACATATATATATATATATATATATAAATATATATATATATATTAGGGCTGTCAAAATAACTGATTAATTTCGATTAATTAATTTGAGAAAAATAACTGATCAAAAAAATAACGCAGAATAATCGATTCTGTATGACCTTTGACCCTGAGCCGTTCTAGTCAGTAACCATTAGACTGTAAAATGAAGAGAGAAGAAAATGTGCTGCCTAGATCATTGATTGGAACATTTACTAAAACGGCCTGATGGTGTTGATAAAAATAAAGTGTTGATTAAAATAAAGCCCTCTGCAATGTCTGCAGCAAGGAATTTGCATATGACCGAGTTCGTTAACTCTAAAGTCACACATCAATGCAATAAAATAGTGTTGACATTGAGGGGAGTGTTCATTTATTTTCATTGTGTCCCCTTGGTTATATCTGTGGCCTGAAATGCCTTGTATGTGAAAAAAAAACTTCTTCCCGAAGCACTTTTAAATTCATTTCCTCAGAATATTAGGTCATATCATAGGTTATTATGGCCATTCTTTGAACAGTGAAAATAATAATAAAAGAGTTTTTGAACTTTAATGTCACTCATGCTGATTTCAATGACTCATTTGAATTCAAATATTTAAAATACTTTCACAGCAAAAATTATATATGCGATTAATTTAGATTAATTAATCACAGAGTATGTAATTAATTTGATTACATTTTTTAATTTATATAATATAATATATAATAATCGATTGACAGCCCTAATATATATATATATATATATATATATAAACACTTTTAAACAGTGTTGATCTTTCTGTAGACATTCTTTTTTGGACGGAGTGCCTGAACTGCAAACTCTGACAAAATCATATTTGTAAGCCACTGTTGCCATCTGGTGGTACGCCGTCTGCTGTTTACATACACACACAAACCCAAAGTTTCAGACCAGAGGGGAAATGTTGGTGGATTTGACACATAAAATAAAATAAATAAATAAAAAAACTCAAAAAAGTTAAGACTCACACCATTGCACCATTTCAAACACTGTGAAAGGAGACAATTCCTGGAACAGAAACGTGGAAGTTGTGAGGTAAATGCCCTGTTTTACTTAAATACTACTGCCCTGGTGGTAAAATATGTAATGTACACACATACTATCCTGTCAGAATATGTAATTTGCAATCCTGATCCTTTTTTCACTGTGTAAAACGGAGCAAGCTCAAAGCAGTAGGCGCTGGCAGCTTTCCCAAAAAATACGAAGAGTAGCCCAGTATGTCAAACATCAATCTCACTTAATAAATGGGCTTGGGGAATTTAATAAACAGTGAGCCACGCATGACACGTACCTACTGACACACACTTCGGTTTAAGGCAACATGTTCTTCTAGGAGTGCTGGTATGTTGGTCTGGACAGACAGGCTTCAGCTGACATATCAAAAGGACCATCCAGAAAACTATCATTCAGTGATGCATCGCCGCCACAACTGCCAGGGAGCTATCTGAGGATCCGCATGGTGGGACTGGGTTGACTCATCTCTCCTTCAGGCAGTCTGTTGTCCAGACAGGCAATGGCAGGCAGGCACAGCATACAGGCCGAGAGGCAGGCGAAGGAAGCCATATGAACCGCCAACTTAATTACCCGTCACGTCCCAAGAGCCCCTTTGCTGGTGGCAACATTACTAAGAACTCCGAGCCCCATGCCAAACAACTTAAGTAACTGATGGTGAGACAAAGCTTCCCGGGATCAGAGCTACCTCAAGGATGTCTTTTTGGGAAGCTCGCCTGCTTTGTTTAAGGTAAAGTGTGTGACAGATGTTTACAGTGGACTGTTCATACAAAACACCCCCAAGGACAAGGGTGGAGGCTGAGGAACAAACCCCAATTCTGTCATCCAGAACATCCTAGTGTGATTAAAGCTCTTGAATATGAAAAGGTTAATCTCTCCTGACTCTTAGCGCACGGAAGGCCTAATACTTTGCTTGCCAAATTCAGACAGGCAGAATTTACTTTGCTGTTTAAGACTATGGTCATACCAAGGAAAGCATTACATAAAGAACTCGCAAGTGTTTGTTGAGAACAGAATAACAAAAATAACACAATACAACAGTGTAGCTGTCATTAGCGAGTCTGTTGAATAATTGTTGGATGATTGTTTGTTGTGATCTCTTTGGTGAACCTTCAGCATTTGAGATGCACATTCAAGAACTGTATAAAAAAATGCATCTCAATTCAACTTCACTTCCGAATCCGTTGATTTGTGTATACACACAGACCAGCAAAATGAAATATATTATATATTCTGTTGTCATAAGCGAACGGGAATCATGATATTTAACAGTCGTACACGCTATCTCCAGAAACGGAAACCCAACTACACTCTGGTGGGAACCAGGCTAAGATGAGAAGTGGTGTCTTTTTTTGTGTCCATAACCACTGTTCAAATATTATTTCAAAAGAGGCAGCCCATGCATCTCGGAGTGCATCACCTACCTCAAACTCACCAGGCTAAGGGGCAGGCCAAAGGCTATACATTTGCTACCAATTTAGGACCAAACGTCTGGAATTTCAGCCTCTTCCTCTCACTTTCCTCAAATTGAGCTCATGTCGTACAGACTCACCTCCAGGATAAACACAGAGGCGGCCACATGACGCTAATAATCAAAACTGTGGAGGTAGTAAATAAATAAAACACAGGGATGATGTTCGCCGTTTTTCACAAATTGGGGGAGGGGGGGAGAACTCTCCCACTGTTCTTTGAACTGTTCACTGTTTTCAGGCGGGCTATTAGACAGCCCTATTATTATTGAGATGCTTTTTGGATTCTGGTTCAAAATGGAGCCTGTTCATACAAACTTTGAGGTTTGGGGGCTCATTCAGCTGACTGGGTGGCATCCACAGGGGAATTAACGAAAGGGCAGAGTTGGAGATAGACCAGTAGCCGCTTGCTAACCTGTGTTGGCCTCAGGAACATACGGGTGAGGACTTATTTCCTGGCCCGGGACCAGTGGATGCCAGCATGTGCATTCTCTTTCTAAAATCCTTTGATGGAAGCTGCTTATCTTCCTCATGTTCATTTTAGTCAGATTATAACACCAATTTTGCTTTTGTCTCTATTAGACTGTTTTTGGCTGCAGAGCACAGGACTGAAGTTTAACACCATTACCTAAGCCACAATCAAAATGGAAAAGTAAAAACACATCCTCAAAATATAATTGTTCTTAATCAAAGTCAAATAGTGTTTTTGTTGATACAACATGTAACAGCATCAGACCCATAAGACTTTTAACCGTTCATTTTGTTGTCACATTTTTTTTACTGAGGTTTTTTTTTTTACACGATACAAACAAATATCTCAACAGTGGTGTCATTCTTATTGCAGTCTCAACCACACTCACGACATGACAATGCAGCTGTGGGCTGTGACTTCAGATGAGACGTGACTGGGGAGACGGTTCCTTTGAAGCCCTTGCCAAAGCTCCCCACCCACACACAGCTCAGGCATGGTAGGACTGGCATGCTGGATTTTAGTCACAACTACTCAAACAAACACAGTTAGGTAGTTAACATCCCTGTGGCTAAACCCTATGTAAAAATGTAAACATTAATAGTGCCATTCAGTACATACTTAGTAGTGACATACTGACAATATCTCCTTTTAATTTTTTTTTCCTACCACAAAGTTACTTACAGAATTAAGGGGCAGGCATGGTGGGGACATGAGCTAGTGTAACTGCTGTTGTAGGTTACATAATATTATTTACATCCAACTACCTTCACATACTGTACATATATAGCAATATGTACATCTCAGTTCCACCAGAGATATGTTTCCTCAGTGCACCAGAAGATGGCAGTCCAAGCTTGGTTTCATCAGCCTTTCGTTATGTTTTGCCGGAGTAGAATTTCATACAGCTTTAGGTCAGGTTCCCATACTATGCTCAATAGACTCTGGCAGACAGGTTTCATCTGAGTGGACTGACAGAGATGATACGTGTAGCATATGATGCCAAAATCCGAAAATAGCAAACATGGTCTCATTCCATTGTGCGGAACATCATCTTATTAGTGTATGGGCTCGAGTGTGCTTTTTTATGGTCTTCATTCTGATTGCAATTTGTCATGCTCTATTTTTATGTGCTTAACAAGCCTTAATACAAGTAACATATTTTGTGACATATGGGAAGTCGTAGCAAGAGCTTACTGCCGACTTGTAATTCCATTTACTCCATTGCAATTGAAAATTACTACGCTGTGTGAGAGAGAGGTTTGGTTTTCATTTCTTCCCCTGAACAGGATTCTTAGGGCCATTTTTCAGTCGAAGAGACATTCATTTCTCTTTCCCTGGGATGTTGAGCACTACAGTAATGACAATTGCTTCTACAACCACAGCTATTAGTATAAAGGTGCCAAATGAACTTACAATGGGCTGTAATGGAACAATAGTCATTATCATTATTAGATGCACAGAGATGAAATGTATAGCCCCTAGAAGTTTGTTCTAAACGCAATTCAATCTGAAACCTTCCTTTTCACACCACATAATGGCCATCAAATTACCACTGACTGGGCTAATGTCTCAAAGCTTGAGGATTTAGAGAGGAGTGAGATGCTTAGCCTAAGGATTAAAACTCTTCCCGTTTTCTCTCCACAGTGCTATTATCCATGCTCCTTGGTTTTTATAGGCTCTAAGAAGATATCCTCCATTATGAACATGTAGTGTAGGTGAGTACCAAACTACATTTTGAAAGCTGTTCTTGGAATGATTCAAAATAAGAGATTATGTTGGGAGAGATAACACAATACAATTGAAAACACACACATACACACACACACACACGATCAACATTAGCACCTAGAAGCACATGTGCATTCTCACTTATACACATGCTCAACCTCCCTACCCTCCAAACACACCCAGGCCTTCTGCAATGTGTACATATGTCAAAACTCTTATCAATTTCAAAGCAGCAGTCTTGGGAAATCAGCTGTTTAGTGGGCAAATGCTTTAATATCAACCCTTTACGACCACATAAAATTGATTCTGCCATGTGCAGTGCACAGGTTGACAGAAGGCCCCAAGTCCTAGGGCACACTTTGTCTTCAAGCTGTCACGTGTTACTCAAACAACTCTTGAGGTGTGTGTGGGTATGAGTGAGGGGCTTTATGCAGTACTCTGGTGCTCAGCCTCTGATAAGCATGGACATATTTAAAACATGTGTCAGAGGGAGAAAGACAAATGTTAATTTGCTAATGACGTGACACTGTAGGTGATTGAGACTTCTAGAAGTGTGTAGGCTTTACGCTTCTCGTAGCCTCCAGTTACTTAATCACCCCCAAGGGCGGATTGTAATGAGGCCTTTTGTAAAAAAAAAAAAAAAGAGCAGCAACTGCTTTATCTCCCGCTGCCAGAAGGGTTACCTTTTTTTTTTCGTAAGCACTTGTTTCTAAGCGCCCTGGATATTCAAGCGTTTTCTTTTTCAGGGGAAACAGGCAAAAGCACATTTCAAAACCCCAAATGAGCACACGGACATATCTTGCTGTACCTCTGTTATTGCTGTAGGTAAGCAAATTTCCATTCCAGCAACAAATTATAATCCTCTTTAATGACCAAAAAATAAAAATGCCAATGTCAGATTGAACCGCACACACACTGAAAATAGAGAATTACCTTTCCAATGTTGGCCCTCTGGGATGCCGGCTCACATTTTCCTGTTTTTATATTCTCGTGCGGTTTGTAATTGCAAGTGAATGCTCTCACTGGCCCTGTGGCTCATGCATAGTGTATTGTCATTTTTTTATTCACAACTTCAAACGCCCCAGCCGTAAAAATCTGTGAGGAACATAGCCACAGAGACGTCGGTAACCAGAGATGTTTTCACAGTAGTTCCCCCTTGGTTTACATTACCGCATTCGATATCCCCTCTTAGCTCTCTCCATGAGAAAACGGAGTGCAGTAAGAAATCCAGAATGTTGAACTGACTTCAGACGAAGCGCACATAAACACACATCCTGGGTTAGCCAGGCCGTCGAGAGTCCCGCAGCCTGGGTTCAGACAGCCATCACGCCCTTGACCCGGGCCACAAAGGTCCTTTATGTGTGTTCCGTCTTGAAGCCCACTGAGCTAAAGTACATTGCTTCTGGAATTCAAATCGTAGATCATACTGACAGTAACAACAAGTTCTTGGGTTAAGCACTTTGGGGAACTTTGCAACACTTACGAAGTGTCTGTTGAATATCTAATTATGAGCAAGGTCTTACATTTAATTTGTGTGGAGAAATTCACTCCACCCATGGCCTTACAGATTGGTTTAATGGACACAAACACACACACACACACACACACACACACACACACACACACACACACACACACACACACACACACACACACACACACATGTATATATATATATTCCATCATAAATTAATATATGTGTACCTGCAGTATGGTAGCGGGTTAAAACGGTGAACGTCACAATACAAGGCTTTATCTCAACAAGAGAGCTAAGCTGCTGCCCCACTGCTGCCAGCACAGATGATCAGCCTGTTGATGCTTCTGGAAAAGGTGTGTCTTGTTGGCAGATTAATTTGGAAGCCACTTTGTCTTTGATCCACCTCATGATAGAAGAGATTAAGCTGTTTACACAAGGGCCTTGCTCACTTTGAGTTATCTCAGAGAGCTACACCACTATTCCCCGCGCAGGATCGGCTGTCGGAGGGGAAAACTTTGCAAATTACGAGTGCTATAAAAGCGCATGGTTTTAATGTTACAGACATCTGAAGGTGGGAGGGAGTTTCGAGAGCTGTGAGGTAGGCGAAAAAGGGACACAGCGCTGCCCGTAATGTCTCACTGCTTTATCCTTGTGAGTCTTTGAAGTCGCTGCGCTGTTAACAAATGCCACACGTCTTACACATAAAGTTAAAATAAGTGAATGCTTCACCACTTGTCTTTTGCAGCTGTGGCACTGTTTTTCGTAGCTGGCTGGAACAGGTTCTCATTTTGTGACCCTGTTCACTTTGACCAGCACTCCTTCTCTTATTCCCGCACTGTGCATATGTAGGGGTGAGCGCATGTGGCTCCTTTGACATACCAATGTGGTTTTTTCTTGTAATTGTGCAAGAAATGTTTAAAGGCTCATTAAATTATGTAATAGTCTAGAAATAACAGAATTAGCCTCTCTCTAGCAATATCCTGGCCTACCAGTGCAGCGACAGTAGTTGCCGTTATCATCCAGAGTGCATTTCAGGTCCTGATTCCTTTATAAATAACAGTTTAATGTGGCTGTGAGTGTAGTGCTTTCAGCCAGTCTTGTTTTGATCATTTTGCCCTTTGTTCCACCAATGATACATTCATGCAAATCCCAGCATATGTATTGGAAGAAAAAAAAAGTTTCAGTGTGCTCTGGAATGTTTCTGCTTGCTGCCAAAATTGATTTCAATTGCCTCTGTGGTTTCATCAACACTGTAATTGTGGCTTGTAGGCTAAGGAGAGAAAGAGAGGAGGGGAACAGGCGAGAAGTGACAAAATCAGAGGCCAGAAAACAGAACACAAACAGAAGTCCTCATAAAGCACTCCATTGTATCACATTAAATAAGTTGTCAGACATGTCATGCAAACTTCTGACGAAGACGTGCATAAGTGCACCAATGCGTCAGATAAGATATTTGACCTTTGTGGGGACCGGATTCTACATAGGCCCTGCAGTGCTGGAAGGTATAACATCATGTGCAATGACCACTGCAGAGAGATAAGACAAGTTTATCACCACTGTAAAATGAGCATTACTCTGTGGCATTACTCTGTGACAAAGACAATCTCTTATTCCTTTGACTATGGCTTTACCAAGAAGGAAATACAGCACAATGTCTGATTTCAAAGCCTTGCTTGTTCTGGTTTGTCTGACCATTGTGTGGCCAGCAGGAAATTTTGGAATCTTCCACAGTTTCAACGTTTGGTTGCAGCACCTTGGCGATAATAAAGATTATGGTTTTAGAATCTGGCCAAGTGGGAGGGGATAAAGCCCAACCTTTCTTTGAGCCATAAGCACTCTTCAAGGCATGGTGATTATGGTCTTGTTGCCACAGCAGTATATCAAGATTCTGTGCAGAACTAGTCAAGTCCATTCAGAAGAAGGAATGAAGGGAGACCCTACTGGGTGGAGTGTAAAATATATGTTCTATGGCACCGATACAGCATTCAGAGGATGCATACTAAAACTAGTGTACAGACAAGCTGTGGACATCCAAAAAAAGAGGCATCAGGGATTCTGATCTTATCTTGTGAAATATCACAATGCAAAACCTGACCTTTAGTGAGATGAAAGGACCTGCTATCAAGATGTGAGCTTTACAGGTTTCTAAATTGTGTCATGTAAACTGAGGAGGGCTCACGTTAGCCTAGGCCTATTATATACAGTACTGTGCTGTCTCTTACACAGTAATGTTGATGTGATGACAGAATTGGTGTATTTGTATTATATTGATATAGGAGTTAAACCCAACATTACATTTTAATTAGGTGTTATTAAGGAAAAGTATTTTCAAGGTATGGTGAAAACAGCCAAACAATCTATCAGCAATACTGTGTACAATGAATGGTTATTTATTTAAATGTCCTTTTAAATGAAAATGACATTCTCTCTCTCTCTCTCTCTATGTGTGTGTGTGTGTGTGTGTGTGTGTGTGTGTGTGTCGGGGGATGTCTGCCTCTGTTCATACTCCATACTTTGATTGTACTTTGGTTGCCACTTGAGGTCTGGCAAAAGGGATCGTTGCAGGAGCTCTTTCTCTAACCAATCATATCATTCAGTAGAGCAGTATTGGAGTGTAAAACACAGTCTACTTTCTCTTTTCTTTGGATTTGGACTGCCAGCCAGATGCAACAAAAGCTCACTCTGACAGATTAACATGTAACTGTCTATTGATGGAGGGAGGCAGCAGTTCCTGTTCTGCTGTGGGTACAGATATTTGGGGTGAAACATCCCTATGTCATCACAATTCACTTACCCCTATTGAGTTTGGGATGTTGAACACAATGCTTGGTTTTGACCTTTTATTAGACCTGAAAGGTCTGGCAGAAGGGGATGAGAAAAGACTGCATTAAAAGGCTGATTCATCTCCACAGATGGTGCTGCCCGCTAGCCTTTGGGTTATTTCATTTTCAAATACAAATGGGCAACTTCAAACTTTATTATACCGAATGTGCACTAGCAAACTGGCCCGTACATTCTCAATTCTCACCCCCTTCTCTCTTGAATGTCTGCCAGGCTCCAAATCAAGAGCTCTCTTCATGCCTTTTCCCATTTACATCACAAAACAACTTTTCCTCTTCCTTTCTTTGCAATTACCTATTGACCATGAAGTGTGGCTGTAGCGCACAGTACAAGGAAGCGTGAGAAATTGGGTGGGAGGGGAGGATAATTGATGGTGGTGACTGATAATTGATTGAGGTTGATGGGGGGGTGGTGAGTATTGTACTCACTCCCTCTCAATTGCATGGCATCACTCTCCAGCCTGCTGGGATGACATTGTCAGGCACGTCATGCCACAGTTCTGGCTCGCTACAGCAGAGCGTCATCGTCACTTTAGCCAGTCTCACCGCTCAGCTCTAAATTCCTTCCCAGCAGGAAGTATGCCCTTTAAGGTTCACTAAATAAAACAAAACAAAACAAATCAACAAAAAAGAGGGCTGACAAAGTGGACTGTTCCCTCGTGTGTTTTGTCCCGAAATGCCGGAGGCCGTGAGGCAAAATATTGAGCGGTTTGCTTGCGTTTCAAAAGGGCAACCCAGAAGTTAATGCTACATTTAGAGCCCTGGTGAACTTTTGTTCTTCATGAAATGCAAAATGTGTTCTAGCGTTGCTTTTTCGTTAGTTGTTATTCAGTGTCACCCATTGCCTAACTTATAGATCAAAATGTCTCTGAATACCAAGGAATCGAAATATATGAATTAGCATGGAGTTCTCTAGGCAGTTCATATAGAAAAACAGTTATGGTTGATAGTGTTTCTAGCAGGTTAGCTAAAATTAACATAATGAGATGACAAGGTGTATGTTGTAAAAATGTTTTGAAAAATGACCGACATTTCAGTAAACAACCTTTATCAAGGCTACATTGCATTCCTCCTCCTAGCTTCTTCATAGGTTTGCACTTGTTCAGAAACTCTGTAATGAAGCTTAAGTTATGGCTGGAATTAATTTGAATTTATGTTTTCGATTGATGTGAAACATGCCTGAATTGGTAAATCAAGATTTTCCACAACTGTCGCCCAAACACCATCAGCAGGACTTATCTGGACTTACATCAGTTTAAAAGATGCTGTTTTTCCAAATGGCTATACGCAAAGCAGTACGCAGAAATACCATGCACGCAAATATTCATTTCTGCTTATGGTGTAATCCTTTGCGTGGTGTAGGCTCTGAATTGATGTTCCCTTATGAAACCTAAATCACGCTTAAGTTAGTTTCTGTTAGCCTAGAAATCTAGACCTAAACCTAGCGAGGGCTAGTCTAGCAACTCTCCGTTGACTTGTGAGCTCTAGAAATCGAAACTAAATCTGGCATTGAAATCGTGTATAGAGTCGTTTGTTGGGCTTAACATAATGATTGATGGCAGAGTTGCAACGGTTTGGCTTGAATTCCCTGCTACTTGAAAACAAATATCCTATTGCGTCCTATTGCGTGCAGAGGGAATTTGAAAGACAACTGATTATCCCGACCCTCGGACTGAGCACTGCGAACGGTGAGTGCCCAGACCCTACATTATAATGTGGGTCTGGCTCGCCAGGCTAAGTTTCTGTTGGATCAGTTGCCAAACATTGAACCGGCTTGAATAGGCTTACTGCAGGCTTATCAGACTGGTTAGCTATTTTCAATGTTGCCACGCTACTATCGCCAGTAAACAGTACATTAGTAACAGATTAATTACACTTGTGGACCAGCAATGTGAATGAGTTTAATTTAATTTGCAAACACCCTTAACGTGTAATTCTAGAAAAAATTGAACCCAGGGTCTTTTTGACCATGACAACGAGCCAAACACCCCCTCGAGAGCTAGATTACGTTGATTGAAGGAGTACCGAGTTTGACTGGCTTTAGCGCTTACAGCCCAAATGGTTAACAGTGCCAGTATTAAGGGCCAATTGCTAAACGTATCAAGACCGCCATTTTTTTAACCACTAACAGGGAAGCTACACCAGGCACATAAAAGCTGAAGTGAGCTAGCCCAGCACTCAGATCTTCTTTCAGGGAGATCTAGTCTGGAACACCATAGTTCATAACCGTTTCCCTCAGACAATAAAAATGTCACGCCAATCAGTGACGAGAAGGGAAGACGAAACCGAAACTTATTGTGATAAACAGATGAAGAAACACCTGCAAACGTCAAAAAATGCAGTTGGAAAAATGCAGAAATGTATTAAGGCTGGACCAATGATTCCAAAGTTAGTGCCCGTCGCGATGCAAGTGTTGCAAACATTTCCCAATCGAGAGTTCCCAGACTCTATTCACTTTGTGAATGAGTTTGGATATTTCCAGAAGAGAGCAGCATGAACCAAGAACCTATTCGACTTTGAGGTAGACTTTCACTTTTGTAACATGGAATCATGGGTCGTCCATTCAGGTCTATGCTCTCCCAGGCAGTACGGTGTTACATGTCATCCTGATCCTCCCTGTCGTTTAACTGTACAGTTGCAAAAGTCTTATTAATCAGGTAAATTGGTGAGCAATTTAAAAAAAAGGCTGTAGGTTCCATTGATTTCAGAACAGCTAAGGGATGTTGTTAGGCATGATGCGCTGCTTTTCTAAAACCATTACTATACATATCTGGCAAGATTTGTTACGAGAAATGTAACGATATACAATAAATATATGTCTCCTATTAGAATGGTTGCCAAGCAACGGCGAGACGCAGCAACTCTAACTTTCGGATCAATTTGTTGTAGAGCAGTAATGAAATGCAGTCAGGGGTGAGGGGTTGTGCTGGGTTTTACAACGGCATCGAACACAATTCAGCCAATCATAATTAAGGACCACGACTATTCGTTTTAGAACTTTTATTATACTATATCTATTTGTATGTGCCCCATTAGCATCAGGCTATGACATGTAATTTAGAAATATCACATTAGTTAATCAATACACTTGTTGGCACCATATTGTGGTCAGAATGCCATTGCCACCTACTGACCTTTCGTAAAAGGCCTGATGGATGTAAATGCTAAAATCTGTAGCCTATCTGTGCCAAAGGCTGATATGACCTATAGCCCTACTTGACACATACAACCCTAGTTATTGGGGAACAGTGTAGCCTACAGTTAAAAATTAGAATGTTAGAAAAAAAAGTTAGAAATTATTTTCAAATCATGTTTTATCTCGAGTTCAGGAAGAGGTAGATACATAAATTGACATTTAATGTTTGACCATATGGGCCAGTCCTAATTTAAATGTAACTGTCTACACAAAGTAATGCTGTCATAAATTAATTTATGACTTCTGTATTCAAAGGAAAGGTTGGTTTTGAGGTTTTGTGGCTTCTGCAAGGTGCTAGAGGTCAGGGTGTGTTAGTTCATTGTGAGTGGGATTTCCATGTAAATGTAGTTATGAAAGAAGAGGTTAGCTATTTTCATGATAATTATATATTAGGTTACTGGCCCTTACTCTAAGCAAGTCTAATCTTTGTGCAAAATCTTAAATCAAGTTTATTGTCCAGGTAACATTCGACAAAATTGAAAAGGTGGCAAACACTGAAGAGCTCTCATTATCCGGCAGTACCACAGACATTTTAAGAGCAGAAATCAGTTTTCTCAAGTAATGCTAACTAGGTAGGTGAGTGCATATTAAAGCCATGATGAATTACATGCAAAACAAAGAACTATGTGCTTTCGTTGTTTAAGATTGTGGTTAGCTTATATTCATTTATTGATTGTGTATTTCGCTGACACTCGTGTTCAGAGCAACTTACAGAAAACAATTGCAGGGACAGTACCCCTGGAACAACAGTGGCAGCCGGAAATCGAACCTACGACTTTCTGGTTATCTGCTTAAATAACTCACACATACTCATAGTAATGGTCTCGGTTTGATAGCCACATCTCCCATACTTACTCATCGTAATGGTCTCGATTTGATAGCCACATCTTCCATACATAGTTATATCAGTGAGGCAGAATGCACCATTCTTGTTGCGTACTTCTTGTTATCCTATCAAAGTGAGCAACAGAGAGATTTTGAATGTCTGCAACCTTTCAAAGTTACCTAAACATTGCTTAATGTCTTGAGTTCTACCAGCATCTTCATTTACTTTATCAAAGAAGACAACACCGGTTATCCTGTTTTTACCATTTTGTAAACTCCTAACTTTGACTTTGGTGGTTTAGTTCCTGATGATAGGCCCATAACGTGACTGAGGACTTGATTAGACTATATAACTATAATGAGCTACTTGCACGAAAGGCTCTCAGTGCGCTCGTTTGTTTTCTGGTGGGGCGTTAACTGTGTTGTAATGGCATCTTCTGGCTTATATTCTGCTCCTTACATCTTCACTCTGACACTGAATATCTTGTTTGCCCATTAATAATTTTTTCAACACCCACATAAATCCTTCTTTATCATAACGTGCTGATTCACTAGGTGCAACACCCAACCAGGTCTGTGTAGAAACGAATTACATTAACAATAGCGGCAGGTTCAAACACACCTGGCTCCACCAGAAAACAAACGAGCGTATTAGAGCCTTTCGTGCAAGTAGCCCATTACAGTCTCATCCATGCTGTTTATCTATTCGTTTTCCTGAAAGCCAAATACATTATTTGATAGAGGTGGCCAAAATGACTGTTTAGAAGCAAATACGCAAGCAATGTCATTTTGAATCATCCAACCTTGACATGGGTATCTGTTGACGTAGGCCCAGTGACACCCTATACAAATGATGTTAGTGACTTCCTGTAAACCCTCAGTCGGAGTGGTCCAGAAGTGGATTTCAAAGGCTTGGCTGTGTACTATTTGGAGGCTAGATCACACTCCATAGCGGTAGGATGAAAAAAAGCACCACATCTAATGTTACACTACCCTTTGCATGATTCCTGGCTTGTAATTCCAGCATAGGCATCGGATGCAACTGTCCCTTTCAATGGCTTCACATAGCTTCCAAGGGACTGCATTAGCAGAGATGGTTACCTGAGTAAAGAAAGGATTTGAACTCTTGTCAGAAACGCTTGCATCACCGCCCCACAATGGCTGTACACTATGCACTTGGACCTTGTTGCCGTGGTTGGTGCTGGAGAGTGACTCATGCAGCTAGCCACCGTCCAGGGCAGGCGGATGTTTGAGAACACCTGACGCGCACTCCCCAGCATCCTGCTTCCTTTATCTGTCCCACATGGAAGGGAGTTTGTACACAATTGGAGAGGGAGTGGCATGGTGACCCGACGGCAGTCACAGGCTTTCAGTGACCCTGGTCATCCTTCACGACCGGGTCGGGACGAGTGTTAAATTGCTAACACCCTTGGGATCCTGGTGAGGGGCAGACTGACGTATTATCCACCCTCACAAGAGGAAGCAAACCCACAAATATTGAACGATTTCTGAAGAACTGGTTGCTTTTTGAGTTCAATTCAGAATGGGCTGAAAATAGCTTTGTTTAAGGCTTGCACTGCATGAAGGCGGAAGAGGCAAACTAGATGCGTGTGAGCAGACAATACTAATGAACAGTGTATCCCACTAAGTTCCATTAGTCATAGTTTGTCTATTCAGATGTTTTTTAAACATAAGATTAGATGATATAAACTGAGTTTAACTAAATGAAGCACTGATCTTCTGATCAGATGGTCTCCATGGTGCTGAAGGAAAGCATCTGGTGCTGGTCATATAATTAGAATATCATGAAAAAGTTGATTTATTTCAGTAATTCCATTCAAAAAGTGAAACTTGTATAATGTATACATTCATTCCACACAGACTGATATATTTCAAGTGTTTATTTATTTTAATTTTGATGATTATAACTGACAAAAAATGAAAACCCCAAATTCAATATCTATCTATGCGCAGAAAGTGAACGCTGTGCTTTGACGCATTTAACTGCGATTTGGATTACCCCTGCTTTTAACAGGCATGTTTTTCACTGCAAAACAGACGTGCACTGTTTTCATACATATGGCGGAATACCTAATCAATCGCTAAAAGCACTTCTTCTCCCCTGTGTTTGTGCGGTACTCCCACTTTCCCTTGACCCTCCTATGAATGCATGTGCATGACACGGAAAGGCGCAAATAGCCATTCGCAGCTCCCGTGACAGGCAGTCTGCTCTTTCTCCTCAGTGCGGCCTGTTTGTACATCATACCCCGCCATGTTTTTACGTGCACGTTGCGAATCAAATACGCCTGTGGGCGCAAAACGTACATCTGGCCCCTGGTGCCACACTCTAATCAGCTAATTAACTCAAAACACCTGCAGAGGCCTTTAAATGGTCTCTCAGTCTAGTTCTGTAGGCTACACAATCATGGGGAAGACTGCTGAATTGACAGTTGTCTAAAAGACGACCATTGGCACCTTGCACAAGGAGGGCAAGACACAAAAGGTCATTGCTAAAGAGGCTGGCTGTTCACAGAGCTCTGTGTCCAAGCACATTAATAGATAGGCGAAGGGAAGGAAAATATGTGGTAGAAAAAAGTGTACAAGCAATAGGGATAACCGCACCCTGGAGAGGATTGTGAAACAAAACCCATTCAAAAATGTGGGGGAGATTCACAAAGAGTGGACTGCAGCTGGAGTCAGTGCTTCAAGAACCACCATGCACAGACGTATGCAAGACATGGGTTTCAGCTGTCGCATTCCTTGTGTCAAGCCACTCTTGAACAAGAGACAGTGTCAGAAGCACCTCGCATGGGCTAAAGACAAAAAGGACTGGACTGCTGCTGAGTGGTCCAAAGTTATGTTCTCTGATTAAAGTAAATTTTGCATTTCCTTTGGAAATCAAGGTCCCAGAGTCTGGAAGAAGAGGAGAGGCACAGAATCCACGTTGCTTGAAGCCCAGTGTAAATTTTCCACAGTCAGTGATGGTTTGGGGTGCCATCCATGTCATCTGCTGGTGTTGGTCCAAGGTCAACGCAGCCATCTACCAGGAAGTTTTAGAGCACTTCATGCTTCCTGCTGCTGACCAACTTTATGGAGATGCAGATTTCATTTTCCAACAGGACTTGGCACCTGCACACAGTGCCAAAGCTACCAGTACCTGGTTTAAGGACCATAGTATCCCTGTTCTTAATTGGCCAGCAAACTTGCCTGACCGTAACCCCATAAAAAATCTATGGGGTATTGTGAAGAGGAAGATGCGATACACCAGACCCAACAATGCCACAGACAGATCGACTCCATGCCACGCCGCATTGCTGCAGTAATTCATGCAAAAGGAACCCCAACTAAGTATTGAGTGCTGTACATGCTCATACTTTTCATGTTCATACTTTTCAGTTGGCCATTTCTAAAAAAAACTTTTTTTGTATTGGTCTTCTGAGTTTTCTGAGATACAATACTGAATTTGGGATTTTCATTAATTGTTTTTGATGATCAGTTTTAATCATCAAAATTAAAAGACATAAACAATTGAAATATATCAGTCTGTGTGTAATTAATGAATATAATATACAAATTTCACTTGTTGAATGGAATTACTGACATAAATCAACTTTTTGATGATATTCTAATTATATGACCAGCACCTGTAAATGCCACTTATGAGCAGTTGAGCACATTCTTCTTTTCACATCTTTTATTTATGTTTAATTTTCTGCAGAGTTCACTTACAAAACTCAAACAACACTGTCTATATAACTTTTGTTAAATTTAAAAAATTTAAATTATCTTTAGGATAGTTGAATTATGGTCAGATGTTTCCTTTTTCTCTAAGTGTATGCATGAGCACTACTGTAGCGTCCGACTGTGCTTCTCAGCTGACTTTTGCCTGTGAAATATGATCAAAGCTGAGCTTGGACCATAGTGTTTAATTACTAGCAGTACATTGGATAGTAAATAAGACCGGATTCTTAGGGGATGTTCCCACCTCATCAAGTTTTAATTTTCAATAACCAAATCCTCATGTCTTTGCTCTGCTTCATACTGTACACCCAGCCTGTGCACTATGTTGAAATATGTACTCAGGAATGCATCTATATGGTTCCTTTTATGTTTAAAATGAGCTATTAGCTGAAAAGGAATAGAGCAGAAAGGACTTTACTCCCCTTTACTCAATATGATTGCAACTGATTAGTGTGATCAGAGGTTATCATTAGAGTTGTTTGCAAAGGTCATACTTTCACTCACTTTCAATTCCCTAGTGGCCTTGCCTTTTGAATTATATTTATTACAAATCCATCGTATTGAGATGAGTCTTAATCCTGCTGCTGTTGTCATGTGCCTGTTAGTCCACTACTTTTAACTCAGAAATAAGATCCCATTTAATAAAAAAAAAAAGAGATTTGACTTATTGTGTTTTGCGTTGCTACGTTCCCTCATTGAGGCTTTGACCACAGACAAGTCAACAGCACCACAAGCACCTTCTATGCTATGCGTTCCATCTTTGGAACCGTCTTCCTAGAGGTCATCAAGACCTCTCCCACCATCTCCACCTTTAAATCCACTAAAAGCCAAACTTTTCTACGATGCCTTCCACTAACCCACCCTTGCATGGTCTGTTAGCTTTCATGTTTTTATCTGTGCTGTGTTTTGTTTTTATTTATTTGTCTTTAAATTATTTATTTTGCTTTTTTCATTTCTGTATACTATGTTTCCTGTGAAGTCCCATTCTTTCATTTTATTCAAATTATTTTAACTATTTAATCAATTGACATGACATTTTTTATTTTATTTTATATGTGATTGTTATGATTATGTGAAGCACATTGGGCTACCATTCTGTGTATGAAATGGGCTATATCAATAAAACCTGACTTGACTTGACTTGACCACAAGACAGAGGAAGCAAACAGAGACTCTCTGCCGAAAATAACAGGGGACAAGGGGTTAAATAAACAACGGCCATGCTCTATCAACCTGACCGGCTTTTGATACCATAAATGTGACAAGTTCCTCCTGACGGCACATACTTACACACCGCGTTAAACAGACGTTTTTGAACAGGTGAGACAGAGGGTACCTTGTGTTTAATTTGTAAGTTAAACAGGTGCAGTGGCTCCATACTTTTTCAGACCTCACCTCACGGTTGTTATCTGAAATCTGATTAGATTGGCGCTCTCACTAACCTCTAAGCATGATTAAGAGGAAGACACTGTGCTGAAAATTAAATCTAATATAGACAATATGGCAATATTAGTTGTTCGTTTTTGATATACTACATTTGGTTAGAACAAGGGCTGTAGTTTTCCAGTGAAACTCACTGTACATCATAATTTTCTGTTTCAGTACAAATAATTGACCATTTTATCATAATTGATTTTCTTAATTGGTGTTTTTATCCATTGTTATCTTTTCTGTGTGTTTATGCTGGGAGAGTCATTTGTTAGCTAAGAATAGTTTTCCCTTTCTGGCAGTGCATGCATTTCTACGGCACACTATGAGTTCTGTGCTAAATAACATGACGGGCAGAATCCCCACGGCAACACCAATATCCACCCATGCTTCCCCCCAACCCACCAGCTGATCGTGGGGACACCGAGAGCTGGCTCCCCTGGCAGGTGAAGGGGGTGAGAAACACATGTCTTGTGCCCCTCTCTCTTCCTTCCCTCATTTTGATCAGCCATACTGCTCAACAAAACAATTGCACCCTTCAGATTTCCACATTTACTGCCAACAACAAAGGCTTTCCACTACCGCCCTGGGAAACTAAATCATTATTTCTGCATTAGCGATATGAGCGCATGGACAATTTTGAACATACCTGTGGCTTTGGAAAAGCTGCTTCTCATTCAATTTCTCCTTTTCTCTCTCTATCTTTCTCTCTCTCTCTCTCTCTCTCTCTCTCTGTCTCTCTGTCTGCTTCTCATTTTGATGCCACGCCAAGAGATTGAAGACGGTTTCTGGAGTGACTTGTTAAGTGTCTACTTAGAGCATGCTGTTGTTTTTAGCTGCTCTTGACAAGAGGAAATGCATGCAGTGCATGTCTGCTCTCCACAATAGGCCTGGTGGATAAGACATGCAGCATCAACAGAAAACACTCAGCAGGGTCTCTGCCAGGATACGACAGTCTCTGAGTGGGTATACTTGTCTGGGCATGTAACTCCAAAACATTAGAGGTCCAGCTTCCGTATTAC
Organism: Alosa pseudoharengus; assembly: GCF_046254945.1. Classification (NCBI taxonomy): domain Eukaryota; kingdom Metazoa; phylum Chordata; class Actinopteri; order Clupeiformes; family Clupeidae; genus Alosa; species Alosa pseudoharengus. Next base: position 27,841,557 of record NW_027468576.1, on the reverse strand, counting down.
CATTCATACACTGATACTGCCACCACTAGTATTGCCATTACTAAATATCCTCTAGGCATCCCCCTCTTTTTGTTCATTTGTTCATTTAGCTCATTTGTTCAAACAAGTTCAGAACAAAGTTCCAATGAAAGGCAATAACTATATAGCAGAAAACAGGGCAAGCACGGCTATGAAAGGTCTGGTATAGTTACCGCCCTGTATAGAATTATAGGTGAAACATGGAAGTTTACATAAAGAGGTGCAAATGAATGTTCACTTGACACTCATGACATCGAACTTCCATGTCACGACTTGCTTTTATCGAGTTAATGGGATGACAAGGGAGGAAGCTCTGTCAGATGCAGTATACCCCGTCACTACCACTAATTAGACATACTTAATTCCTGTGAAGAGTGAGAAAAAAGGGGAGGGGGGGGGGGCACTTTATGACTAAGTATAGCTCCATATTACCAGGGTGGCCATTAGGAGTCAGAGGCAAATCCCTGCACGTCAGCAGCTAGGGAGAGCCCACAGTGTGATACACCCCCCCCCCACACACACACACACACACACATACACACACAATGGGAGTGGATTCCTATTCATTTCCCAGGGTTCTCCCAATAATACTCAGATCACACGAGCATAGGCCTCTCTAATACGTTTTCATTTTGTGTTCAAAAAAATGTGAATAACTGAGTAAAACTACACGTTTTCTGTGCTGAAAAGAAAAAAAAGCCAAGAAAAAAAGTAATGATGTCACTGAAATAAATCCAACATGGTGGAGAGTGAAGGGAGTTCCTGGGGGCCCCTTGCTGGGAAATCCCTTCCAGGCAAGGGGCTGACCCTGGCCCTGCAACAGCACTTCCTGAACTGTGGGAATGCCAGAGCAGTGGAATATCCTCAGGAACTTGCCTGTTACCTGCCTGACACCCACCGCACCCTGGGCGCAGGCATTTTATGACGGGAGCCCACGTTTGAGCATCTTATACCACCTCTATTTTTAGGGGCCATATTGGGTCGGGTATGAGAAAGAAAAAAAACCTGCAGCAAAAAATAACTCAATAAAGTTTTAGGGGGAAAGTTTAATACCTATGTGGCTCATGTGTGGTCTCAGTTTCATTAAAAGGGGCTAATTTTCCACTCAAGTTCTGGAAACAGGTTCCATAGCAACGGGTCATGAGAGCTTGATGCTGTTTAAAGGGGGTGAGGAAGTGTTCTCCTGGCTGGCCCCTCAAATCAAAAGCCCCCCACTGGTGAACTAGTGTAATGCATAAACATGGCAAGAGACAAGGTTAAATAATAAAAGTATGTAACCAGTCATTATAAAATATGAAATTATATGCAAATGTATATCCATTCTAAGTATTGAAATCTGTATCTACTTATTGCAGATATATATCAACTGCCACAACCAAGTATTTTAGTTGCATTATGTATGATGCCACGATTTGGCAAAATTTATATCAATTTCAACTTTAGATTTTTAATCCAAATATAATGCACAGATAATTTTCTTGTGTGGTTTGTTATAGATTAATGTTTTCAGGAGAGTGTGAGACTCATCAAACCCAGTATTTATGTATAAGACATAAGACTAGCTGTTGTCTGACATGTTTTTCCATGTTAATATGAAAATAAGAGGAACAACACACCCACAACAGTCAAAACAACCACTTACTACTTTGACACTTACAGCTGGGCTACACTAGGACGGCAACTGAAGCATTCTGTCCGTGAAGCGTACAAATAGTTTTGGAAGACTGGTCTACTTTTTTAATGTGAGCCGTGCTCTCACGTCTGGTGTAGCCAGGTCCATTGATTATAGTGGAAGCTAATTGTTGCAGCATACGCTCAGCGAATGGAACACTTCAGTTGCGTGCCTGGTGCAGCCCTGCTGTTACACTCTAAATGCTCTCACCAAGCACATTTCCCTAATTTAAGAGATCGTTTTATTGCTCTAGTATGAAAACATGGGATCTGGCTGAAAATGTGGGAGGTGATTCTGTTTGAAACAGATCCCTCCCCTGCCCCGTTGAAAAACATGACAACTGCCATCAGAGGTAATTTGCTGACAGGTTTTCCCAGAAGCGTACCTAATGAATGCAGTTCTGAGCTGCTCTGCAACTCTACCACACATGAATACACACAGCCTAGGTAATAATGTCCAGCTCCCTTCAATGAGTTAGGCATGCTCAGGCCATGTGTTTTCAATGAACACTGGCACATTGGCCACTGATATGACTGAAAAAAAGCATGTGCTGATTTGAGATGCATATACATAGCTCAAATATTCCTACAAGTCCAACAGTGACTTCAGCATGATAATGCGTACTATTTTGAGGTGTGCTCTCTGTAATTCAGTAACAGTATGGCTGGAATTTTTGAAACATGAAAACCCAAAACAGGCAGCACTGTACATTTCTCTGGTTAGCCAATGTGTATAATCCAAATGCTGTATGTTGGACGACAACTTGGGTTTGACAGAGTAATTATTATTAGAAGTGACATCTGGATGAAATAACTGTGCCAGAATTAATATCCATTAACCCGGACATTAATGGATTTTGATTGTCCAAGAAACCTTTCTCAGTGTGATTGATCAGGTGACGTGACTCTGTGTTCATTCAGTTGATAACCACTCTGTATGTTCTGGATGGTTAAACTGTTCTGTCCTGGGACATTAAAAGCCCAGACAAAGCAGCTCTTTGGGAGTTGAGTGGCCAAGAGTTTCTGCCTGTGCTGCTTGTTGCTAGGAGTTGAGGCCACATCTGACTGCTTCCTGACAAGGTGATTAGCAGCTCAGACACGTCTGTGTAGGTAGCTAGTTGGGCTGATTAATTTCTGCTAGCTGGGTTGGGCTGGACTGAACTGGCCCCTGATTGCCTGGCCTTTCATGTCCTCTCCTTTGATGATTTTGCTTGTCAGGCTGCCTTCTGTCACAGGGGTTTTGAAAAAGTTATATTTTTGTAGGGTTTGCATTGACATCATACAGTACATTGAGCACTTGCAGCTATTGTGGCAACTCCAGCAGTAGCTTAACAGCAAAATGAAACGATTTGCCATATTGCATATGACTGTTTGTAAAATCACTATATCAGGTTGTCCAGAAATCCTCTGATGGAGGAAGAGAGGCTGTTGCAGATGCACCATGGCAACTTGGCAGGTTGGAGAACTGCAGGGAAGTGCAGAGAAACTGAGAGCCATCGCCTCCCCTGAGCTTTATTGTCTGTGAATTAAATTTTCAAATTAGCTGTGAACGCTTGCAAGGTTCACAGTGGCCTCAGCAAAGCGGAGTGCAGGCTGCTGTTTAATTTTCCCCTTCAGTTGCTGTGAAAGTTTAGACTTGAGCCATTTGGAGATGGGATATCATGTCACAGATAAATAGTCCAACACACACACACACACACACACACACACACACAAAAACGTTCTACGCTTCAAGCATTCCAAGTTTCACCATGTGGATGTTTTTGCCTATTGTGTTTCTGCAGTGGAAAGTAAGCTATGCTCTATTTTTAAGCATGTCACTCTACATTCACCTGTGCCAGTGCAAGTGAATAAGGACAGAACTGGAAAGATGTATTTCATTATTACAGCAAGCAGCTGTAAAATGTTGCTTAAGATTGTGTAAGCCATATAGTTATCACATGTGAATCCAAGTTCAACTGTGTTCGATCTCTAACTCACAACACTTGGTTTGACGCTCATTGGAACTGTGACCTGTGGCACTGAAGGTGTACACAACACAACATTACCTTTCCCCTTCTTTTATTCCTGCCTTTCATTATGTCCTAGTCCTGCCCTTTCATAAAAACATGAAGGAAACTAGGGCAGATGGCAGGGATAGAGGAATCAAGCACAGACATACAACCCCACAACAGAAAAAGTTGGGACGTTGTGTAAAATGTGAATAAAAACAGAATGTAATTTGCAAATCTCTTAAACTCATATTTAGTTGCAAAAAGGACACAGACAACATATCAAATGTTAAAAATGACAAATTTGTCTATTTCGTAGTAAATGTATGTTAATTTTGAATTTTATACCAGCAACATGTTTAAAAAAAAGTTGGGATGGGGCTAACAAAATGCTGGAAAAGTTATGTAATGATAAAGAAAACAAAAGGAGGAATATTTCACAACTAGGGTAACTGGCAACACGATTGGGTATGAAAAAGACCATCCCAGAGAGGCAGGGTGTCTTAGAAGTAAAGATGTAGGGGTATGCATCACTCTGTGTAAACCTGTGTGCACAAATGATGAAACAATGTAATTTTAATGGTTCTTAAAATGAAATTATGAAGTATTTGGGGAGTTTATTATGTACATGACATAATATTATTAAAACATTCAGAGAATCCAGAGAAATCTTTGCCAACAAGGGAAAGAGTTGAAAAACAAATTGGATGGCCGTGGTCTTTTGGAACTCAGATGGTACTGCATCAAAACCAGACCTGTTTCCAGACCTGTCATTGTATGGACTCAGGAAAACCTCTGATAACCATTGTCTATGTGCAGTTTGATACTCAATTCAGAAACTGTAGCCAAAATTGGGTACAGCCAAAACAGCCAAAATTGTATTGAGACATGATACAGAAAATACCACCGTCTTATCTGGGCCTAAGCTTGTTTAAAATGGACTGAGGTAACATGGAAAAAGGTCCTATGGTTAGACCAATCAAAATTTGTCATCCTTTTAGGAAACCATGGACTCATCTGGGCTAAAGAAGAGAGGGCCTATCCAAGTATCCAACCTATCCAATTTGTTTTAGTGCTCAGTTCAAAACCCAACATCTGTGTGGAGGAGCTGTAGTGCCTACAGCATGGGAATCTTGCACATTTGGCAAAGCACAATCAATTCTGAATTATGTATACAGGTTTTGAGCAACATTTTTTGAAACATGTTGCTAGCATCAAATTCAAAATTAACATATATTTTCCATGAAATAGTCCACATTTTCATTTTCAACATTTGATATGTTGTCTATGTTCTTTTTGCTGCGGGGGCAGCCGTGGCCCACTGGTTAGCACTCTGGACTTGTAACCGGAGGGTTGCCGGTTCGAGTCCCGACCAGTGGGCCGCGGCTGAAGTGCCCTTGAGCAAGGCACCTAACCCCTCACTTCTCCTCGAGCGCCACCGTTGAAGCAGGCAGCTCACTGCGCCGGGATTAGTGTGTGCTTCACCTCACAAATTCACCGATTGGGTTAAATGCAGAGACCAAATTTCCCTCACGGGATCAAAAAAGTATATATACTTATACTTATACTTAAATATGGGTTTACGAGACGTGTATACTATCACATTCTGTTTTTATTAGCATTTTACACAACGTCCCAACATTTACTGTTGAGATGTGAGAAAGGACATGAGTCTTGACATGATATTAAGCTTGATAATGTGGGAAAGCTACTCAGAGTGGTGCAGAATTTAGAACTCATTAACCATTTATTCTTGGAATTTTCCACTTAATATTTTTGAGCCGTGGTGTAACTGAAACTGTGGTTACTGAATCGGTGGATATAGGGGTTCTACTGTACACTACAAACCCCCCTCTGAGTATGTTTTCACTTTCTTTAGTACCTTCAGGCCTTTAGGCATTCAACAGGGACTGTCAGCCCTGATAAACCACACCTGAAGTGTATGTGTGTGTGTTTCTGTGTGTAAGAATACATATACTCCACTGTATTAGACGATGAGGGAATGTTTCTCCATTCTTCCCCATTTTCCTTTTTTTACTCCTCTCTCTTCCTCTTGCAAAGACGACTCATGACATGCCAGGGATATTTGCTCTAAGCGCTAGGAGGTGCAAAATTTTGGCCCAGCAGCCAAACGTAGGCTTAAGTTGCATTGATACCTATACATATATTCATAAAGGCCTTTTGTGTTTGGGAGATGAGGTATATGCTAGGGCTTATGTAGGGCTGGGTTATGTAGTGTGGTTGCTTCCTTGTGGTGCCCCACAGGCTTGAAGTGCCAATGCAGGACTGATATTAGAAAGGCTTTTGCATAGAGAGCAAATGCAGTCGGCTACACATTAACATTTTTAACAGTGCTACATCTGAAAATTATTTTCAAAAATGTCCACATGATTTTCAGGGGGACTATTTGATTGTTGTTCCACTGTGTCTTGTCCCATTATTACCTGATTGAGAGAATTTCGATAGTTGTACATTTCTCAAGATCGGATAGCTAGGATTATGCTTTGATGGAAACTTTGTAATCACAACCTTTGAGCGTCAGTGTGCCAACCTTGTGTTCATATGTTTGGTTGGTAAATCTCCCTAGAAATAGAAATGAAACATATTAAAGCCAATTAAGCAAGACATCCAGATGAGATATGCTTTCCTCCATTACTTAAACTGTTTGAGAGGAGGATGGATAGAATAACTGTTTTCAGGGCTCTATTCACATATCCTTTTGTGAAAAAATACAAAAAACCACGACAGACAAGCAAATTTAACACAGGATCATATTACCATGGGAACATATCTTTGAGGGTTTGGTCTTGTGGTTTTGGTAAAGGGGAAAAAATAAGCTGATTGGTCGTGTCCTGATCTGAACTTTTTCTGTTTGTATACCTGTGTCCATGAGGTGTGTGTACATGGGCTCTCGGAGGAGGAAGGAGATGTCCTCATGAGGCAGGCTCTCTGTAATGAAATATATGCCCCCTCCCCCACTTCAGATGGATGGGGTGAGGCTGAGAGAGCCTGTGTGAAAGATCTCCAGTTTGGCAACCATTACTGAATAAGTAGGCCCCATACCTGCCATGGCTTGTAGGCTGAAACACTCTCACTCACGCAGACACACAGTCAATTCTGGTGAAGAACTGACTCAGCTATTTATGTCACATCAGCAATGACTTTCACTCACCAAGAATGTTTCTTAGTGATTATGCAACAACAAAATATCTAGCAGGCACTAAAAAACTGATACGATAAATCCCACACCAAACAATCCATACTGATTTACCTCTGAACACCAGGAGGCCCCTGTTGAAAAGAGAGCCTATTCTCACTTTATACTGTGAGAACTCTGTGATTATGGTCTATATGTGTTAAAAAGGTTATGTATTTTGTAGCTTTTAAACCTTTGTAATACCTAATGAAAAACAAGCCATTGGAAACCAGAAATCCATCAGAAAGATGATTCACCAAGCATGAATAAAGCCTATATACAGTATTTATGATTTTAAATGCTCTGTACCCTTTAAAAAGGAAACCAATGAAAGACTGCTGCCAACCAAAGGCAATGTTTTCTGACTCAGGAGGCACCTATCATTAGAATAGGGTGCATTTTCTGGTACCCATTTTGTTTTTGGGAAGGGTTACTGAAATATGAAAGACTGTGATTAGTGTTTAGCCAGGTTGCATTAGACTGTGCTTGACTGAACAGCAATGCCCTATATCACTGAGCAGGCACAAAACACATGCCAAACACTCAGGCCTGGAAGTCTGGTCGTTGATATGATTACCCAAAGACTTTCCCAGCACACACCCCTAAAACCAGCAGCCACCTCTCACTGCACCCCCAAAACTCCAGCAGGCCACAGGGAACTGAGAGCCTAATCAGTGGGAAGGAAAATAAAAATGGACCCCCCCCCCCCCCTTTAACACCCCTGAAATGAAAATAAAGAAAAGCAACAAATGGAACGATGAAAACAGCAGTAATTGAAAAAGCAGCTCCCAGTTTTGGTGAAAGTAGTATTGTTTGGGGCCTTTTCGGCTGCATCAGCAGGGGTTGGGCACCGGAATGATTCCTGTTGGCGGCCGGGTCAGGTCATGTGACATTGTCGACCACTCACGGCGTGAGGAGGAAAATGGGCACAACTAAACCAGGCCTGAAAATGGCCCTAAGGAGCTTTGATGTCAATGAAAAGCCCCCTCATCGATCATTAGTTTAAAAGCCTTTTCCGTCCTTTCTACCTCTTTCTCACTTTCAGATGTTTCTCAGTGTTTTCCCTCTCTCTTTTCAACAAATGACTTGGTTACTAAACACTATTATTGCAGATGGTCCAAGCCTTTACACTTAAAAATAACCCATGTGGCACAGCAGCATCAACAACACATACCTTACCACGCCAACATTAAAACCTCACACATTTTATACTGATCGTACATTGTGACGCAGTCCCACAGAATTGAAAATTATTCAGAAGTAAAAAAACTGTAAGGTATGGTTATGGGTAATACCACTCTAACAGGATAGGCACAGATGACACAAATAAAAAAAAAAAACCTAGGATAGATTTACAGTATACTTTGCAAACATATAACTGTAGATGGTAAATCGACATCTCCTTCCAACAATCATGGACACCACGTGATCACAGCAGCTTGATCATTTCATTGAATAGAAAACTGCCTGATAAATCTTGTGTAAAATCAAATTAGGCAACCATAAAAAGAGACATGGGACACGCGTTAATTAGCAGAAAATTAATAGAGATTTGAAAAGAGATATGATTAATCTCTGTCCTACTTAGCGAAATCCATGGATTACAGTTGGTTATTTTTAATATCTTATTTGTTTGTTTTTAATGCAGCAGGCAGTTATACAAGCTTTATACAGTTTTTATAATGGAGGAAATAAATCATAGAAATTTGCAGAGTAAAAGGAGCATCGCAACACCCAAAAGAGCTTGAGCTTTACTTAAAACTAGATGTACCACAGAGCGGTACAAAATATGACCGCCGCCCAGTCCAGCACATTTTTTCCACAAAAATAAATCACGCTGAAAGGCCTATATGATTCTAACTGTCTCACTAAATTGCATTATCCACACTCAATTCTCACTGGTATCTGCTAGACAACAAGTACCAAAACATGATTAGTTCATAGATTTCACATGTAAAATTCATTTTATACAACCCCACCCCCATCTTGCCTGTTCATAATTCTGAGAAATTCTTGAATTGTGTGCATGTGCGCGTGCACACGCTTATGTTTATGTGTGTGTGTGTGTGTGTGTGTGTGTGTGTATGCGTGCTTGTGTGTTTGTCTGCATATGTGTGTTTGTGCGTGTGCATGCATGCGTACATATGTCTACTGTGTGAGTATGTGTCATACGTATGATTACTGTGAATGTATGTGTGTGCGTGTGTATCTGTTTATGCACATGTGTGCACATGGAATGGGTTAACATGACCCATGGAGGCAAACATACAGAAAAAATTGGTCATCCTAGGCCCTACGGTTCTCAAGATATTCACAGAAAACTGTGTCTACCCTACCCTCCTTTCGGGAGGGTCCAGTCTAGCGGGGGGGGGCTACAGATCAAAACGAAAAACGATGGTTCCATGCTATCCATGTGGGGTTACATGCCCACCAAGTTTCGTGTACCCCGGTCTTTCAGTGTCCCAGGAATCCTTGTTGGTGTACGGTCACTAAATGTACACATAAATCATTTTATTGTAAGGCCCCCCATGAACGAAAGTTCACAAAACTTGGCTTGCATTCGGAAGGTGTCATAATGATCCTACACTTTCAATTTCGTGCAGTTTTGACCATGTCAGCCAGAGATATTGTGATGAAGACACCTAATTTTTTGCTTTTTAATTTTTAACTAAGTGGCGCTATACATGAAATAAGTGGTAATGGGATGGGTTGACATGCCCCCTTAAGACCAACATACAAAAAAAAGGTGGACCTCCTAGGCCCTATGGTTCTCGAGATATTCACAGAAAACTGTCTCCGGCCACCTACAGGCCAGTTGGTGTATAGTAACATAAATTAATTTATTGTGTGGTCCCCCATGAACGGAATTCCACGAAACTTGGTGTGCATTCAGAGGGTGTCATAATGATCCTACACTTCCAATTTCATACGTATGATTACTGTGAATGTGTGTGTGTGCGTGTGTATCTGTTTGTGCACATGTGTGCACATGAAATGGGTTAACATGACCCCTGGAGGCAAATATACGGAAAAAAAATGGTCATCCTAGGCCCTACAGTTCTCAAGATATTCACAGAGAACTGTGTCTGGCCTACCCTCCTTTCGGGGGGTCCAGTCCAGCGGGGGGGCTACAGATCAAAACGAAAAACGATGGTTCCATGCTATCCATGTGGGGTTACATGCCCACCAAGTTTCGTGTACCCCGGTCTTTCAGTGTCCCGGGAATCCTTGACGGACTAAACCTATATGACCGCCGCTTCGCTGCGCGGTGGGCATAATAAATACATTGACGTGACATGACAGCAGCAGTGGAGTGGTAATCGGGAGAACTCCCCGGTTGGCTGGTAATGCTGGTTTTGAGGCTGATTTACTGTGAGCTTACTGAGATATCATTCTTTGCTGCGCCCACTAGCAGCGTGACTGTGCGATCGCAGCCCCTGACTCTCTTTCCCCACGGCCCCTCCCCACAGCCCTGGTAATAACGTGGTAACATCGATGATGACCTGACATGCAGGTATGAGATGGGTAGAAACTACTGAAGAGTTTAGATGAGCGGTCGCAGATTTCCCCTCTAAAATAGGAATCAAATTGGGTCACACTCCCATCAACACAGCCTGTCAGGAGGCCGCTGGAGCTTGAAACATCCCAGTAACATTTAGTGTCCCACTTGGCCCCCGCATGACAGTAAAGAAGCTGCATTCATATTGCTCCTCAGTAGATCAGATCTTCAGATCCTGGGGGCATATTGATCTAATACTGGTTCCTTGTAGCTTACAAAAGTTTAGTGAGTGTGGTCATTTTTAGAGAGCAGTCATATTTAGAGGGATGTCTACATGGGTCAAGCCCCTCACTAATTGGATTGGTGTAATAGAGGCAAAATTCTACACAGAAGGCCCATGGAAAAACCACTCATACTGCAGTTGAATATGAGAGATGGGCCTATGGCCTGATACTTTCCATACTTCCTTTTTGCAGTATGCTTGAAAACTTGTGGCCAGGAGGCACCTCTTTCCTCCCCTTGGATCTCCCGTTTTCTGCAAAGCAAACTGGCACCTGAAAAACCTGATAGTGCAGACGTGGGAGTGGGGGATGGACTGGAATCCTCCGGCTTTAGTCCATTTAGGAAGGACTTTCCTACAGGAAACTTTCCTTGACGATGTCAGAGCTCCCTGCGTTTGATTGCTCCCAGCATATTATGGCAACTTGAACTCCTAATCTCTTTCTATAGTGTGGTCCAATTTTTGTGAGCTTAACCTCGGGCCCATCAGTGCAAGGCGGTAGGGGAGGGATCAGCCAAGGGTCAGCGCGAGTGGGCTTTCTTAATGTCCCAGTATCACTTTCAGGGATCTCTGCTGTGATTTCCTTCAATCACCTGAGGCCCAGGCTCCGGTTGCTGGAGCACACGTGCTCCCCACACTGCTCATCTGAATGACCATATAGACCTTTGGCCACTTGGCTATCTTCTTTGGTGGTTTCTGTGATTGAGAAGCATCCATTTGAACTCTGCTATCAGAATCTCTTGCTACACTCATAGGATTTTGTTAGCAGAAATATAAAGTTGGAAATAAAATAAAAATGTTTGATATACAGTATGGTTATTAAGGTTCCAATAACCTTGGATGGTGTGGTGTAGGGTGGGAGGTTTTACCATTTTCTGTTTCTTTTCTCTGTTGCTTACAGCCAAAGGAGTTCTTGCGTATTACTACTGTAGGTGGCACCCTCTCTTGACCTAATACTCATCTCACTTATCTCACTGTTGATTGTTGCTAAAATAATCTGTATAAGCTCACCAATGAAATTATAGACTGTCCTGTTTGTACCTGCTGATGTTATCTGTGCATCGAGAGAGAAATAGAACAGTTCTTCAGTGCCACTTACTTCAAAATTCTATGTCATAAGCCATAACAGCTGACCACAAAATTGTGAAACACTAGTAATCATTTATTAGATGAAATCATAAACTGTATATGCCATGTTATGCCATATACTGTGGCCCCACAGTAGTTAAAAGTAGTGGATGTGGTAGAGCCATTTACAGGTAGTCATGAAGGCCAATAGTAGCATTCCTGGCAGTCACAATGAATGAGTACCTGGCTTACTGGCACTGGAAGCTGAAGGGTGGGCTCTCATGCAGGCCTTGACCAAGGCTGAAACAATGTATTTATATGATTTACATCCTGATATGCCAGCTGCAAAGACAATGCTTCTCAAGAGCGTCCCAATTCTGACTTAGATATAAACAGCAGCAAATTATTTGGCATGGGTAGCCATCATTGTCATTTAAAAAAAAAAAAAATGTTGACAAGTTGCATATGCATATTTCTGACATGAAGGAGAAATTTCTTGGAGAACTGCCAACTTGATAAATTCACACACGTACTTTGGCCTTAAATCGTAACAGACCTAGTACACCTACCACTCTGAATGTAATTAAGGCTCTTTCACAGAGACATTCTCCACTTTTATGTGTTATCATCCAAATATACAAAATGCAAAATTACCTTTTGTGAAAATCCCTTGGTGTACCTCTTTGTATGCTTCTTAACAATTACCTTAAATGTGGAACTAGGGAGTAATGATGATTGATGGTCTCTCATAACTTGGTTCCTCACTGACCTCTTCCACTGCCTTGTCCCTGTGATGAGGCCACAGTGTCAGGCTAGCAGGCGCACGGCGGTGGCTGACAGTCGGCTCTCCTGCCTGCCAGTAAATGAGGACCTCTCGGCCGCTCTGAGGCACTTCAGGCAGGCAGGAGCTTTCCACCACCCACCCATCCAGCGCGATTACACCTGGCAGACCTGCCCACATAAATATTTGCCTTTGAAACCACCATCACAGTCGGGAGGCACGATGACTTCATCACCAGAGGACCAGATGTCACACCCTTGTGACTGTCGAGAAAGATCACTCCACCCAACTTTTGAACTTATGTGCATGACTACAGCAATTTGCACTGATGTATAAAACAGAAGATATATAATGATAAGTAAGAAAGTGATATCAGTTAAATACAAGGCATGCGCCCATCCCTGTATCTAACTTTCATAGCTTTTGTTGTAAAACACATACAATGGCATTTGCAAAGCACTGAACCTATAAATAACTTTTATCCCCAACTCCCCTAAAAATATTATACATCATGCACTACGATACCAATTAAGCAGTGGATTTTCCAATCTAGGTTGTACTCTTTAAAATAATGAGCCCATTTTCCACAATAGCAATCATTTTCAATCATTTTTTGTCATAGCAGAATCAATCTACCTCAAAAAACAATTGAGATACAAACAAGTGTGTAATTGCAACTCACTGATTAGACTTCTAATAATATATGCAAAGCCTGAACTCACATACTGTATTTGAACATTGTTTATCCACACAGGTGCGCAAGCCATGCCAATCCTCTCATTTTGCCACAGTTCCCAACTTTTCTCCGTTGTTACGAGGTGAGTGGCATTTAGAGGAAATCATGTTTGTGCAGAGCTTGTGAAATTGCTCTATTTTTACAGGTTCTCTGACCTTTAAAGCTAGGTACAGAAATGATGGAACTGTAGGTTCCAATACAGTGTTTGGTATGTTCCAGAGTTGTTTTGGAAATGGAGAAAGTTCTCAAATACTTAATGTTAGTGGCATGTCTAATATTTCTGTAAATATGCTCGCTTATTAGCTGTATTAATTTAAGTAAATGTATACTATACTCATCTCTTACAAATAATAATTATTACTGAATGTAGGGGTATTTGAATGTCTAAGTCATTATTGGTAAATATTTGAATGTCTAAGTCATTATTGTTAAATATTTGATACATTGCTTAGACCTAACCCAAATTACACTGTCACTAGCCTGGGTTTTCCCATGCTGCCTTGCGCGCGATTTTATTTACACGTTAGCCAGGCTACACTGTCACAGAATGTCACAAAACTTTGATATACACTGAAATAGTATCTGATATGTTGTCGAGCCATTTAACTAAATTGTGGCTGCAAAAGATTGGGACCAAAAAATTGAGTCATCAGTACTCATTCTGCTTGACTTATCGGCTGCCTTTGACACGGTTAATCACCGCATCCTTCTCTCTATACTCGCTAACATGGGAATCTCCGGTTCTGCTCTCTCCTGGTTTGAATCCTACCTCACAGGACGCTCGTTTAACGTATCATGGCTTGGTCAGCTATCTGCACCTCACCATCTCACCACAGGGGTCCCCCAGGGCTCAGTACTGGGCCCCCTTCTCTTTGCTATCTACACCACCTCCTTGGGACAGATTATCCGTTCGCATGGCTTCTCATACCACTGCTATGCAGACGACACACAGCTCTATCTGTCCTTTCCACCTGATGACCCCTTGGTTTCAGCACGGATCTCGGATTGCCTCTCAGACATAGCTACATGGATGAAGGCACACCACCTCCAGCTGAACCTCTCAAAGACTGAACTGCTGGTCCTCCCAGCTAAACCTACCATACACCACGACATCAACATCAAATTTGACTCTCTGTCTGTTTCACCTACCAGGACTGCAAGAAATCTAGGAGTTGTTCTCGACAACCAACTAAACTTCTCAGATCATGTTGCCTCAGTCGCCCGGTCATGCCGTTTCGCACTCTACAATATACGGAAAATCAGGACTTACTTAACTCAAGATGCCACCCAACTTCTGGTTCAGGCAATAGTCATCTCACGACTCGACTACTGCAACGCCCTCCTGACAGGTCTCCCAGCCTGCGCAGTGAAACCACTTCAGATGATCCAGAACGCGGCAGCGCGCCTGGTCTACAACCAACCCAAGAGGGCACATGTTACCCCGCTACTCATCCAGCTACATTGGCTACCTATGGCGGCCCGCATCAAATTCAAGGCTCTAACGCTTGCCTACAAAGTAGTCTCCGGTTCTGCTCCCACCTACTTGAATGCCTTCATACAGACATACGCTACCTCCAGACCGCTGCGCTCCTCAGACGAACGACGTCTAGCTCTACCTCCGGTACGCTCAGGCCAATCCAAACTTTTCTCATCTGTTGTTCCTCGCTGGTGGAACACACTGCCAGTTCCTACAAGGGCAGGGACATCCCTCTCCATTTTCAAAAAACTCCTGAAGACCCAGCTCTTTAGAGAACATCTCCTCTCATAGCAACACTTACAACAAGTCTTGCTGATCCTAGCACTCACCAGCCGTCTTAAACTGACACGTAACTGTTAAAAACAGCACTCACTGATGCACTTATTCTTACTGTACTCTAATGTTTTTTTTAAATTGTCCTAATATTGTTGAGAATTGCTCTAAACTTAAACTGTTTACCATGTTGTTAGTCGCTTTGGCTAAAAATGCGTCAGCCAAATGTAATGTAATGTAATGTAATCTTCCAGACTCCAATAATAAGAAAAACAAGAACCATGTCAAACTTAAGATGACCTCAAAGTCATGAGGTGATATCACCTCAAGAACTATTAATCCATGAATATGCTGTAGATCAGCTGAGATTTCAAATATGACTGTTCAGATAAGATGTCTCAGACATTCTGCTGTGCCAACACAGAGCATTGTTCAATTTAAAGTAAATTTGTTTATGCAGTGCACATTTTGTAGAGGCGCTGAAATCATTCTTTATCTAAAGAACTAGACTCCAATTCACAAAAACACCTCAATGTGATTGGGTTCTCTTTATTCTATTCCATTGTTCTGATTATTGACATTCCAGTTGCCTAGACTAGAGATCCCCCTTTCTAAGAACTGGCTAATCAAATGATATACTGCACATATCTTGGGCTTCCCTTGAACAGAGTGACCAAAAATGTGTCAACAAAGAAATGCATAATTTAAGAAGGGAAATGACAGAAAGGCCTCACTGTTGAAAATCTTCCAGTAAGTAGAACAGTTAAGCACACCCATAACAAGTTTTACACAGTATTTTGTCATGATGTCTTTAGTTTATCAGTACACAATGCAACACAACCTAGATGAACTCTGTGAGGTCATGGTGTAGAACTAACTAACATGCCTAATCCCGTGACTTGAATTTTTGTAACCCACAGCCTTACACAAAGTTGACTCAATAAGGTTACTCTAGATATGATTTATAATGCAGCAAAACCATAGCACTGTAGGGATAATATGTGTGACCACGAGTCACACCGCTTGCAGTGGTGCATTCATTCTCCCATGAAATCTGTGGGCCCATTACAATCTTACTGTTCATGTTTAATAAACTGATTTGCTGCTGATAAAGTCCCTTCATTGGCACACATTCACTATAAAGGGAAAAGAGATAATAATAATATTAAAATAATATTAAGCAGTTCCCTAATGAGCCAGTCAAATATCTGATACATTTGTGTGAGAGGGAAAATAATAAAACATGTTTTAATGATAACACTAATGTTCAGTCACTGAACTATCATATAATAATTTCTTGAATGAATAGCAAAAGCAACAATAAAACTAGATCTCTGAAAGTTTGACAGTCGAAAAGACAAGTACAAATGTATTTGCTGATTGAGTGATGAATCAAACATCTTCTGTCTATATTGTCAGTTTGCATACATTTTAGTGTTCGAAGAGATTGCACACAATTTCAGCCTCAAGAGCTCTGTGATTTAAAACAGCAGGTGACTGGTTGTGTGGGCACTCATAGCTGATTGAGTCTCTGCTGGGTATGTGTGGCGCCAGCTCTCCTCCATAGACTGGTCTGTTTCAGCATTAATGCGGAGGATGTCTCCTGAGGCAACCTCAGCTTCCCCCAGTCTCCTGTGTGTTCAAGACTGTACTGGCAGTACACACTCCAGCTATGATTTCATAGTAATTGGCTCAAAAACAATCTCCTTCATCAGCCACTGACAGCAGGTTGAAACTGTTGATTTAACACTGCAGCAGAGATAAGAGCTCTTTCAAAACGCTCCCAGGTTCAGGGAGGGGGACGTGCCCAATCAGCCATCTCCTCTCGGCCTGATGGAGATCGGACCCGAAAGTTCTAAAGACGACTTGGCTATGGGCTTCCCATTAAGAAAATACTGTGTAACTAAAATAACACGGCTGTTTAAGGTCTGCCACCCCTATAGGTCCAAAGCAAACCACCATCAAAGGCCAGGGAAGTTGCCTCATATGATAATTGCATTTATCTTGACCCTCTTATTGAGAGGACATTGAGAAAAACGTGTGAAGGCGTGTGAGACTGAATAAGGCTTTCGGCGCTCGATGTGTGTGTGTGCACGCAGCTGACTCGCGTTTGCAGCGGTCCTTGCTTTAATTACCTTTGGAGCGGGTAAAAAATAAATACAGCAATTAAACTTTACATTTGTTAGAGTTGTGGCATGAAGAGAGGGGCTCTGCATCATTTTCTGTCTGCGGTCAGGCGTGTACTGACACACTCGGGAGCCTTGTGTGTCTGCTGCACTGGGCTCCAGTGCACTTCAAGGGAGTGCCAGTAACACAATAAACATTAATACTTCACAGTATTATCGTAAGTACTTTGTCATAGTTTCTGTAAAATGAAATGAAAAAAAAAAACGGCTGTTCCTGGTTGTTCTTTTTCAAAAGGCTAAAGGATCTCAATAGGACCTCTTCCAGACAAAAAAACCCTAGTGTGTGCAGATGTAAGGGTTTCCTGATATAGCTTATCATTGCTACATCATTGCTACAGACTTAATAACCACTGAAGCCCTAGATCGTGTTTGTTATCGACAACCCCTTCATTATTGGCAATTGTAATTGAAACAACCAATTTCATACAAGAAGGAAACCCTTTATCAGTTGCTTCGAGATCTCACTGCTGAACTTAACACTTCAGGCTTAAGGGCCATGTGTTTCTTAACATTCCATATTTTGCTGTTTCAGGTGTACCACATTACCTTCAATATCCCTTTTAAGAAGCAGCTTATCTTGGTACATACAGCACTTCCTGTTGGTGCGACATAGCCCTCGATTTTCACACGCCCTGCATTAGCCACAAACTCAGCACTTGCAAGTTCACAAATAAAGTCAAAGTCAAAGTCAGCTTTATTGTCAATTTCTTCACATGTTCCAGACATACAAAGAGATCGAAATTACGTTTCTCACTATCCCACGGTGGAGACAAGACATATTTACCAATTTTAAGTCCACAGACAAACATAACATTCAAGTAAACAAAAAAGTAAGTAAATAAGTAAATAAGAGGGCACATATAATGAAAAAATAAGAGCAGCAAAATTTGGTTGAAATTGTGCATAGACAGTCAATAAAATAAAATACTAGTGCAAAGTCAGGCCAATAAGAGGCTGAGGTAGTTCTGTTTGACCTAAGTAAGAAATAAAGTGGCATAGTGGTGCAAGTTATGTAAGAGCAGCAGAAGTGTTGTGTTTTCAGGACAACAGCAACAAGTTGCAAAGTGTACAAGTGTGCAAGTGGAGTGGTGCAGGCGGCCATTGTGGGTCCAATGTCCAGGATGTTATGTAGCTGAGGGTGGAGGGGGGAGAGGAGGGAGAGAGTTCAGCATCCTAACAGCTTGGTGTATGAAGCTGTTGGTGAGTCTGGTAGTGCGGGAGCGCAGGCTTCTGTACCTCTTCCCAGAGGGCAGTAGATCAAACAGATTGTGAGCGGGGTGACTTGCATCACTCACAATTTTGGTCGCCTTGCGGGTGAGGTGGGTGGTGTAAATGTCCTTCAGGGAGGGGAGTGAAGCACCAATAATCCTTCCAGCTGTGTTCACTATGCGCTGCAGGGCTTTCCTATTGTATTCAGTGCAGCTTCCGCCCCACACAGCGATACAGCTGGAGAGGATGCTCTCAATGGTGCCTCGGTAGAATGTGGTCATGATGGCTGGTGGAGCACTTGCTCGCCTGAGTTTCCGCAGGAAGTACAGGCGGCGCTGAGCTCTCTTCACCAGTGATGCTGTGTTGGTGGTCCAGGAGAGGTCTTCACTGATGTGCACCCCCAGGAATTTGGTGCTGCTCGCTCTCTCCACCACAGCACCGTCGATGGTCAGTGGCAGGTGTTGGGTGTGACCTCTAGATAATAGATCAATTAAAGCTGCTGAAAGTGTTTTTGTAAAGATACTTAAGATAGCTCTCTTTAGATGCTGATGGATATCACCAAAAAAGATGCACTGGTATGCAGTCAGCAATCAGAAACGCTCCAGAAATGGGAATCCCTGTCCCTCCGTGTTATTTTGTGGATATGCAGCATATCTTTAATGTAGGGGAATTGGACTGTTAAGATTACTCACAACGGCTTTAACGTTCTTGTGTCTAGTGTTAAGGTATGTTTCATGTACAGCTTTGAGACTAATTACAGCAAGACATTGGATTCATGTAGAAGACATTTCTGCATACGTGAGTGCCATGTGGGCGAACATTTGCAGACCTGGATATATTTAGCGTTAATGGCCGGGACTCTCTTTCATTAGTGAGTGAAACCACTCCACTCCCCATATGTTAGCAATGTTTGATTGGACTCACACATGACCATGCTTGGCCAGCAGAAACCCTTAAACCAGCTCGCCACGTGTTGTGGGACGTGCAGTGTTAAACTGCTGTGTCCACGTTATGGTCATCTGTGTCACTGCAGCCTCCTTGTGTATCTGTATGTGTGTGTGTGTATGTGCGTGTGTGTGAGTGTTCAGTTTTGGAGGGTGGCGTCTGAATGTTGGTGACAAAAAAGGAAGCTATGGCAACAGCTGTTATCAGCATGGCCAGGCATACTGTAGGTTCCTTCTGCCACAGCTGGGGGTCCTAGTCCTGGAGATGTCACTGTTGTGGGTTTTAAGTGTCTCTTTTGTCAGGTTTGCCAGAGTTATTTATGGCTACTTTAAATGCTGAGGATGGTCATATCCAGGGTCGTCTATTGTTATTGACACTATTTCAGCACTGTAATAACTTTGGTATGATAAGAGATGAGGAAGTAAATGCTAGACTTTTATAACCCCTCTATAAGTAGCATATTACACTATCATAAGGCTTTTTGAGCAAATGGTCTCATCAGTGTTCATTTGTTGTTGTTACCCGTAGACATTTCTCTTTTCTCAGTTTCTCAATTGAAATGAGTAACTCCTAATTATTTTATTATCTATGTCTTAGCTTAGGCATTTGTGTTCATAAACATAATTTATATAGAAGCATGAAACCTAGAAGTAAATGAATAGTTTTGGAAGTGAAAGTCCTCTTGCTCTCCAGACTCATGGACATGTCCTTGTAGCCTGTATTTTTTTTTTCTCAATTTGATTTTGTGTGAGCCCATAGCCGTACGATGGATTTATATGAGCAATCTGAGGCAGGCTGACGATCATTCCGACTCCCTCATGCCAGATTGGTGGCCCTTTAAAGGTTAATTGCCCCAGCTAATTGTTCATCTTGTAACTAATGACACATCCCTTGTAGACTACGTCATACTGGGGGGGTAAAAGAGATAGCCCTTCAGGGTAGCCTTTTTACAGCGTTTAACTCCAGAGGGTCACTTAGAAATGACACTTTGACCCTCAATCTCTGTAAAAAAAGTTAACTTTTGACAGTCCAAAAAAAAAGCAGTGAAAGCAGTAAGAACTAAAAAATGAATGCTGCATCACAAAAACAACACATTGGGCTGTCGGCCTGTTTGTCTATGAGAGATTAAAGAAAGAGATTCAATTAAAAGTTACTCTGATGGCTCTGATCGATGACCCAGGATGATCCAGTGTCCCTTCTAGAGAATTCTGTGGCAGAGAATCGGAAGCGAAAAAAAAGGCCTCTGCAAACAAAAGAAATGGAAGGCTGTGATAAGCTGGCGCTCTGCGTCACCATCCTCCCTCTAAGAGACAGATAAGAGCCGTCAAAAGAGTGGGCTCAGCCAGACTCTTGCTAACCACCTATCCATCACTCTCAGTCCGGCATGGGCCGTCTCGCTGGGTATTTTAACACCTTTTCAGATGCAATCAGTTGAAGGCTTCACACCATCAACTGCATGCATGGTCTCAGCTCTATAATGTGACCTTTACTTTGTTAAACCCCAATGGAAAACAATCAGGAATGGGACAACACCTGCTCACCTGGCCAGGGAGAGAGTTGTTGTTCAACATTGGCATACAGTATATACCCTCTTACCAGATCTACTGTCTGCAATGCAGGATCTTTTGTAAGATATGTATGACAGTATGCTCAGCTGAAAGTGCATGCTTTGAAAGTGCTGTGTTTGATGTATGTGGACATCTTGCAGTGTGCTCTCATGCCTATATTTAAGTGGTGCTTGACATCTTCACCCCCAGACGGGGACATTCTGTGTAATTAGCTCATGGCTTTCTGCAGTGACCCATGCTGGGGATTCCTGCCGGGAGAAATCCCATTGCTGTATCAGGATGGACAGACTGCTGCATGACTGGATCTAATCGTGTCTTCAGATCGAGCACTGATTCAACAATGGTGTGGGAATGTCCTTACACAGATACAGAGAAGGTAGTGTATGTGCATGAACATACACGCACGCACACACATGCACGCACATATACACACACACACACACATGCACGCACACACACACACACACACACACATGTACAAAACCACAAAAAGTGCACACACACTGATATTAAATTCTAATCTTCCTGTCGGGATATTTCAGTAAGTACAACAACATTCCCTAATGGAATTCAGGTGTGGGGTTCGGCTGGATGTACTGTACCTAGCGCTGGCTAAGGCGGTGATAAGCCCCACTTCCCATGCTTCTAAATGCGTCTCTGAGCAGTCCTTGATGTAGCCTAGGCTCTACCCTTCCATATGCTTATCCACAATCTCCCCTGGGACTGCTTTTGACAAAAGGATCTGAGGTCAGTAAGTTGATAAAACGGCGAGGAGGAAGTGGAGCACACTGGAAACTCTGTAGAGTAGCACTGACCTATAGCACATCATAATACGCCATTGGTGATTTATCCGCGTGCGGGTCAACTCCCTGTGAGGCTGCCTGCCATTAAAACAGGGAGTGAGTCAGGATAACACGAGTCGGCCTGAACTCTGTGATCCGCCTCTGTCATACCCCCGGCTCCATATACTGTAGTCCTTGAAATGGCCATCGGGCCCAACTTTCCCTGATAAGGCAGGAAACCGAAGTGACGGGCTCCAGGAGTTTGAGGAGCAGACTGCCGCAGACAGGGCTAGGTGCATGATGAGAATTTCTGTGCTTTAGTGCTTTAACTGCGGTCGTAAAGCAAATGAACCATGATGGACTTTCCAACTGTGGATGATGTATTCTCTATTAATATCGGCCACATATTTCCGTCCCCCGGCCTGGCCGCCTGGCGACTTCTCTCATGGGCCCTGATGATGCTGATGGGAAGGTAAAGGTTTGGGTCATATGCTGACCACCAAAAGGTCACTCATCACATTGACGCCAGACCTGTCAGATTCACAAGTGAGGGCCGGTCAGAGACCGAGTGCCGCCACTTCGGTTCCATTGACCAACGCATATTCCCCTCATCCCAATGCGACTTACCTCACCCGTACGTGTGCACTGTCCAATCCATTTAGACTGAAGTGTTACATGAACCTCTGAGAACCTCTGTCTAATCGTAATTGTGAGGCATGGTGGTGAATGTTTGTTGCCTTCAGTGACTGCGTGTCCATGAGAGACCCACCAAAAAGGCCTGTCATTGTAGCTGTTGTAAACGCAGGGGAAAAAAATCTTTCATTGTAAGCATGGCTGGATATTTATTTACACGGTGGCAGCAACCGTGTGTTGGTGGAATATGTTTTAGGTTGCTTGTGTAGAACGCAAATTGTGCTTGGCATGTCAAATCCAAGTTGGCATGTCAAACCCAAGTCAAATAACTCTATGCCACACACATAGAAAAGACGAGGCGGACTGCATGCCATAAAGTGGATGGAGAGATGTGTTCTAGAGGGTGTAGACTGCATTGTGCTTCTAATATTCTCTACTTACGTAATTGTTTTAAACGTGTTTTTGTCTCGCATAGGAGATCATTTTGAAAGGTTTCATTGCTGAACTATATTCTTTGCCTCTTTTCACATTCAACCATATTTTTTTTATCTGTCTCTTTAGGAAGTAATAAAAACAGAATGGTACAATACAATTCTTTTTGGAATCATCTGACATATTTCTTTATTTTGCAGAATAAAAACATTTACTGAAAACCATGACCAAACCAAATTTGGCAACAAACTGCTCCAACTCTAAATGACCATCTTGCGTACTAAACAGCACCTCAAATATGCCTTTAAAACTCAATAGATAAAACAGGGAAGGAAATCACTGTGCACAGTAGACAAAATGGACCCGACAGCAGCAATATTATTGTACAAGCAGGTTTTATGCTTTATTAGCAGACTCTCCCTAAAAATAAACATGATTGAATGGTGGACAGGGTCAACTGGACCCAGTCCAAGACATGATTGTGCAGTGTCTTGCTATTTTACCGAACATTGAACCCAGACAAGGGTTAAACACAGAATGGTTCCATAGTGACTGACTAAAAAAATCAGACACATCTGAAAAGTAATATCGCTCCACAGGAATTGTGGGATTAGGATTTCAATGGCACATCTTGGATATAATTGCTTTAAATCTAAAGGAAAATATGAAATAGGAAATGATTTATAGACGCGAGGGGAGAATAAAAACCCGGGGTAACATTACAGTTCCTGTGTTTACGCATCTGGTTTGCATGGGTACGGTGTAACATATCCCCTTACACACACCTACAGTTTTGCATATGTTGGCAACCCTCACGAAGCACATCATCAGATCATTAGTTCCACATAAATGTAATTGATTGCATTTTTGATTGCGGGAAACTTTGTCGGTTGAGCTGAAAAAGACATTGTGAAAGTTAAGTTCGGAACAATAAGTGGTCGTCGGCATGGCGAGCGAGCGACACACATGATGTAGAATGCAGGGATGAGGGCTAAATCCCCTGTGTGTGGTGAGTTTTCCCTGAGTTCAGCCGGACAGCTTAATAAGACTTACTGCAGCTCACAGACGCAAAATCCTCCCTCCAGTCCACTCCACAGTTAGAGGCTCACAGAGCAGCATGGCAGTAAACAGCCAAACCCATTTAAGAAGTACGTAGAAGTAGGGAGTATATAAAACATAGGGTATTGTATGGTATCGTCCTTATATTAATTGACACTCATTACACACATTAAAAGCACCATCAACCGGGCCAGTCAAGTGACCAGCTACACATTGCTCACCACACCACATGGAATATATGCTTAAGAAAAACTTAGACAAAGTCTGAAGCAGAAAGTCTCACACACACACACACACACACACACACACACACACACACACACACACAGACACAGACACAGACACATAGACAGACACAAAGATAGTCACACAAAGGAAAAAGCATTACAAAATTTTACATAGTTGTTGTCAAAATTGTTCTGAAGGATATCTAATGTAAATGAGGTGAATATGGGGAAAGAGGTAACATACACACAGGAAAGGTACGCTGCTCTTTAAACAAAACATACAAACTTTTTTACCTACACATGCACCCACACACAGTGACAGTGTCAGTTGAGTATATCATAGAAACATTAAGTGCTCTATGGCACATATGATAAGAATATGTGAATGTGAAGTTATACATTTAAAGCCGGCCAAGGGATTAGTGCGCTATGACAGAATGAGCCAACAGAAGTGTGTCATAGCGGGTGTGATTCCCCAAACAAGGGGGACAAATACAAACGAATTAACGGCTTAATTTGGAATACAGGCGGGACTATGTCAATCTCATATCCTTTCACTAACTTACCTAATTGTCTACAACAATTAGTCAGAGCTGATGACGCACAGGCATATGTTCTGGAACTCTCGCTCCAGCTGATTGCCCCCATAGCAACCATGTGTCTGAAAACCACTAGATAAGGAGGAGGGGAAAATATCCATTTAAGCCTAACAAAGTATTTGTCCGGTGTTTGTAGAAGAAAAATAAACATAACGTAGAATGTTTTTCCAGGTAACAGTCCTGAGAACAGCAACAAGAATGTAAAAGAAGGTGAAAAGACGTTTGGAATTGCTCAATGATGGGGGGAAACCTTCTTTGGGTGCAGTGTTGAAAAGATCATCAGTTCAGAAGAATTCATAAGAATATGCGTCAGGAAAGTGGGTTTATAAGAGCTGATTTGTAAATGTTACTGGTAGAGATCACTTTCATGCATCCACGTGTAGAAATAGACGCCGCCTATCATGTTAGTGATGGGACACCCAAAGGGGAGGTTTCCTTTTGGTATTCTTTTCTGGGGTGTCCTTCTTCATTAGAGCACCTGACTAAGGTTCCTCAACATCAGTAAGATCCAGGAATTGAAACCACTATTTGCTCTAATGTTTTGCCGTATTGCTTCACCGCGGCGTTTCCCTGGAACGCTCCTTTAAACTGCCTCTTGACTTAATAGCATCAAATTTCCTACCGTAAAAACCTTATCTGATTTGGCACAACATACTTGAAAGGAAAATGGATACCTCGTTCCCTGTCCACACTTCCTCCTCTGTGTAGTGATGACCTGCTTTTTGGCAGAGGAGTGGGCCACCAGCCTCTGCCTCTTCTGCTCTATGGTTCTATTTGACTGGAGCACACTGAAACTGACCCCAGACCCTCCACCTCCTGACGCGATGGACTCACTTTGATCAGGGCTTATGGGAGCTACAACAGGTTGAGCTATGAAAAGAAACACACAGCACTCAATTTCGATGGGAACTGGGCTGTTGTGCTACTTAGTGTACTTTCCCCTGGGCTGTGATGGAGATGAGAGGAAGTCATGAGGCATTTTACAGGAGATCAGGTTAAAAGGTATTACACATTCATTCAGATCAGCCGAAATTAAATATTTGACATAGTGGCATCAAACACCAAACCTGACTCAAAACTGTAGGGATCAAGTGTAAGCTATGAAAACAAATGAATACTGATACTACAATGTTGACCTCCAAAGATCATTATCCTCCACACTGGGTTACTGTGATCATAGTGATGCTTGATCTCTATAATCAGGTACTGGGAGATGATTTCATTCTGCTATGGATATTATAGGCCTGCCACAAAGTTGCCATCAGATTATTTTCAGTTCTTTGTGTCCTTTCCTGTATTCTCGCAGGTTGATTGCTCCCATGTTTTGCTTCAAAGTCACCTGGGGGGAGATGGTGGGAGACAAAAAGAGACACAATAGGCAAGCAGCAGGAGGCTCATTCAAGAGTGACATGCTGTTGACCGCAAAGCTCACAACATGTGATAAAAGAAACCTCTAGAAAATCCATTAGTCTGGGAACTGTGTTGTGACTGCAGTGAAACCTTTTACATAACAGAATAAACGGCAAAACCAAAAGTACCAAATCTGTTTTAATAACAAACAAGCAAGTCAGGACATCTGTCATATTTGTCAAAAATGATTTGCACATCCGAGTGTCGAAAATTTAAACCTCTACCACTCCTTTTTCCCTTCCAAATATTTATAAGGAACGTAGATTAGTGGCCCGTGACAAATAGCCCTCCATACACTCAGATACACACACATACACAGGAATGAGAAGCAGCTATCACCACACACACAGGAATGCAGGAATGAGATGCGACCATCACCAGAAATATGACTCACATTGGATAATCAAAATGCTGAACAAAATAACACACACACATGAAATAATGTGCTTCTAGGGAAATAGTGCTACATGACAGGACAATATTTAAACTGCCTGAAATGCCTGAGTCATGTATCAAACCAATTTCACAACCTATGCAGATTTTGATTACCAGTATGTTTGCTTCAAAATATTGACTCTGACTAGAGATGGATGTAAACATAAGATATTCCTCATTAAAGAAATCATTCCATCATTTCCCATCCCTGACCAGATTTACTTAGCCAATAGGCTTGGGTGACTTGGCGTCAGTCCTGGCTGACCAATTTAGGGCTTTGCATTCCTGTCGTTTGGGATCTGTAAGAAAATTCTGACAGCAAGAGAGAGTGTGAATGAATGGGGTGAAAGGGACACTTGGTGAATGCTGAAACGAGTAGCATCATAGGTGAAGTAGGCCTTAAGCAGCATTCACAAGAAAAGTAGCATCAGAGGTGAAGTAGGCCTTAAGCAGCATTCACAAGAAAAGGAACTTGGATTGATGGAATGGAATCCTATCACCCACATGGATCACGCAGAGAGAATTTCTTTGTATGAGCAATGTATGTCAATAAACCAGACAAAAACTGAATTCACTAATACTGTATGACATGCATGATGACTACAATAAAATTGAATGCTATTTAAATCACAAGGATGTTTTCTTCATAAAGGATGAGGCCAATGACACACCATGCCCTATGATACTCATGCACTTTGAATCAAGTTCACAAGCAAACAGAAACAAAATACAAAATATTCCCATCCCATCCTCTAATCATACCTATTACATATTTAGTCATACCCAGCAGTAATGAGATATTTAACAGGTTCTTTTAAGAAGGAAAACAAATCTAACATAACTAAAAACCTGGCTTTCTCTCAAATCCAATACTGCAGTGCTCATATGGTGAGGCCCAGCCCAACCTAACAAAATCCATGATCAAAAAAGTCAATTAGACTAACTGTGAGATACAAAAACACTGTTGTTTCACAAACCAAAATCAATTGTGCTAAAAAAAAAACACTTCTTAAATCCCTGTTTTTATGACGCAATTCAGTGCTGGTCTCTTATTTCTTAGCCTGTACATAGCCAAAACAAACTTAAAGTTGTGAATTCTGACTTCAAAAAGCAAAAGGAAGATTGAGGAAATGAAAAGATTTTATGGGCAGGCATCCCATCTCATGTTGCATGAGAGTACAGCATTGGTCTAGCTGCTGTCATTGTTGTTGGTTTTCCCTTTTGATTTGAATGCAAAGTGTAAAGATAAAAAAAAGATATAGAGGCAATTCATGAAAAAACAGAATGTTCACGCAATTCAGGCATTGACTGATCCAACCAGCATGAAGAGCTTCTTTTTTTTAACATTTTGTCATACTCTGAAAAGGAAAAACATCCATGGCACTAGCTAGTTTTTTTTCAGATCATGCATCATGATTTGATGATTTGAAGCAGTGCACATCAAATTGTTTTTCGGACACGTTAAACCATAAATATGTGAGTGCTATCTATGTGTGTGTTTTGGGGGGAGTGGATGGCTCTGAAATTCACACACATCACAATAAAATGCACTGAGGACCATCAAACAAAAAAAACAATCAGCAAGGAATCCCAGTCAGCCCGATTTGACGGCAGATCATTGTAAAGTGAGGGAAAGAGGAAGAAAAATAACATTAGCCTTTAGGAGGTTGGGGGGGGGGGGGTACTACACTGTGCAGATCCTGGGAGTGCTGGGGTGCTCGACTTTCCACTGGACCACCTAAAAAGCTCTTCAATAAACTCAGCATGTTCTTCTAAGAGGACTCACAAGGTTTGTTGAAGAGGTACACACCCATACCATGTGCAATTTGGGCTCACCCTTTTTGCCCACGAGAATAAACATTAGCATTGTAGTGTTCTATCATTCCAATATACACTGTATCTGTTGTCAGTAACCACTTCACAATGAATTTGGGGGGAGGGGTGGTGGTGGTGGTCGGGGGGGGGGGGGATTATGGGAAGGGGGTGTGTGGTGATGACCTAATTTTCCTGGTGCATGGGAGTGTGGGCACTTAAGTGCATGAATATTTTGCCATTTGGCAATTGCTCAATATCTCGTCCTCTTTCCTTTTCCCACAAACCATGGAGCCTCAGTGCATGTGTGTGATGCAGGTTAATTTGCACGTGTGAGTGAGATAGCGCCCACCTCATCCCTGCAGGTCTTTTCTTAGAACAGGAGAGGTCTGTGTTTACACTGTGCAGATGGCTAATCTAACGGTGCTCTGTGCTCTCACAGAGAGGTCCAAAACCAACATTATGAAATGAACAGCACAAATTACTATAAAAATAGAGGACTACTTTAAAATAAACCCAGCTGATTTCACATTCACTGAAATATTAGTTCATCTGAGACTTTTTTTCCACCCCCACCCCCCCTTCTCCCTCTTCAATGAAAAATAAAAAGTAAACACTTGCCCGGGCCTGTATTTTTTCTCTTGTGAATGACTGAGCTAACATTTCCTTCCTTTTTAAAAGATCAAAGGCCCAAATAAATATGTGGTCAATTCAACGCTATGAGCATCTAGGTTAAAATACATATGAAGAATATAGCATAGGTAAACTTCTGCAATCCTGCTAACCCAAACCCACATTTTCGAGGTTAGTCCTCCACAATGTTTTGTAATCAAGGACGGATTAATTTTCACTGGAATCTTCCTCCGGTAAGATGTAACTCTTTTAGGTAGCCTGAAGTAACCCGGTGTATGACTGTCCCAAATCATTACTTCCTGTCAACAAACCTTTTAACATGGTATTCAACCAATTTAACGATCTTCATCACTTCTTAGATCAATCAGTTTAACATGAACCACTTTTAGTTACGGTCAAAATGGTTTTCATGTAAATTCACTAAAGCGAATAAACAGTTGCAAACCAGTGTTGAAAAATAGACCGGTGTCAAGGCAGAGAAGTATGTGGTTTGCAGTGTGAACCCCCGTTCCACCTGATTTCCTCATCTTACACACGTGTGTCATTACTCCTCTGTGACCAAGAGGTCAAATGAGCTTGTGTTATTCTACAGGATGAGAGCTGACTGGCCAGCTTTCACTCTGATGATTACCCGGCCCTGTTTTAGCCATGGAGCGGGACAGCAGAGTCGGACTGCAGAGTAAATGCCGGAGTGGTTAACATCATTTCACTATTAATAGACAGCGCTCATTTATATTCAAGTACAAAAATAATAAATGGATGAAATAAAATTCATGCCTTCCCCCTTTTTTATTCCAAGCTAAAGAAAACCAGGGATTCAGACAATGACTTAAGTGGAAGGGTATCATATAGCTTGCAGTCTGTTTCGCTAATGAGCTTTGTCTGTTTGCGTGTTGCTCAGCTACAGACCAAGTGAGGCAGGGGCATGGGCTCTGTGTAAGAAAGACTTTTTTCGTTTTAAGCCGGAGAATTTTTTTGAAACATAATTCCTTTGTGGAAAATCTTTAATGAGTCACATTATGTCATAGACCAGAATAAATGATTCAAATGAGCTTCAGCGATATTAACATAACAATTTTCCCTTTTCCTTTTTAGACTTAGTGCAATTAATCAACATACTGTAGGATTTCAAATACTCTTTACATTTCACAATCAAGAATAACACAAAATCATGAGCTTACACAACAGACGGATTCAAACCTGACATTTTGGTTTACTTTTTGATGAGCTATTCTGACAGATAATGTTTTGCTTTCAATCGAAATTTCTTTTCAAATTGCACCACTTTAGGATTGACCTACATACACTGTTATGTTAACAATATAAACAGTGTTGCATCCTATATCCTAGCCATGATGCACCATCACTATGAGTAATTGTTATGACTTTTTTGTGATTTAACATCATATTATCATCATAACATCATATCTATTTACACATCTTGTGAGGTCATACATACCAGTTCTAATTTAAGAATAAGATGGGACTGTAAATGTGATGAAATGATGGAACACTGTAGGTGGCACTCCATCAGTTTTCCACTGTATGTGTTGTCTCTAAATCTGTGAATGGTATGATGTAGAAATGGTGTTAAAATGTGAAACAAACCTAGCCAGTTTTCCTCCTTGATGGCTAACATGCCCCTAAAAGTGCTTTTAATATCATTCTTGACACTGGATGGCAGTCCAATGACTCGCATTTGTGGCAGCAAGGCACTGCGTTCCCTCCTGATTACGTTATTCCTTAATTATGCCTTATTCATTTCCCCCATTTGTCACCTGATATAAAAAATACTACAGCCACCCCCCCCCCCACTCCCAGCTGGTACCTCTCTGCCCTTTACACACTTCTGACCCTGATATAGAAGTACTACAGAACACCCCCACGCCTCCTGCCTGGTACCTCTTACCTACAGTATGCCCTCTAAATACCTTGAAAGACTGCAACTGTGAGGACAGGGAGCCCTGGGAGGATGCAGTCCTCTGCAGTGCCATGAGATGCCGTCTCGGCCTGGTGATGTGAGCCCTGCTGTGTTGCCCTGGTCCCTGCCTCTATCTGGCCTCCTCCTCCTCCTCCTGTCATGTGGGGAGGTCTCCGGCTTCCACTCCCCCTGCCTTCGCCCTTTAAAGTGATTGCCAGCTGTGTGGCTCTTGACTCTGTTATGGTTACAGCCGGAATAAAGCCCAGTGTTAAAATCATTATGGCCTCCCTGATTAAGCCTTCAATGTGACTTCCACTCCGAGGGATTCCAGGTGTTCTCGCCGGGTCTCATAAATGTTTAATTATAGACGTATTTTATTCAGTAATTTCCTCTCTTTCAAGTTGCATTTCCAATAAAGTGATTCACCCATATTGTGCCATCATTATCTGTCCTATTTGCACTGTTTGGAATATCCAGAACAAGAGAGAGCACCGCCCTGAGCTCTCTCAACATTCCATCACCCTCTCAGTGCAGACAGTAAAAGTACACAATGCAACATGTCAAAGGGGATATTAATCTTATGTTGTCAAGGTTTTCTTATGAGCCACTTTCCCTGGCTAATGTTAAGTAGCCTACGTCAAAGTTCCTGTTGGTACTTTTTATCATAATGTAAAATGCCTATAAACACAGGATAACAAGTGCATGTTGTTATCATTCCACTTTACCCAAAGATCATCTGCTGTTTTTTAGGTTTTTAAATTGACTTTGTGTGTGCTTTACCCTTTCATTTCTTTGGAATAGTAATGAAAGCCAATATCTTTGTGATCCAGAACTAAGTGAAATTGTTGAAACAGGACAACCAAAAACCAAACCATAAATCAAAACTGCTGCTCCAAGGTCTTAAAAGCCTCCCCAGAGACACTGTGTATCATCTCACATTTGTGGCCTCTTGGACTGATTGAGCGGGATTTGTTTTGAGGCTGCAGCGAGAGCAAGCCCGGAGCCTGGGAAGAAACAAACAATGCGTCTCTGCGACGTTAAGGCCAAACCATTTCAGCCTCGATTTGCAGCACCTGTCACCAGTTAGCTTGCTAAATACCTCTTTGTAGGCTGACCGATCAGTAGACCAGCCCCAGTGGCAGGCGCCCTTACATCAGCCTGTCTTGGGGGGGGGGGGGCGGCGATTGACTCAGGCTGACATCATCTTGCCCTCGCATCCGCCAGATCGCAACCATATCACTGCCCTCCACCTGATTGCTTTCTTCTCCCGCTCAGGAGCCCATCTGTCAGCAATCATCCACCTCAGAGGCCCGGACTCGGGTCCATTGTTTGCCAATTGGGTCCACCTGCTGACAATCTTCCGATCAGCAGCGTAAGATCAGGTCAATCTCTATTTGTTTCCCCCTGATGCTAATCACCTGTTTATTGGAGGGCGCAAGTTCCTGCTACGTGACACTGTGTACTCGTGCTCGGCCCAGAATCAAAGGGCTAATGCTCTGGTTTAAGGGTTTGAGTCATTGATGGCACTTAGTGACCCACGGCTGTTCAGGACAAATTATGGCTACTACATGTTCACTGTAAGGCAATTGCTAATGAGATCATCAGTAGGCCTACACTGGGCGAATTTGATGACATTTTCATAAAACCTGAAAATTTCATGAGAATTGCTGGTTTATAGCACGTTGTCAGAAATAGAGGGGGTTAAATGAACTGTGATGAGGTTCCTCGACACTGTCATCACTGATCTCTAAAAGGAGTCATTTTAACTCATTTCCACAAAAGACACTCTAATGGAATTGTTTGTTTCCTTCTTCCGTTTCCCCTTAGCTGAGACAGGTCCACCGCAGGCTGATCATACCGGTGTGTCTCATGTTTAGCTATCTACAGATGGCAGTGCTTTTCCATGCCAATTTCTGGGTTATGGAGACAGTTTTGGAACTGAAAACTGGCAATCCCTTGGTCAGTAGCCAATGAGTTGCTAGATTATGCCCCCCAGCATCAGAAATACATCCCACCCTCCTGCGATACAGCCATTCAGCACAGGCTTTTTGGAACTGTTGATCGCGTGGCGGCGACATCAAAGAGTGTTGCAAACTTTTTCTATGGCTCTGCTAGAGTCTCTGCATTGTCTTTTTCTATGGCTCTGCTAGAGTCTAAATCAGTGGTTCTCAACCTTTTTTGAACAAATGCCCCCTGATCTCAACATGATGGTCTTGCTGCCCACCCAACAACAACAAAAAAGCCAATTGACCATGCCAGAAATATCATAGCAAATATAACTCAAAGCTTATGAGCTGCATTTAACTGTATTGTTTATTAGTGATGTATTCTGGTGTAGGAAAGGCCTTTCTGTTTTCTGTTGATATTTTGAATATGATTAGGCAACATTTAATTTATCAGGAGGCTACAGTATGTGGCCTAAGAGGCTATCAGAGAATGAGCAGCATCTGTACACTGAGATATAGGCATTTATTCAATCATTCGCACAAGAAATTATATTTTCTCATCTGTTGTTCCCCATTGGTGGTACGTGCTACCAAAGCAGGGGTGTCGCTCTTTATCTTCAAAAAAAAAAAAAAGAAACTCCTGAAGACCCCCTGACTCCTGAATGATAGAAATTACTGATTGTTTTCAAAGAATTAAAGCTGTCAGCATTGACCATTGCAAATTAGGGAGATTTCCTGGGTTTCTTACCCAAAATATGGGAACATTTCCACATTAGGCTAATCTTTCTGTTGATATCCCTCTGCTAAAAGCAAGAATTCAGACTACAAAACTGCTGCACTAACTAATCAAGGTGTGGAGCTAGGTGACTTTGCTTACAGATTGGCGTTAAATTGTGCTCTCACAACGACCACTACATTATCTTAAATAGGCTTATATCCCTTTAAGGTCGCCTTCTTGAATTTCCCCTGGGGATCAATAAAGTATCTATCTATCTATCTATCTATCTATCTATCTATCTTCAAGCAAGCAAAACAGTGCTTTGAAAACATCTGTTTCACTGGAAGGGTAAGGGGGTAGCAACAGGACAACATTAGGCCTACAGAGACTGACAGGTCCGGTGGTAAGGATTATGTTATGAGAGTATTAAAATATGAGACATTTTATGGGAAAATATTAAACCCTTAAAGGATAATTCTGGTATTTAACACTTTGAGTTCCTTTTCTGGTTTGTTTTGGATGAACTAGAGTGGTGGACACAGAAATGTTGACGATGGGTCCTGTCTTGACTTTTTGACTACCGGTAATTTAGAATTGCCTTTGACTGCTTCAGAGTGGCTGGCTACAGGCATGTCCTTAAAAGAATCCTTAACGTTCGTTTTCAAAACTGTACAACTCACCGAGTGGTTAGTGATGTTTGTTGATGTTCCAAAACAAGTAGTGTAGCGAAATACAGTTCCTGTTGTATTTTATTTGCCATTTTGTAAAATCCCATTGATTTCTGTTGGAAGACTTATTGCTCTACCGGAAACGGAAAGGGGGCTGTTTACATTTGGTTGTAGTCTTTTCGCTCGACTGTGATTGTCCCACGAGACCTTTTTTTACTGTCTATGTGCTAAACCCCGACAGCTTCCTTGTACGGCAGAGTGGTTGTCCCAATCAAGTGGTCGGGAGTGTGCTAACGCTTCAGACTCAGATATCGAGTGGAAGTTTATACATGGTTGTGAAATCTGAAAAAATAGTTCCACAATAGCAAATAACACGCATTGAAATCATACATTGCACGATATTTTTGTTTTTAATCATCAACAAACACCACTAACCAATCGATGAGTTACACAGTTTTGAAAACAAACGTTAATGGTTGTTTTAAGGACATGTTTGTGCATGCCTTTAGCCAGCCACTCTGAAGCATTCAAAGGCGATTCTAAACAAGTCAAAAAGTCGAGACAGGACCCATCGTCAACATTTCTGTGTCCACCACTCTAGTTCATCCAAAACAAACCAGAAAAGGTTGACGTAGGTTGCGGTTTGTAGGACCATTGTTTGGGAAAGGCATGCCATTGCTGGTTACTCTCTTGCACTGTAAGTTCAGCAGCCAAACACTTTACAGCTTGACCTAACTGCATGCCCTCTATCGCATCATGTTTGTTGTTCTACATAGCAGAACAATGCAAGCAATGGACAGAAAATAGAAACAGGGCCTCCAACAAAAGTTCTGGTTAAAATGTTGCGACACATCGCACTGCACAGCACTGCTTCGCTCGCAGCCAGTTGGGACATTCTAATTGAAAACAAAGTAATCAAATTTATTTTGCCGGTGTCGCTCATTCGCATCACATGCAACAGGACACAGTGTTAGCACTTGATTGTGTCACCAAGTATAAGGCTAGTCTTTAAGAAACTTCATGCAATTTGTCTTTTAAAACTAGATGCGGTATGCATAGCGGTACAAAATATGACCTCCGCTCAGTCCTGTACATCCTCTTCGTGAAAATAAATCACACTTGTCAATTTGTCAATCTCCTACTCCATCCCCTTCTCTTGCAACTTTTGTGTATGCTTGTATGTGCGTACCTGTGTGTGTGTGCGTGCGTGTGTGTGTGAGTGTGTGCGTGCCTGTGTGTGTGTGTGTTTGTGTGTGTCTGTGCGTGTGGATGTGTGTGTGTGTGCATGCATATGTGTGTACTGTATGCGTGTATGTGTGTGCGCACGTGTGTATTTATATGTGTGTGTGAGACAGAGGCCATTGCTCTAAGACTATACAGGGGAAGCTCAGCTCATTTTGTCGTGTCGCATTCCACTCTAGTCCTATGGGTGACGTCAAGCGACTTTAACGTGCCCGCAAAGCATTCCGGGAAGGCAGCGCTGCATTTGAAATAATGTTGCGCGTCAAAAAGCTGGCCGATGCCCATCTTTATGCAAATGAATCCGTTGAACGCGAGGCGACTATCCAATGAAAGCACGAGGTTGTAGGTCCTTTGTTCTGCCACAACAGTGCCTGTGAAACTTTGGTTCCGCTTACAAGACAAATAATGTTTTAACAATCTCTTCCACAACCACCTAGTAGTCCATAAAACAAACGAAACTAGGATTTGGATGAATATATTGACTGTTGGTGTTTCTGGTGAGGATTTGAGATTGCATTGAGTAGTTTAAATAAAACAAGATTTCAAAATGGCTTGCATAGTTTGTTTAGGCTATTACTGTGTTGTATACCGATAAGTACATGCCTAAAATTGTTGTCAATTTGTGGAAAAACACTTAAGATACGTTAAAACGAACTGAATATGAGCTGCTAACTGACATTTTAAACTAAACGGCCACACACGACTGAACAAGGGGAGGCAGCGCGACCCTATGCGTATGTCGTGTCGTGCAAGTGAATTGGTACCGTAACGGTTGTAACAGTAGAACAAAGGACCTACAACCTCGTCCTTTCATAGGATAGTCGCCTCGCGTTCAGCGGATTAATTTGCATAAAGATGGGCATCGGCCAGCTTTTTGACGCGCGACATATTTTCAAATGCAGCACTGCCTTCCCGGAATGCTTTGCAAAATGAAGTGAAGTGCTAGTGGATCTGTACCGTAAGAGTTTTAACTTCAGGGATGTGTTAACGTTAGTGTTGGCAGGTAAAGTCGAGAGGCAAGGCAAGTTGCGGCTCAAATTCTCATATATTTGTGAGCAATACAGTCGGTTTCTATTTGTTTTTGTACATATCCTACTGTAAATAAAACTGTAATGTGGAGTTACAGAGTTTGTGACTTGCTTTTGTTTCAGTTGTGTATTTAGGCTAAGTTGTAACAAGATAGCTCGCTATATAACTGTGTAGACTGGCTACATTATGCTAATGTTTACTTGAATTTTAAAAGCCATTTGATAGTCTTTCCCACCAGGGGAGATTCAAAATAAAACAGCCAGGCAGATGAACGTACAGAATAGTCAGAGAAATAACTCCAGTAGGCTACCAAATAGCCTAGCCTATTTAAACTCCCCCCAAAGTGAACTGGTAAAATGTAGCCAAGCCAGCTGCCATGTCATTTAGAACTCTAACATATACTGTTTGGTCTATTCTGGGTTTTGGGATAATTTTTGCCCTCAAAGAACAATACAGCACCTTAATAATATTCATTTCATAATTGACCATTTTTATCAGAGCTTCCCCTATTCCAAAGAGCAGCAACCGCTACTGGTGTGAGACAGTCCTGCCTTGTATCTCCTCTCCTCATCATCCTCTACCAATAACCCTTCGCTCAACACCACCATCTACAGGCCGATGGGTATACAGTCACTAAATGTACACATAAATTAATTTATTTTATGACCCCCCCCCCCCCATGGATGGCAACTAGACTTCAAAAATTCAAATGTTGCATAGCAATGTATTGTTTGCTGACTTTCACTCTCAATGAAGTTCCATTGTAAGTTAATAGACTGCATGCGGAGTGATAAGAAGATGGGAATAAGAAGCACAACATTTTTTTGCAGCATTCATTATACATAATTATCGAACCTCTAAATGTTGGGAAGGTCTGCTCATGTTAATGGACGTTTCTGCGGCATTCTGAAGAGCCTTATGCTAGTATTCTAATAGTATATGAATACTTGTCATCACATAAGGAAGTGTTCCTCTCCATCTGCTAGGTACAGTACCTTCAAAAGCCAAGAGCAAGGAACCTCACTGTGCCATGGTTAGAGAAAAGCTGTGTCCTGACTCCAGAGCTGTCTGATATGTTTTCTTGTGGCTCATCCTATCACGACACACAGAATCATCGCCTGCTGTCGGTTCTGGGCTGACTTTCCAGATTTCATTTTATTCCTTCCTCTTTGCTTTTTTCAGCCAGGATTTGGGGTGAGTTTGGAAGGGAAATCGACTCATCTCTTGCCTACCAAATGTTGGGTTGTGATATTTTTCTGCATAGCAATGGCCTATGTGGCTTGCTTAAATCAACAACCTTTCAATTGTATCCACTCTAGTAGATTTAGCTCTATAAAAAAAAAACACCACAGGCCCTATAACACTAGTATTGGATTCTATGTAATTATATAATTTATTTACCTTGATACCTTTGACATTGCTTTATCCACAGATTGCTAATTCCAACTGCTAATCCTATTACCCTATCGTGTACTTAATTACTTAAATAAAGAGAGAACATCCCTCGGGTTGACTTCTCCTCACAATCCTCTAAAAGGGCATATCTAAAGTTGTTCACTTTCCCACATTTCATAATAGTAAACCATTTATTTCTGCCTTTTTTAAGAACAGTCACTTTGGTGCCAAACAAGTAAAAGTCCAAAATAATGAGGAAAGTGTATTCATAAAAGTTGCATAGCATCTGGGAGTGGTTTTGAAAGACAAGGCATCGTCAAGGTCCTTGGCAGGGCTAGGGTCAATCGCAAATGCACATTCTTTCCAGCAACTCGAACAGAAACAAAACAAACAAGTGTTTGGGCACCCGCATCACTACGGGATCGCTGGGAAACACCACCATAAACAGGCGCCTCGAGGAACTCGAACGGAAAATTACCCCGTCACTGTTGGAAACTCGCAGAGAGGACTCCCTTGTTCATCTGGATGCGGCCTGCTTGCCAAGTCATTGTTAAAACCGTGACCAGAAACGCACCGTTTTAACAGGTACAATGGTTAGGATTTGGCAAGTGCCACACATAAGGGGAAAATGGGTCTTGGGAGGAAATTGACTTTGATCAAGTTCAAATGTTGTGCTAAATTAATTTTAACAGGTTAATGCTGATATGCTTATTCCTCTGCCAGAAGCTATACGGAGGTGTTTGGCTCCCCAGACCAAAAAAAAAAACAATGCTTCTCTGACTTTTACCATAACAGCCCTGTGTGTGAAAATTCTCAGGGAGAGACAGAAAGTCTTGTCTTGTAATACCTATGCTGAAACTTCAGTGAAGGGCTTATACACGTGGCCTTTGTCATCTTCAATAAGAAGTAATAGTTTAATTGAAGATGACTTTTTTTTGTTGTGGCATCATTTTTCAGAGGCATAAATCTATTACACCTTAAACGTAATGAGTATGAGGAGAAGAATGTCATGTTCAGTAACGGTTTAAACCAAGATTGATACACAGTGAGCACAGTTAAAGATGCAGTGACACACTCTTTTTAGTAAACAGAGAGTTGTCTTATTACTTCTACTGATGCCATATCAACATTAATTCACATCTTACATGCATTCTTTTCTTATATTTACTACCATGACCATCTACAATAGTCCTGAATTAAATGACCTGTTGGACTATGATGTAGAGGTGTCATCTTTTGTATCATGGGACAGAGGGCAGATGAGACTTGAAAGTAAATTCCACTGAGAATACAAATATCACATTTTTAACCTTTTTCCATGACAATATTATAGAATAAAAGAATAACACTTATAATAATGAGATGATGTAACTAGGTTATTCATATATTAGTTATCTGTATCTGATTATTATTGCTGACCGTTTTAACATTTAAGATTACTCAAACCCACTGAACCTGCACATGCTTTTTTCTGCCTTTTGGCTGGCGCTGCATTCAAATTTCTATGTGATATCTAATGTATTTGTAATATGTTGTTTAATTGTGCAGATCAGAACTTCCCCCATCTTAAATATCACTATACGGCATTCGGAAATAAGACTTTAGAGGTTTATTTGACTTCATCACATAGCTGCAAGGAGCACGAGGAGGTTTAATGGCGTACATGTGTCAGTCCAGGCGTTGCTGGTTCTGAAGATAGTGCTCAGACTATTTATAGTCGCCTGCATTGTTTTAGGCCTCATTCGTACTTTCCTCCTTTGCCTCACAACGATTCGTTTTTCCATGTAAGTTTCCGACACACTTTATAGTTACCCTTTATAAGTATTTGTCCTCCAATATTAAAAACAGATTTCAATCCGATTTCAATTGGAAGGCATTGGACAATTCCAGGGAGGCTGCATCTAATCTCTTAAAACAAAAACAACATAACAACACATGGATTAGGCTACAGGTTAAAATAAAGAGCAATGACATCACAAAAAGTTGTTGGCCGATTACAAATCACATGCAGTATAGCTCCCTTGCGGGATGGTCATAAAAAATAACATTCAACTATAATGCTAGATGTGACTGGCAAGGTCGGTTCAGCCAGGCCTTGTTTGTGTACAGTACCTGAGCAGCAACAGGAAACATCCACAGCAAAGGATAGCGAGCCACGCGATCCGGCGCTAAATCCAGATGCTGTGACTAATTAAGAAGGTGCATTCTGAAAGCCATCCATAAAAAACATCAATTAAAACCGTGATTCATTATTTCCTCAGTGCCACTGTTGCTAATTAAAAGCAAAAAGATGAAGTGCAGCGCACACTCAGCTGGCCCTACAGCAAACAGACAAAACCAGCCACAGTTAAACCTTCCTGTTAGGATAAAGAAAGACAAAACAGTGGTACCCCCCTTGGACAAAGTGCCGCGGGACAATGGTTGTAAAAGACGTAATGAGCCTTGCTAACATGGGTAGCAATTGCATGTGTTTTTATGCTACCCTGAAAGGGGAGACACACTGTACAGACTTACTGTAAATGGAACAGTGATGGGACTGTTTTCAAACTCACACCACTGTTTTTTGTATGATGATGCATATTTGTGGGATGGGAATACATTTCTGCTGCATCATTTGTACTGGGCGGGTTAGCACTTGTCCGAATCATTACTTAAAACCTTGTGAAGGCATTTATCTCCTCAAATAATTATTGT
This sequence comes from Alosa pseudoharengus, assembly GCF_046254945.1. Lineage (NCBI taxonomy): Eukaryota > Metazoa > Chordata > Actinopteri > Clupeiformes > Clupeidae > Alosa > Alosa pseudoharengus. The sequence goes on along the minus strand of NW_027468576.1, from coordinate 27,801,024 downwards.
GAACATACACCAGTGGGTTCTACCACTGAAGACTTGTAAGACGACAGTATATGGCACTTCCTTTTTATGACAATGCATGACACGAGCCAAACCATATATTTCTGCTGTTTCAACACTTCAGCAAGATGTCTGGTGTCAACAGGCATAAAAGTAAGTATTCAGCTGTCACTACAAGTATGAAGAAAGAGGGGCAGAAACACTCGGGTAAGAATTCCCCAAATGTTCCGTTTTATTTTGATGCAATATTCAGTTCCTTGAAAATAAACCATGGATAACTCTCCCCTGGCTTGAAATAAGACAATTGTGCAAACTGTAAACACATTTCAACCAGAAAACTGTTTGCAGAGGGGAAAAGTGGATTCCCCAGGCAAGTGAGTCTGGTAACAAATGCGACACTCACAAAAAAAGAGCAAGCAACATAAGGTGACTGGACAGGGAAAGAATTCTAGCATTTAAGTCCACGTGTGTTAGTCCCACGGCTTTAGGACATGCCACCAGAACAAGTTCAGGCGCATGGGGGAAACAAACACAGGGAAATCGGGTTTCTGCAACCCCTTTCCACAACATTTGTTGGACGAGGGGTAGAGGGGGGTTGTTTTTTGGCACCTGAAATGGAAACCCCCATGTGAGGCCACCCCTCATGAAGCCAGCAAGTTAATTTCAAGCCTCAACAAGGGGGGAGTGGGCGTTGCACAGAGAAAAATAATGAATGGGGGGGGGGGGGTGATGTATTCAGGGTGGTAATGTGTAGCATAACTTAAGATTTGCCGCCACAAAGAAAATGAAGACAAATATCTTCAGAGCAAGGCCACAACAACAACAGCTGCTTTAAGGAGTCAAAGCAAACGGGGGGAAATGTTTGAATGGCTCTGCCCACGGCCCTTTCTGATTCTCGCCATTGATCTTGACCAAATTTATGCAGCAGTTAAATTTCAAGCTCAAAGAGAATTGAGACGGATCACAGCAGATGTGAGAAAGGGAATAACAAAAGAGGAACGCATAGTCTATCCCCAACTTTGGCCCATATAACTTTGGCTGCCACTCTCTCAAACTGTTTCATAGAGCTGTTAAAGCTACTGTATGTAGTTGAGAAGAAGTGAAAGAGCACTGCAATGATGTATTATTTATTTTGCCCAAAAGATGCCTGTTCACACTTGGCTCCATAATTGTAGGTATTGAACTATAACAATGATGTCATGTTTTTTTGAGGTGATTGTATTTTATATTCCTTTTCCAACTCAGTAGGTTACATCATGTCCAGATATAAGACATATTTTGTCAGATAACAAAATAATCAATTTTAGAAATTGCATAGCATGCCCTACAAAAGGTTTTAAAAGAATCATATCAGGAATTTCACCCATTTTGTATGAAGAGCACTAGATGTACTGTGTAGTAGTGTGTAATACAGGGTTTCCACGGATCAAAGAATTTTTGGAATATCATGGAAATTTGATAGAGTCCATTCCAGACATGGAACGTCAGTGGTGTATATCTGGTAATTAGCTTTACGCTTGCTTGAGTGGTTGTGGTTAGCCCAACTTTGCTTATTCAATGCCCATTTAATCATCTCCCACTGTAAAAAAAAGTCAAAGATTCTTGAATACTACGTGGCTACTCTAAAATCTTTGGTTGATATATTGTATGTTTCATTCTATAGTGGGTCATGGAAATGCAGGTTTTAAGTCAGGGAAAAGTCATGGATTTTTACATCTGACTTAGAGTGGGAACCCTGGTAATATGACCACCGGATAAAGTGAGAAAATGAATTAGAGAAAGAAAGTCAAATAAGATATTTTCTACTCCAAGCCAACTCTGTTATCTTTGATAGCTAATGATTATGTTTCTGGCAACAATAGGCTAAAAAGTTTATTGTTTGTCTTAGTCTGAGTGAAAATAAGGAACTATAGTTTGTGGATGTGGTAGTAAGATTGGGAGGCTAAAATTAAAAGACCAGGCAATCTGACACGGTTTAAGAACCGCCACAACAGATTCTGCCATTCTGGTCGTCTTTGAGAGGAGACCATGGACAAACAATGAGTTCACTTCCAGTAGGATAGCCACCACAGGGGAGCCTACCTGGGAATTAAGTGCAGTCAGATTGGAGACGGCGCAGAGATTTCCTTGTTTGTAGGGTGGCATGGAACAAATTACAGGGCCTTGTAATGGTTGCAGATCCAGAAGATATTCTAAGACTCTTTAGCCTGATGAGGCTCTTGGATCAAACAGACCCCCTTCCCAGACAAGCATGACGAGCTGACCGGCCTGTTGTCGTTGCCATGGATTCTCGTGCTTGCTTAGAAACCCTTCCCCTTCCCCGCTCATCCACCCAATATTGGGAGTGACTGATTTACCATTCACGCTTGGTACGCATGGGGAAATCTTTGTGAATCAGCACTAATTTTCCTTTCAGCACTAATTCCAAGTGCCCCACCAACAGTATGTTGTCACTGATGGGTTCGGGGGTAAGTGGCTCAACATGCACTCTCAAAGGGTCTGTCTCTTAGGTCACATCCTTACAGAAATTAAATGCAGGCTTATATCTCCACACGTAGACACATTGATCTACTTAGCTTGCAGCTACCGGGTTCTTTCATGTCTGTGTGGTTGAAGTAACTTGGATAAATAAGTATTAACAGGAATGTTTTTCAGTTCAGTTTAATATTTAATGGAATAATTCAACACTTGTGACAATACAATTGTATAGATATATTTGGAAGCTCCAGCATTTTAAAGTCTTTTGTTACAAATTGCCTAAGCCTTTTCTCGTTTCAAGATTGCATCACAGAGACAGTAATTTGCTTGAATTGCTAGGCTATTATCTATTTTCGTACAGTTTCCAACATCTGCATCTAATTCCATTTCAAAAGATTGACAAGAGCTTTTGAGATGGCCTCTTTTAAAGGCACTTAATTTCAGCCATTAGAAGCACTACACCTACCACTCACTGTCATTTAAGCTAATGATATTACCCATAAACACCTTTTAGAGGAAAAGGTTACCAATAGGAATAGTTCAGCTAGCGCAATGATGAAACCAGTGACTGTGTGAGAATCTTCCACCATTGATGAGGTGCAATCAGGGTGATCATGAGCAGATATGCATCTCTCAGAGTCAGGGACATCATAGTGGGGGGTCCCAATGGCGGGAGGGCCCTTGAAAAAGCCTCACTAAATATGAACACCTGGGTGTTTAGGGGTGGGGTGCAAAATGATATTCTGTCATCAGGCCCAACATTTGTCGCAGTGCCTCTAAACAGAGAAGTGTCTGCAGAAGAGTAAAGCTCATATGGAATTCCTTCATCATCAGATGTGATGTGAAGATGGAACATATTATGTATTTTATTCAGTCTCAAGAGTATTATGATGGGCTTATGTAAACACACATACACAAATGGTCAAAATTGAAGCACAAGAGCCATGACCACTATATACAATCTGTAGTCTGTAGTGTTACTCCTGAAATGTCCTGTCTGGGACATTTAACACTGTCTGAACAAACACAAAGAAAAGAGTGGGGAAAACTCCCTTGAGATGTTACTCTGAACTGCGGGTGACAACTCCCTGGGGCTCTGAGACAACTGCAGATAGGGTGAGTGGGTATGTAAGTAATTATCTGTGTGTTCAGAAGTGCTCAGCTTTGCTCCAAAGCCCTTTGAAGGACTTTATCAGCTAAAAAGCGGAGTTGGCCTGCATCTAATCTTTTTACAAGAAAATGGGTTGTACTGTCATGACATGCAATGATGGATGCATGCATCTACTGTACATTCGAGTGTGTCCTCAATCAGAGTTTACGGCATGAATGAATCAGTAGTTCAGATATAAGTTCAAATCTGAAGTTCAGATATAACACAGACAGTTAAGCCCATAGTTATTCATACCCTTGCCCAATTTTGATTTCTGATTTGACCAAGAAAACAAAAACAGCACATTGTCTTTTGTCATTTCAATGCAGACAAAACCTGTTGGGCAAATAAAAATGCACGGTACGGTACAGTATCAACAATTTTGTGCTGTAACTGTAACATGTATACTGTGTTGAAATTAAGAAACATGTCTATGTTATGATACGACTCAAATTTATGTTGGGCCTTTACTGAATGGCTAAATATCAGGTACCTGATCATGCAGGAGTTGTGAGGCCACATGCAAAGGGCTGTAATCTCTGAAACCTCAGAAAAACAGACAACTTAAGAAGGCTGCTTGAAGTGTGCAAACAGCAGCAGAGACACGGTAAACAATGATAGTATCAAAGCTCAGCTGATCAACGTAAATTGCCCGTGTCTCAGAAATGACGAGGTGATGGGCTTAGAGAAACTCCCACCATCTTCAGGCTTGGTAGCCCACATGTTAACAATTTTTTCTAGCTGTTTCTAAAAAACAAGCCCATTAAACCTCCATATCTGACCCAAAAACAGCTTCAATGAGAAGAAGTCTTCTTGTCCCACTGGACATGCACGTTCATTTTATTTGTCAAGCATATACAGTATATATATATACCCAAGCCCACCTGATATCCTCCAACGCTCCAAAGAGCACAAAATGACGTTTGCCTTGTTGCAGAAATATTTTATTACTTCCAGACAAAAGTTCTTTTTCTGTCTTGTTTAAGTAAAAAAAGAGGCAAAATGTCAGGTTAACTGATGTGAACCAATTCTTTTTGGAATGATGCTAAATATTACTCTGTGAATGCCTTGAGTCAGACTTGGCACAGTACACAATATGAACTGGTCATTTGGCACTTGCTGCAACAATCACTTATTTCACCTACTGTGGTCTCTCAGTTGTTGCATGTATTTCAATAATATGCTGTCTGTCACTTCCAATGAATTCATTGAATGCTGAAAAGATGTGCACATGTTTTAGTCTGCATGTTCTAACTTCTCTAGCCTCATTCCTACTTTGGGAAAGGTAGCATATGCTGTAGACATTCAGCATCACTGATCACATTTTTAAAAATAGATCGTAACGTCATTAGACGAAATTCAAATAAGTTATTTTTTAACATTCATATTATTATTATTATTGTAGATTTGATATATAGATGTGTTAATGTTGTTGGAGATCCAACAGTAGTCCACTACTAAGCCAGTTAAAATATGATATATAGATGTGTTAATGTTGTTGGAGATCCAACAGTAATCCACTACTAAGCCAGTTAAAATATAGTCATAAAAATAAGGACTTATAAAGACAATTATAGAATCATTGTTGGTTTATGTCAATGGAAATAGACGAGGTGTGTCCTGAGGACTGCCCTGTGGTCCGTCTGAGGCAGTCGTCATGGGAATTTAGGAAGGGAATTGGATTAGCACTAGTCTTCCTGTTCACATAGCCAGCAGCAGGCCTTACGCTGCCGATAAGAGCAGGCCAGAAGAAACGGTCTGTTGACATTAGAGGCCACCCCTAAATCATAAAAGGGACTCAGTTTACGGTACCGTTGGAGAATGAAGTGGCTGTACTTTATGTGCTGCACCCACACCAATGAGGAAAAGAAATCACCATGACATAATGAAAAAATATTAGACATGTGTGACACTTGGTTCTTCACCAATATGATACAAGGAACTTCACATTTTGTAAATGGAATTAAGATATACCAGAATATATGGAGAATTTAAGGGGGGTATAAGTGCTTCTAATATAAACTTGATACATGGTATTTTATTAGTGATTATAGCTGAAGCACTCTGCTTGCAAAACTGAGGAAGGATACTCATCAAAAACGCACTTATTTTCAAGGTAGCCTGTAGGCGGCTCTGCTCTGGAATTGCTCAACTTTTAAATTATTTCCTAAATACATGGCAGTTACTGCTATAATATATCTATAACTGACTATAGTCATATACTTCCATAGACATCACAGCAGCAGACTTTCCATTACCAAATCTTCAGAGCTGATAATAACAGTGATGTAACAGCAGCTTCTCTAACATCAACACTAAAACTCACCCAACATATTAAGTACTCATTAGGTATTCTCATTCTGTCATGTTCTCAGCAGCTTGATGAGAATTTTCCAAGTCTGAGCAACAGCCCATTTTCACACGTTTTTAATTGGTTAAGAGTTTAGGCCAGGTAGTGCCGTGTGAATACGCATGTTGCTAACATTCTAATCACACTGACTCCATTCTGCCCAGCGATGAGAATTAGTCTTGCTTTGGGAATGAGAATGGCTGCCGCCTGCGCAATGCCAGGAAAATGTGCCCCTCAATATTACAGGACCACCAGGGTCCTCATCTACCCAGGTGTTTCCACTTGTTTCCATTTTCCATTTGTTTCCAACATGTTTCCATTTTGTTATTTAATTTTGCTGTTCTTTTTTCTCTACAAAACCTGTAAATATTCTTGTTAGCACAAGAGAAACTGGATAAATATTTACATGGCAGTTAAGTATTGCTAACCAGTGTATGATATGCATTATTATGCTGTAGGTAATTATGCCATTACTGTACCCTACTCCACCCTTGATGAGGTAACATCAACAACATGGTTCCTGTACATACATAATCCATAATCAATGAAGACAGGACATCATGTTCCATGAATAGCCATGTACTTCCAATCTCAAAAATCTCCTCCTCAACATTTCCATATTTTAACAGGTGGTGAGTGATTTGTAAATCATTTCAAAAGTCCTGAAAAACAAGTTATCATTAACCATGTCACTCTGATTAACAGTCGAGTATAGCACCGTACACATTACAGTTCCACTGGATTGATTTATAATACTCCAGAACAGTTGTTTTTTTAAATAATAAATATTACATGCATTGTGCTCTAACTGCGTGTACACACCAGAAACGGTGGGGGCGTCTAAATTCTCAGCTGCTGACACTTTGAACCGAGGATTTCAGACACCCACTGGTATGTTCAGCCATAATTTTATGATCACATATCCCTACATTAATTAACTTCTTTTGATATTGTTAATTGCTTTGTCAAAAAGTGTTAAAATGTGAAATTGGGTTTGCCTTCATTTTGATCATTGACAGCGTTTGGCAATAATTTTGGAGAGTATAGCCTGCATATTGCTACTATCATTAACTTTGTTCTATGTCACTCCTACAGATCAAGAACAAGTATTACATCACTGCAAACACTTACATCTCATCCTCATTATTGTAAACACTGAGGGAAACAAATGTTTAATGGGAACTGAAGTTGATACAGTTTTGTTCTCTCAACTGCACGCATCTAATTTCAAATTGGTTTGGCACTGGTTGGCACATAACTGTATTATAGCTCATTACCATAAAGTTTACCAGACCTCAGCTTCCTTTTGACGCTCATGCCACCCGAAATGCAATGCTGATGACCCCTGAGATGCTGGCTCCTCATAGAAAATGAATGACGTCCGTTCGTTTGTCAGGGCGAATTTAGATGCCCCGGTCCTGGTGTGTACGCACACAGTAACAAATGAAAATGTGATTATTGAATTATAGCTGATAGATTAAGTCACAAATACATCATACGTGATTCATTTATAAATAGGGAACATCAGTAAAGGAGCTCTGGAGTTCCTAGACACTGATTACTCTTAAATGCTCTGACTTTTGATGCTCTGTTTTGGTAAAGCACACACACTCCCTTCCTCGCGAATACCCCGACATGTCCTTCATGAGTCATCTGACTTCTCAAAGCACAGGATTATAGGCATCAACAATATTACAATAGCTTCCAATGAGGAAACACGGGACAGTCCAGGAATGGAAGGGTTGCTGTAATGACTGCATCACTTTACTATCATCTGTGACAAACTCACTTAATCAGCACAGCAGTGAGAAAGAGCAGAACAATACCCAAGACATCTACCAATGGTGATTGGCACACAGAGTTTGCATTACTGCAGACGCAACAGTGAGGAAATGGGGCAGCGAGGTGACTCAGAGTTAGTCAGGTCCGTGGTGGAGTGCCAGAGTATACTGTAAACTACTCCTTTGTTTGGGTAGAGAGGTGTAGTGTGAACATAATACCCCCCCTCCCAGACAAAACACCAGTGAGGATTGAGGAAGTGTAACTTCCGGCTCATTTTTGAATGCACGTGGGTTTATGGGCGTGTGTGTCTGTGTGCGTGTGTGCTTGTGATCATGTAGGTGAGTGCCTTTTATACAGGAGTGACACATTAATTAGACAGCTCTGGTTCCGACTGGGAATTTCACTTGTTTCTGTTTTGCGGATTCTACTGTGACATCAAGACACGTCCCCATGACAACGCAGGTCTCTGTCCTTGGCTGTTCTGCCCATGTAAAATCATTAGATTTGTTACTGACTGCTCTCTTGGTGACTCCCCAGGCTTGGCTGCTCAACTGGAGCACATTACAGAGACAGGACAAAGGCAGCCTCCAAGTGGTCTAAGTAAACGCAATTAACTGTCTCTTGCGCATTGTGGAAATCGTGATATCATATTGTAGCGGGAGTGTCTGTTAGCGTTGCAAGCTCCAAGAATATCCAGATCTTCTGAATATGTGATCTTATAGGAAATGTTTGGTCAGCCACCGGCAGTGCGTGATAATCAGCTTTATGTAAGGCCCATGTAAAGTAATACCTCTCATACTGTAATCACTCGGGTAAACAGTTTTTGTCCTTTCTGTAAACAAACCTACTTTACATCAGTGCTGAGAAAAGTGTATTGGGTCATCATTTACTCCATCTTTCCATAGTAATACACCTCCGTTTGAGATCCCGACCAAAACAACATTTGCGCATGTTTCCGAGCATTCCGGCCCTGCCATGAAATGTTTGGACTTCTTGATTCTGCACTATTCAGACACAATGTGAACTCAGCCAAAGCTATTATAAATATATTACATTAGTCGTTATATATACTCACAGAAATGCAAGAAAAAGAAGCCTCAGTGGCTTTGGCATGGTGGAACATTAAGTGGCAATTCCCAGATGCGGTAAGCCACATATGTTTTAGTAAACACTTGAAAGGTCAGAAAGAGTACACCTGGGACAGACCACTGCTGAAGGAAGCAATCCACTGCCAAAGGAAGCAATAGAAATTTCCAGTTAATTCACCCGTCTGAAAAGATTCCCGTGCTCGTTCACCTCTTCTTTCCTAGAGAGCTCCGATTCACACTTGTCATGCAGTGTGTTCAGCTGCTCAGGCTTTCTCTGACACCATAGCCAGTTCTTCATAGTTCTTCCCGAGAAAAAAAAATGTGTAATATCTCTGTTTTTTTTCTCCATACTGTGTTTATACTTTACTAGAAATGTTTCAAGTTTTTGCAAACATGGCCACTCTCCTCATATATTGCTTTTATGCAACCCTGAGAGTATCTTTAACTTCAACTCACTAAACACCTCTGGAACCCCACACTTTTTCCGTTTGGTAAGCCGCTCTTGGGATCCTGTTAATTTGGTAAAAAGACATAATATCAGAATTCAAACATACTCAATTAGTATAGCCTCCTGCTGCTATCGTATGGTAAACTGAAAGATCCCAGTGAGACTCTTTCTCTGATCCCATGTATATAATAACATATATACATATAAATGCATATAATAAGTTTCCACTAGTTATGACATTGTAAAACATTCACTCAGAACATCTAACAATTGGACGTCCTCCATGGAGTATTAAAATGGTCCATAATACAATGTTTGAACCCATCAAAGCTGATACACAATGTAGTAGAGTGGGGCCAACTGTTACATGACAGTGGGTATACTAATACAATGGAATGCAATTTACAGCAGTTTTGAAATAACTGTAAAATATAATGATGGACTTCTATTATGCACTCATTTATTGTTGAGTGTATCTGTATTTGAGTGTGCTTATGTGCTTGTATATACATGTCATTTGTTGTGGCACATTCAGTACTAGCCTTGTCATCATCTTCTGATAAGAGGTATTTGTGTTTGGTTGTGAGTCATGTATAAGGGGGATGAACGTTCTAGAAGGGAATAATTGACCAATTCTTTAGTTTCCCATGAGACCTGTTAAATGTCTTGGTGGAATTATCTGATGATGTCCTACCACGCTGATATATAGAGATAAGCATATAAGGTGGAGTTAGAAGAAAAATTGACATCTTTTGTCTGAAATCACTGTTGTAGGATCAGAGTGGAGAGAAAGGGAGGTGTCCAAGTGCAACCAGAATGTGAATACGAAAAGTCTGATCACTTCTGATCTATGATGCTTACCTTATGAATACATAAGTTCATATTTGATTTTAAACTCATCACAAAACATGTATTTTAAACCTCGAAAAGGTGTAGGCATAGGCATCAAAGGCCTAACTAATCTAAATTGTAGAAATTTCAAACCTTCCCGCATCACATTTTTATTCAGTTGACAGTGTTTTTGACTGAGACAATCTAAAGGCAAGTGGGAGATAAGGCTATGGTATTTTTGAGCATCTAAACTGATGCTTTTGAGTTTATAGTGTCAGGATCCTACCAGGACTGATTAACTTTGTGCCACCCTGGTGGTCATTTTGTACATTGCCCTGTGTTTTTTTGCTTTTGCTGTTTCCCATGTGCTTTGTGTTTACCTGTCTGTCTTGTGTCTTTGTCTCCGCCCCCGTTTCTGCTCTCACCTGTTTCCTGTTATTGTCTTGTTGGTCTCGTCCAGTCCTCTGTCTTGCTGTTAATTAGTCTGTGTATTTCTACCCCCCTGTTTTCTCTGTTTTTTGTCAGTTTGTCGCTCTGTTTGTCCTGTTGGAGTCCTATATGTTTGGAAGTTTGTAAATTTATAGTTTAACAATAAAGTGTGTTTGTCTGTAATACTGCCTGGAGGAGTCTTGCGCTTGGGTTCTATCCTGCTTAACCTGGCAATTAGTGTAGTACCAGCAGTGAAAGTTACTGAAATATCTGAGTCCTTTCATGTACTAAACAATTTATTAGTCTCAGAAAGGAACACACTAGTTATCTAATTTTTTATCGCCACATTTAGGATGCACATGGATGATTACCTGAATTCTGTATATATTATTTCAGGCCTTCTGTCACTTCAGTATAAGACATGCTTGTCTCCTAAATTCAATTTACATACTTCAGTGACAAGTACGTTTTGGAAAAGGTGAAAGGCAAAAGATAGATTTAGTAGATGGAGTTAGTATCATTTTAGCATAACCTTCTTTGTAAAGTTAGAGGTTTTTGTCAAGTTAGAGGCTTTTTGAATTGTTCCACCCCAGACCTATAAACTGCACTTGTCACCAGTGAGGTAGAATGCAGTGTTGTTGTTCCTCATGAATCACTAGTTCACCAGTTTATCAGCCACAGTGACATCAGTGGATTCACATCAAACCACATTGTGATTATGACCACTGTATGCGTTATCTGACACAACCATGACAACCAGATAAATATTTTCTCTTTTTGGGAGAACCCTTACAGAATGGCAGCAGCGCCGTTGGGAATTGTGGCCAAATAGTTCAATCTTTGTTTCATCAGACCAGAGGAGTTTATTCCTCATGGTCTGAGAGTCTTTCAGGTGCTTTTTGGCAAATTCCCGGCAAAAAATGGCTTCCGTCTGGCCACTCTACCATAAAGGCCTGATTGGTGGAGTGCTACACTGATGGTTGTCCTTCTGTAAGCTTCTCTCATCTTCACAAAGGAACTCTGGATCTCACTCATAATGACCATTGGGTCCTTGATTATCTGTCTGACCAAGGCCCTTTTGAGAATGATGGAGGTTACCATGCTCTTGGGCACTTCCAATGCTGCAGAAATGTTCTTCAGTTCTCAGGTCTCTCAGGACAATTATTTCGACCTCGTGGCTTGGTCATACAGTACACCTGTATGGCTTGGACATACAGTACACCATCAACTGTGAGATCTTCCTAATAATGTCCAATGAATTCAATTAGGCACAGGTGGACTCAAATCAAGTTGTAGGTGCATCTCAAGGACCACTGATAGAAGTAAGATCACCAGAGCTCAATATGTATAATAATACATATAATAATACTTATGTAAATGGGATATTTTAATCTTTTATTTTTTGTAAATTTACAAAACACTCCAAACACCTGTTCTTTTGTGGAGTATATGAGCATTGTGAGTAGATTGATGAGAACAAAAAATAATTGTATTCATTTTAAGATGAGTCTGAAACGTAAAATGTGGAAAACTTGAAAGGGTCTGAAAACTGTCCGGTTGCAGTGTACATGAGTCATTCTATAATTCGGGGTACATTTTTCAAGTGTAGAGAGAAACAAAAAAAATGTAATACATTTTTATCATTAAACTTTTTTTTATAGTCATAGAACACACTTCAATAACATAGCAAGTATTTGCTGAGCTTAAACCAAGTATTTATTTGAAAAAATAATGTAATAACAGAAAAATCTGTCAACTCTGTTAGAGACAAACTCGGTAAATTATATGTATTTAGCAAATGTGATACATTTTTAAATTATGCCTTTCCTAACAGAATTTTGTCTCTACAGTCACTGTAGTACGGAGCCCCTAAGGGGACATGAGCAAAACAAAATCTAAAGTTTAGTTTCGCACATGAAAATTTCATGTGAAAAGGTTTTGCGTGCGCACACAAAACTTTCATGTGCTCACGTGAAACTTTCATGTGTGCACAAAGTTTCAGGTGAGCACATGAAAGTTTCACGTGAGCACATGAAACTAAACTTTAGATTTTTTTTTTGCTCATGTCCCCTTAGGGGCTCCGTAGATATACATTTGAAACATAAAACACATATTTAGTCATCATTTCAAGAGCAAAATCTTAAATTAACAGAGTTGACACTCTCATTAAATGTTATTGTAAACAGAGTTGACAGCACATCACTGTCAACTCTGTTATCATTAATCTATGCAGAATTAACACAGAATTAACAGTTGACGATAACAGAGTTGACATTTCCCATCATTTTATGGCTTAGCTCCACATCCTAACCTCAAACTAGTTACTGCATGATATGTATAAATCCAGAATTTCATGGCTTTTAATCATATTATTGTTTTTTAAAAATTCAAAAAAAGTCAGAGTTTCACTCCAATAAAGCAATAACAGAGTTGGCGAATAATTAATCTACTGTTGGTGTATCCTCAACATTTTGTTCATATTAATGAGAGAAGAAGCTTAACATATCACACCGCCTTTCCAAAGTTTCCTGTCAGAGGAATTGACATTTCTCTGTGTAGGCGTCATGCTTCATATTCAAAGTCTGTGTGGATTTTAAGCAGTTTTATAACAGAGTTGACAAGAACTTTGAGACGGATCAAAATTATATTTTTTTTAATAAAGCAGATAATTTCAATACTTTTGCAGTTATGACTGCAGTTGTGACAAAGCATATTATCATACACAATTGTCATTCAATGAGCTTAACAAAGCTAGAACAAACAAATAAAAAGGAAATACAGAAGTACAGAATTTTTTTTTTTTTTACATTTTGAAACTGTTACTTCCAATAAACTCACCTAGTTTGTGAAAATGAATCCTAAAACCACATGATAAAAAATTGGCACTCTAAAAATACTACTGCAGAACCACTGGACAAGATTGTCTCTGTGAAACCATAATGTGCCATGGATTCATGCAAGTCAGTGACTTCAGTGAAACCTGCATCAACTTGAGCTTTACTGCAATCGTGACCTTTTGATGTTCCTTCGCATTTAAATCGCAATCATTTGCAGTGGAACCATGGGCCACAATTTCCATTGAAGCCAGCTTTGTGGTACTGTTCTTTGAGGGGAAAAATCCTGAAGTGCATTGTACAGTGATGAAGGAAGAAGTGAGGCTCCAGGAAACCCAACATGCATTACTGGGCGAGGGGTTTAAATGAAAAACATGGAGGAAAACATGTACTGATTAACAACATTTTTGGTTTGAGCTTGAAACGGCCATGGGTCATGAGTCACAGAATGAAAATATCTTACATGCAGATAGCACATCACGAGTCTCATGCGTATCCTGGTCAGGGTTTGCTGTAAGATACAAAGCGTTCTCCACTGATGTTCATGTGTTTCGGTTATATTATAATATACTCCAGTGCTTTATTAACTACAAGCCGACATCATAGTCTGCTTCATCGAGAAGACCCAAAAGTATTGTTTTAAGGAGAGCGTGCCCAGTTTATCAGAAAGGTTCAAAAGCTAATAAGTATCTCTGTCGGTGGCAGTGTATTTCCTTGATGAAGAGGCAGAAGTGTCAAAAACGCCATTAATCAAACCTGCTGACATCAATTAGGAAAGTGCAGTATAAAATGATGAGTCACCTGAGAGACAGGAAGCCGATGAACCAGAAAGGATGAGGATGTTATGAATGAGTAGGGGAAGAGAGGGGAGGGGAGGGGGCAGCAGGATTTGGGTTGGGTATCTCCTTGATTCTTCCTGTATTGTAATAAATTGGCAACTGTTCAAATTAGTCTGTTATCTTTTCTACAGGCAAACAGTGTCTTGAATAGGGCAGCTGGAGTTACGCAGACAGCTGCATTGGTGAGATTAGAGGAAAGCCTGGGCAAAACGTCATCCTTTTGAGAGGGAGGCACATCGAGAGTGCCCAGGACCCCCGCCTCCAGTGACACAGGACTAAATGTGACTACGGCAGTACACAGTTTGATATGACATACTTACGGCTTTGATTGGATTGTTCGCATTTGTTGGGATTCCCCTATTTTAGGTAACCATTAGGTAATGTTTTAGAGGACGAAATTGAGGAAATAACTGCTATTTTTCCCCTTAGACATGGTCACTGCATGTGTACAAATGTTCTTGATTTCACAGCATTGTTACTCCAAATTTGGTATAAATTGCCTGCTGAATTTAAACAATGATCCATTCACGCTAAGTGACAATAATCCATTGAGCTGAGAGTGAGCTCATAGGGAGGAGAAAAATTAACTTAGCTATTAGCTAACAAGGACAGGTCACACATGTACAGATCTACAAGCAGTCAGATGTTCTAAGAACTATCTATAACCTGCATGGCAATTTTGTGACTATGTGATGTGAACTAAAGGGATGTTTTGTCATGTCTGCTTCAGAGGTTGTTTTTCCCTTGTTGGAAATTGAATGTTCTAAAGAATATCTGGGTTCATTGAATTCAACATGGAATTTTAAAACATTGTTGCGGAACAGAATCTTCTGTTAGAATGTTCAAAACTCCCCTGCTGAAGGGGCAAACTAGTTAACAGTGACAACACTAAAGCTGCTAGAAGCATAAATAACCACCTGCTGTTCTCTGTGTTGGCATTGTTTTTTCCATTCAAAACAAACACATTGTTTTGTGACATTGTTGTGAATATACAGTTGGTGGTGCAGTGATATTGGTACCCTGCATCAGCTGGCACGAAATACAATCTCCAAACTAGAGCTCAGTGCTGTTCACTGTTTTATCCAACTTTTGTTAGTCTGACCATGCCAGACATCCCAACCTGCAAAAAGCCATTACAGGGAGGTACCCCCCCCCCCCCAAAAAAAATAAATAAATAAAAATACAATAAAAAATCAATAAATATAAAAAATGATTAGCCTTCTTAGATACTGAAATAGTGATGAATAGCCTAAGTTTGTTAATTAATTGTCTCTACTCAGAACACCAAATAAGGAAGGCCTATAGTTAGAAATTGTGATAATAAAATATGTAGATTTTGGTAGTTTGGTCTTTATGTAGCCTTGGCAAATAGCCATCTAGTAGGCTAGTCCTAAATAATATGCACATTAAATGACACTTGTTAAACTCACCTCAACATGTCTTTTGCAATCATTTAACCCGCCATGGGCAATGCTAAAGTCACTGTTACAAACAGTGCAGAATGCAAGACTATCGTTATTTTGAACTCAAACTTGAACTCGAACTTATGCCAAGGTAACACTTCCGTGTAGTCTGATGTGAAATGGGTCTTAAATGTTCCTTTTTGGGGGGCACTCTGCCTCTGCCATGACGCTCCTGTTCCTACTGAACTGAACTGAAACAGGCCAATCAGGATCCTCTCTGTCTTGAACAGGCACCCACGCACTACCTCTCTCTCTCTCTCCATCCCCGTCGTGTGCGCGCTACACTCAGATGCACACACGATTTGAAGTTTCGGTCTCGTGTGCGCGCTCTTGCTTGCTCGCTCTAGATTCCGGGAGATTTTATCTAATTTGCGGGCATCAGGGAGCTGTTATCCCTCCCTGAACTTCCGCGAGACTTTGGATGTCTGCCATGCAACCTAGCCGTATCTCAAATATAGCTGTGCGATTTACAATAAATACCAAGATGCCTATTTAAAGTGTGCAGGTTCTGACTACATCAAGGAATCACCCCCAAATCCATGTGGTCCAACATTACTTCTAGAGCATGTCTAGCCTGACATAAAAACTCTTTTAGACATTCTTTTGAGTGAAGTGCCAACTGCGGCTTCAGCTCCTCCGTATAAGAAGATTCACTGATCTGTGTTGGCGTGCATGGAAGAACTGGCTGTAGGCCTGACTAAGATTCTAGCACTAGTCCTTTTCCTGCCGCCTCATCAGGCCACGCCTGTACTGTTGGCCGGAAGAAGTCATTTATCTGTTTCCCCTGGATGGTGACATTGTGACCTGCTACTCCCTGAGAGCTCTATGTTCAAAGGCCTGTTCACCCAAGACTTGTCACTCATGGACACTCATTCCAGCCATAACTAATGCGGGCCTATTGAGCCATACCATGTCACCACTTTACTAATCATTGACAGATGTTGATTTACCTGCTAAAAATGTATTTTAAGAAAGGGATTCACCTAAAATGTTACCTGTTTCAAAAGGTAAATTACAGGTAAATTTGAATTACACTACCTTCTTGCTACACTGTGCTCTAGAAACTCATGTAATGAAGAACAGGTGGGTTTACATTGGGCATATTTACTGTAATTCGATTAGAATCAGATTCATGCCTCAATCATAATAAAAATACTCTGACCCAAAAACACCTTGATCGGAACAAAACTACCCGATCAAGGGTGCGTTTCTAGAAAAGTTAGCAACGACGTTGCTGAACCGCCATGGTACGATGCAACTTGCAACTAATTCGCTACTTCCGGCGTTCGAACACCGTAGTTCCAACAACGTTGTTGATGATGCAGTGATAGATATCATTGGTGGAAATGGTGGCAACGTGTAATACCCCACCCCCTTGAAATTCTCTGCCACAGCCTGTCTGTGTTGACATTTTTCTAATTTAAACCACAAGTGATTAATGCTGGCACTGTTATTGTCATCAGCAAAAGTAAAACACAATTTACTTAAGCTGACCAATATTTGTAATTATTTGTGCATATTAAATATCCAAGTGTCAAAAAAAAACAACAAAAAAAACCTATCTACCCAAATTTCAAAACAGTTATCTGGTGTCTGTCTGATGGCTCAATGGTAACATGAAGAGACTCAGCTCACACAAACCAGAACTCGCTTCCTACTTCTCCTTATCACTTTTGAGTAAGAGTAGGCCTACGAGACACAACAATGGGTTTGACCCTAAATATTTATTAGATTAAGATTATAAGATTAGCCTATAACACTAGCCTATCAAAACGCAAGTCAACAACGAAATTAACATAAATAGTAAAAATATTTGTCTATTTAAAAATATTTCTCTATTTCTCTTCGATATCTTTGAATGAACATTAAGCCAACTGCAGCAGTCATTGAGTCACAAGAAACACAACCACTTTGTGATTTTTGGTTACGCTCCTGTCCTATCATTTGACACTGACGACATCACTAACCGCAACTACCAAGGAACGACACAAGTGCGACTGCTCAGTCAGGGGCAATACATTACATTACATTACATTACATTACATTTACATTACATTACATTAGGCATTTTTAGCCTAAGCGACTAACAACATGGTAAACAGTTTAAGTTTTAAAGCAATTCTCAACAATTTTTGGACAATTTAAAAAAACGGTAGAGTACAGAAGGAACAAGTGCATCAGTGAGTGCTGTTTTTAACAGTTACGTGTCAGTTCAAGACGGCTGGTAAGTGCTAGGATCAGCAAGACTAGTTGTAAGTGGTGCTTATGAGAGGAGATGTTCTCTAAAGAGCTGGGTCTTCAGGAGGTTTTTTTGAAAATGGAGAGGGATGTCCCTGCCCTTGTAGGAACTGGCAGTGTGTTCAACGAGGGACAACAGATGAGAAAAGTTTGGATTGGCCTGAGCGTACCGTTGGTAGAGCTAGACGTCGTTCGTCTGAGGATCGCAGCGGTCTAGAGGTAGTGTATGTCTGTATGAGGGCATTCAAGTAGGCGGGAGCAGAACCGGAGACTACTTTGTAGGCAAGCGTTAAAGCCTTGAATTTGATGCGGGCCGCCATAGGTAGCCAGTGTAGCTGGATGAGCAGCGGAGTAACATGTGCCCTTTTGGGTTGGTTGTAGACCAGGCGCGCCGCCGCGTTCTGGATCATCTGAAGGGGTTTCACTGCGCAGGATGGGAGACCTGTCAGGAGGGCGTTGCAGTAGTTGAGTCGTGAGATGACTATTGCCTGAACCAAAAGTTGGGTAGCATCTTGAGTGAAGTAAGTCCTGATTTACCGTATGTTGTAGAGTGCGAAACGGCATGACCGGGCGACTGAGGCAACATGATCTGAGAAGGTTAGTTGGTTGTCGAGAACAACTCCTAGATTTCTTGCAGTCCTAGTAGGTGAAACAGACAGAGAGTCAAATTTGATGTTGATGTCGTGGTGTATGGTAGGTTTAGCTGGGAGAACCAGCAGTTCAGTCTTTGAGAGGTTCAGCTGGAGGTGGTGTGCCTTCATCCATGTCTAAGAGGCAATTCGAGATCCGTGCTGAAACCAAGGGGTTATCAGGTGGAAGGGACAGATAAAGCTGTGTGTCGTCTGCATAGCAGTGGTTTGAGAAGCCATGCGAACGGATAATCTGTCCCAAAGAGGCGGTGTATATAGCAAAGAGAAGGGGGCCCAGCACGGGGCCCTGGGGGACCCCTGTGGTGAGATGGTGAGGTGCAGATAGCTGACCAAACCATGATACATTAAACGAGCATCCTGTAAGGTAGGATTCAAACCAGGAGAGAGCAGAACCGGAGATTCCCATGTTAGCGAGTATAGAGAGAAGGATGCGGTGATTAACCGTGTCAAAGGCAGCCGATAAGTCAAGCAGAATGAGTACTGATGCCCGAGCGGTCGCCTTGGCTTCTTTTAAGGCTTCTGTTACAGACAGCAGAGCCGTTTCGGTAGAGTGGCCGCTTTTGAACCCAGACTGATTTGGATCCAGAAGGTTGTTCTGTGAAAGGAAGTTAGAGACCTGTTTGGAGACTGCTCGTTCAATGCCTTTGGATAGGAAAGGCAGGAGTGAGACAGGGCGGTAGTTCTCGACGGCAGGGTTGAAAGAAGCTTTCTTAATATATAATAATAGTTAATAATAGGTCCAACCACCAAACTTTTTGCGACTGAGAATTCAAAATATCCTTTCTAGAAACACAAAATCCAAGAACCACGGTTCTAACTACAAAGGTTGGGATGGAAGTTCGCCAACTACGCTTTATAGAAACACACCCCTGATTTGAATTTCAATGGGATCGAAAAGGGTGGTGTATTCCTGTTGGAATCCAATTGAACAGCCAACACTCAATCATCTTACCTTATGCAAGATATCTTAAAGGGGCCCCATGCAGTTTTGGCAATTTCTTTTTCATATTTAACAACACTCTTCGCTCAATCAGTCTGCCGTTTCCTCTATCTTTATTCCTCCGACAATGGTTTTATCGCTTTCTGCTTCTTTTGCGCCGGCTCTGCCATGATGAATGTCTGAGAAACTCCTACGCTACCTCGTTATAGCTAGCCAGTGCCTGGCTGGGGGTGTGTATGTGTGTAGTGCCGTGAAGCAATTTGTTACCTCGCGAGACCAGAGACTCCCGCAAGACTTTCTGACTCTGAGGCCGGCGGCTTGCCGGACCAAAGTTGCAAGGCTGGTTTTTCCACTCACAGACGCTAGGGGGAAGCGAGACAGCCACCATTCAACCCGGAAAAAGTCATAACCATCCCAATGACTCCGAAGCTGTTAAGTTAAGGTAAATTAAGCTAAAAAACTGCATAGTTCACCTAAAAAAACTGCATAGTTCACCTTTAAAGGATTGCTCATTACTCGTCTTGTAACTTATCTTGTAACAAACCTATATTCTGTGAAAACAATTGCTCTTATAACATCTCATCCGCAGCCTAGCCAATTGAGATACTACAATATATAACAAAGTAGTGATCTTTTTCTGAGACAACTCTGCTCACCTCTCTTCATCAAAGTTAGTCTACTTCTAGTATGAGTAAACATGTGATAACTTGTATGTATATAAAAATGTGAGCATGTATCAAGGCTATTCCGATTAAATGGTTCCTGTTTATAACACCTGATCGGATTAGATTATCATGACATGTTAAAAGTTGATCCTACGTCGTCAATTGGAATGATTTTAATCTGACTGAGAAAAAACCCTGCATGTAAAAATGGCTACTGACATACAACTATAATGTTTTTGTACAGTATGGTGTAGCTTTATAAATATGTTATAAAGCATTACATCACATATGATACAGTATTACTCAAAGGAAAATTTCTTGTCTTCAAGATGACTAGATTTACATGGACATTATATTCCAATTAAGGTTTATATTCAGGTTATATCCGAATAAGGTGTTTACATTCACATCATCAGGAATTATCTACTGTATGTGGTGATGACTCACAGTGCCAGTGCTATAAATTGTATGCACAAGCAAATATGCTGGCACACAAACTTTATATGTTCACTTAAGAAGAACATATGTACTCCACAGGGCCGGAGTGGGGCCACTTTTCAGCCCGGGAGTTTCAGGCCCAAGACCGGCCCACGTTTTCCATAGTAGTGGAAATGGGATAAATGAAGCAACATTTCAGCTCTTACTATCCTGTAGTTTTTATTAGTACCATGGTTCAACAAATGTGTAAAGATTATATAATAATTCACTTCAACTGAGAAGTTAACAAAAAATATTCCACTGTTCCACAAGTTAACAAAAACAGAAAGAAAGAAAGACAGAAAGAAAGCCTTTGAAATGTAGCCTATCCCACGCTTCCACAAAGAGGCATATTGAAATAATGTTTAGGCTACATGTTTTTTGCATCTGTAGGCTATATTGTTGTTTGGTGATTTAGCCTACTCCTTTACTACACCCTCTTCTAAGCAAACAAGGCATATAGGTTCATCATGTAGCATAAATATTTTGCTCTTTCTTACATTAAATAAGTTTAATTTATCCTCTCTACTTGTCCCTGTAGTCATGACCTCCTCATCACTAATTTCGGGCTCATCATTTTCAGTGGTCGACTGGTTGATCTGCTGCTCAGAGGCTACAATTTTTACCGCATAGGCCTACACAGATCAAACTTCAGTTTTGTTATTAATATTTGCATAGGCCCTACTGCAAAGTCTATGAATCGGATACAAAAGGCTAATATTTTAAGAAATGTAATATGTTGCTTGCAAATAGCTTAACGCTACAAACGTCCAATATTAGCCCAATAACTGCTAATAATCATTGCCTATAGGCTATCTCTCTTTACCAGTTGCCACTTTTGTCTGTATGCCTAATCTAGAAGCTTGGCACATTTAGCAGCATCTACCTGGCCGTTTCAGTCCCTCCTGGCCTCTTTCTACCATCCATCCTTCCTGACGCTTATGGCTACTGTAGGGCCGGCCCGGCTATCCGTATCTGAGAAAACTTTTTGGAAAAGACGGGCTTTATGGACCCAACCAACTCTTTTTGGGAGGGGAGAACTCCCTCACACGGTAGGCTACAACCCATGCAGAGGCAACGGTGCCATGCACAGAATGCGGAACGTGTAGCCTACTTTAAGAGAAGTTAGACTAACGTGACAAATGTCAATATTTTTTTCCTCGACCGGCCCAAAAGTGAAGCGGCCCACCGGGAATTCTCCCGATTCTCCCGATTACCCACCCCGGGCCTGGTACTCCACGTTATACAGCTCACCTATGTGTAGCTGATAGTAAAGCAAAGACAAATAACATTAAAGGAGAAATCCAGCCGATTTTTACATGGATCTTGATCGCTAGACGTCGCCGAGTACTGTCGATTGTCACGTAAGGACTCTGTTCATTCTAGCATTGTAGCTGATTGGGAGTACTGGCCATTAGCTGCAGCTACTCCAATTTAGTAGAACTGATTTTGGTAGTTTTTTTTTTCCTATTGACAGTACTCGGCGATGTCTAGCGATCAAGAGCCATGTAAAAATCAGCCGGATTTCTCCTTTAAGGTGGCCTATAATGATGCACTTATAATCTTGCTGAAGTGTCCAAGATGGTCAAGTGCTAGCCTTATGTTTAGGGCTAGTAATGTCCCCACCTTTTACACTGTGTTAAAGAATTTTATCTACAAATTCATGGGTCGATTAATTAAGTCAAGGAATACAATTACCTATAATGGCCATAACTGACCCTGCACTAAGTGACATAAAATATTCTTCCTTCTTTTGGACACATTGGAACAAACATCAGTATGTGTTTTAATCACAGAGGACAGTCACTTGTATGTCTGTATGTATTTATGTGCGTATTCTTTATGTAATGTTTTGTGTGTTTTTATTTGAACTTTGAGTCCGTAAATAAAGTTATATGTAACTCCCAACACCTCTTACCCACATGCAGCTCCACCTGGCCTCACATCTTTGTGCTTCACAGTTGGGATGCATTCACCGTGATAGACCTGGATAGATTCATGTCCACTGCTGAACTGATCTGACCATCTGGGCCGAACAAATTTATCTTGGTCTCATCTGACCAAAGAATGTGCTTCCAATATTCAACAGGCTTCTTTTAATGTTCTTTAGCAAAGTTCAATCTTGTAGTTTTGTGCTGAAAAAGCAATAAACACTTTTTTTCTTGGATGCTGTCCATAGAGGTTGATGTTATGCAATGGCCTAAGTCTGAGCTTTCACAGAAACTCAGATCTCCATTGATAACCCTTGTGCCAAGTCTGCAGTACGTGCTCACGGTACATTATGCAAGTAGTACACAGTCCATTGCCTCATTTTAGGAAGAAGGCTACTGTAGCTCTCTGATTAGTGATACTGTGGTGTGTTCTGTACCTCCTGATTACTGCTGCAACTAGTTGGTCTTCCTGTATCCTTTTAAATCTTTGTCAGATTTGTAAATCTAAGTCAGCTTGGTCAATTTCCCTGATGATTATTTTCCATGTGATTCCATGATGCATACATGTAGATAAAAAGATAACCCTGTTCATGCAACTGGGCTTATTGAAAATCACTGGTGTACTTAAAATGCATATTTTGACAAATTGAAATCCTGACTGCAAATGTTTGAAAATCACATAAAATATTATGCAAATAAAAATATGTGGGGTGGATTAACTTGCTATTTGGACAAGCTATAATGTGACTATGGTTATGGAAATAAGTTATTTGCATCAATGTTATTTCTTTGACATTGAAGTGAATATTGCTGTACTGTGATGGAGCTGTTGTGTGGCGTGCACTCTTAAAAAATAAGGGATGCAAGACGAGACTTGACATCCAGTAATCCAACATCCGATACAAGGATTTACTCTGTGAACCTAACATATCATTACCAGTCCAAGGTTTGATAAAAATTTATGGAGTACTCTACCCACATATATAAAAAAATACCCCCCTCCACACACACACACACACACCAACACCCGCCCCCCCCCATTTAAACAAAAGAGACTAAAAGAGGTGTCTGTTGCTGGTAAGAAAACATGCTCCTGGAAAAAATATATTAATGAATATAGGAACTGAGAGAGATAATGTTCGTCCTTGATTAGTTTATTCAGATAGAAATATGAGAGTTGGCTGAGCAATTTATACTTGTGGTGAGAATTGGAAACACTGTTTTTACATCCTTCACCTGAAGACATGAGGACAAAGCCCTGTGTGTTGTGCAAGTCCCATAGTTGTCTCAGTGGATGCTTTATGATGGATACTTGAGTAAACAGCAAAGACAGGCTTAATTGATCCATTTCCCAATGATTTACTCACTGTGGTGGTTGCTCTGTCAGATCATTATATGTGGTTAAAATGGAGTCTAGAACATTTTTTGTGTCAAACAAAAAACCCCAGTCATTGTCACCACAAAATGTACCAAATTCAATTTCTCAAGTTATCTTGAATGATTGAAAATATATTTTATTTCAAATACTGTAAAGATATATAACATAACAGCTGTCCCACAATTAGCTATACAGCACATGACTCTTTTGATCATTCAGAAATCAGAGGAAAGGATGAGTAAGAATTTCAAGTAAGATTCAAGTGAATATCATGTCCTACAACTACACTACAGTCTTTTTTCTCTTTCTGTTCAGAAGTCATTAACATTTTTGTCATTATTTTTATTTATTTATTTATTTATTTATTGCATAGTGATCTGAGGCCGCACAGACAGTCCATGATTTGTAGACCTTTAAAAGGCAGGAAGCTAGTGAGAGTGACATTGCCCTTTTGCAGACCCTCCTAGGCCTTCCCTTCATTTGAACGTGGTGTGAACTCCCAGCTGGTCTTTTGTGTACAAATCAGAAGTGGGCAACTCCCTCTGGAAAAAAGGGGAGTCCTTATCTAATGTCAAGGCTCAACCTGTAGCCATTCTCGAGGGCTTTCCTGAGGTCAATCACTTGTCATTTCCCGTTTTAGCTTCTGAGTAGGATTTCTATAAATCGAGTATTTTGGGACTTAGGACTAGCAGTGAAAAGGAAAGTGAATGTTCAACAAATTGGCCCCGAAAGCGCTCTATTTTAAACACAGTCAAGGGGTAATTTTCAAGACTTGAAGGAAACATTTACTGTCAGTCTTAGACTTTATGCACTCTAATGTATAAACCCACTGACACTATTTTGTGACATAATCACACCCATTGACAGTAGCCGATGGGGGATTATAAAAGAACGTGAAATGGGGGATTAGAACAGAACTTCAATTTCACTGAAATTTCTCTCCTTTGTCCCCTCTATCAACTGCACTGTACTGCACACACACTCACAAGGTAGTCTGAAAGGTAGTCTGCAGTTCACCTTTGAACTTCCTCAAAGTCACAACATCATTACTCCTCCCAGGTAACTTATTCCACATGTGCTGGGCCTCAGAAAACTCTCAAAAGAACAATTGTGCGCTGAATTTGTCAGACACATTAACACAGGGCAGGTTCCATTTGCACTCCCAATCCTGCACACGGTGCCGCAGAAGGGGAGCCTGGCACATAATTGGGGTTGATCACAGCACTTTGTGGCACATTTTTTTTCTCTCTTTCCCTCTCTCTCTCTCGCTCTCTTTCCTTCTCTCTCTTCCTCTCTCTCCCTCTCTTTCCGTCTCTCTCTCTCTCTCTCTCTCTCTCTCTCTCTGTGGAGGGTATGCAGTGTACCCCCATCCAGCAGGAGCTGCAGCTGCATGTCAAGCAGAAAGCGGGCCCGAAAACAGGTACATGGAAAGAGAGCTGAGACAAAGCAGAGGGCCTATCCAAAACAACAAGGGAGGGAGGGGAAAAAAGGCCTTTCTTTTCTTTTAGGTGGGGACCACCGTGAAAAACAAGCCAGACGAAGGCAGCGAGGGGAAAAAGAGCGGTGCCACAGCCAACATGTTGAGCAGCTTTCCGAAACAGCGTTTTTTAAGGATGTAGCCTTTCTGTCACGCTAGTCCACGGGCACCTTTGAAACCGACAGAGACAGGCAGAGGCAGACAAGCACCACATGCTGATTTTACAGATAGTGTAAAACATGAGTGATGGTAAAAGGCTTGAGAGATATTCATCTCTTGGGAGCTTCAATGCCCTTAGGTCAGTTTCAGTTAGGGTGTCAGCCGTATTGAAATGAATGAATGAGCGGAGTTGATAGGACTTTACACATTTTATGTCGGCGTCTCCAAGGAATGTTTGAATGGAGACGAGTTCTGATATAAAATTATAATCACTCAGTGGAAATAAACATGATCCATCATGACCATGCAATTTTCTTAGCTTTCAACTATTACACATGAGAGTGATATTTTGGTTGACATAAAATGCTATTTTTATAGAGCTCAGAGGCATTGTAAGTTGCCTTCTCTGTTTTTCAGCCAGTAACACACACACACACACACACACACCCACACACTGCATACCTGAGACTGAGTTGTTTGTTTGTTTCTGCATTTATGTTCCCTAAATGTCATGTGTGTCTATTAATCTTTAAAAGGTGTCAGTTGCACGTTTCCTCTATATGTGGTTAAGGTCAATAGCCTCAATAATTAGCACAAGGATCTCAATGAAGAGCTTGTAGCCCGTCTGCACCATAGACCACAGGCTGCATCATAGGCTGTAGGACACCCATCACCCTTCCCGTGCACTGACTGGGTCAAGTGCTGCTGGGCAGCCCAGAGTAAACAGACACTACAACATCTTTGACTTGACCTCTGAGAAACTCTTTCCAGCATGGCTAGCAGGAGTTAAATCCTGTTATTTCCTGTCATCCAGGCTACATGAAAAGAAAGAGCATTACTAAGCAGGCCAGAGGCAGACATGACACAAGCCTTATTTCCTCGTAAGAGTGAGCAAAGCTGGGACTGGGCATGCTGAGGTTTGGGGCACCAGTCACCAGCTGTGCTCTGCGCTTCGGGCCCCAAAAGCAATGGCATGTCTCTACACATATTTTGACACCCGTATAAATAATATTGCTGAGGTTTCTTGCTGCCATGATAGATTACGCTCATGGCTATTTTAGTGATGCTAGAACTGGCACATATACTGGGACACTGGGACCATGGATGTAAGCTGAAAGTTCAGACCATGCTTTATAAATGCCCCTTTTGAATTTTCTTTTTCTTGTCATTTTTTTATGTCTTGCTTGTTAGTTGTTCGGTTCAATAAACATGAATGGAAATGTAGCCAAGCACAATGCACAATGTCATGGAAACGAATGGAAAGGATTAGGGAATTAAGAGACAATTAAGACCTAGTAACTTGCTACAAAGAAACCACTAGGAAGGAAGTTGTCCTTTATGACTGTACAAAAGCCCGCTGCCCAAATCCACACGTACACTTCCACTAACCACCGCCGCTCTCTAAATTGGCACATATGGTAAAACTGAGTTTGTTTTGATGCATTTTCTTCTAATTGATTTCCTTGACTCACTGCATGACTCCTGGACCACGGAAACTATTTAGAGTAGCATTTCCACTCTCACCCTCTTGCAGACAGAAAACAAGTCTTGATGGCACCACAACGTCATTCATTATCAACCAATGGCCACACAACTTCACGCTGAAATATTTGAAAACCTGTATGAAACAGTTTGTTCGACAACATGAGCGAAAATGCAAAACTGCAAGTGTATCGCATTGTGAAATTTAATTTTGTTGACTCATGTGGTATTTCAGAATTATGCCAAATGTTAACAGACATCACCTCATCTGTCAATTTATACTCAGCTAATTGTTTCATCCCATTACCACAAGTATAGTGCTAGGTAAGTTCCAGTAAATTCATGAGATAAATGAAACAGCAGCTGACATCAAAAACCCTAAAACACCGCAGGGTTGCCACTGTTTTTAATAGTATTGAAAAATAATACACGCTGTGGTGTGATGAAAGTTAGATAAGCACACCAATGTTCTGACAAAACCTGTTCAGTCGGCCTCATCATTGTCTAAACAAAAACCACAAAAATGACAAACTGATTTGGTAATTAAGGCAGCGGGAAACATGATTGAGGAGAGAAGCACCCTGAAGCAGCTTTGACATGCTAAGTAAAAAAGTGAGTGAGTGTGTGTGGTAGAATGGTTGGGAGGTTTGAAGCAAGACAAAAAAGTGCAACTTTTTTCTCCCTTTTTTCATTTTTTTTCTTAGCTGACACAGAAAAGCATTGTTTGTATCTGGACAGATGAGCCTCCGTGAGGCGGAAAAGAGGGTTTGGCAGTACCGGGGCCACTTGACGCTGAGCAGTGATGACTGTGCAAAAGTGAGAGGCCCCTTGGGGGAAGTCAATCAGTAGCTGAAGGAAGATGCCCCAGGAGGAGGCAGGAGGCAGGAGAGAACAGGGCGAAGACAGTCAGGAGCCCGGGGACTGGGGCCGCTTGCCAAGAACGCTCCGCTCCGCTCCGTCGGCCCTCATCTGATGCAGGAAGGCTTGGCGCTTCCAGGCCACACAGGATCTCTTGGGTTACGGCTCCTTTGCTTCTGTTTGAGGGAGGCTCTTCAGTAGCCACACACATGCTCACAGCATAACAGCACAGTGCATGCAGATAGAATCTCACTGGAAGGTATACAGAATACAGAATGGATTGTTCATGTGAGGTAGTTGACTAATTGTTAATTGTTAATTGTTAATTTGACTAATTTTTAAGAGGAGGTATAGCA
This sequence comes from Alosa pseudoharengus, assembly GCF_046254945.1. Lineage (NCBI taxonomy): Eukaryota > Metazoa > Chordata > Actinopteri > Clupeiformes > Clupeidae > Alosa > Alosa pseudoharengus. The sequence continues at coordinate 27,772,724 of NW_027468576.1, read as the reverse complement.
AAATAATCCTCAAGAAACACCAAATTAATGCACAATGATTTATTTATTAATTACTTAATTGATTAATTAATTAATTCCCTTATTGTATTTGGTATATAATATGCCTTGAAGTTCTTGTGAGTTTTCCAATCAGTGATTCATTTATGATGATAACATATCAGTTGTCTAATTTTATATACTGTATATCAAGCTCATTCCACCGTATAGCAGCACTCTGTGGATTACTTTCTTTCTTTTAACAACATTTGTGCTTAAGGTGACTTAAACATAGATGCACAACAATATTTTGACATACAGTTCTAATTGTGTGTAGATTCAAAGAGTTATCAAGGCTCAATTTGTTATCCTTCAAAAACATGAATGTAATTTCACTTAAAGTCTTTTAACAGTACTTGTTGTGCAATAAAATCCTTCATTAGCACTGCATACCAAGGTCTTTAAAGCCAAACATGTTAACTGAGTTGACCCTTAAGTAAGGAAGCACTGTATTGTAAACATAATCATGTACATAAATTACGCAGTCAAACTGAGTAAATGACATTGACATGAGCACTAAATTAGCTGCCAAAAACACATCCTGAGTTGTTTTTTATTATTATTATTGTAGCCTGAGGTGAAATAACCTTTACATAACATATCCTCTTTCATTTATTCATTCTCACATTTTTTCTAAGGCTTAATTGGGACATAAAGTGCTTGGAGGCAGAAGCAAAGACAGTGGATTGCCTCTGCAGCATGTTGTTCTTGAGGCTAGGATCAGGCTTGCATGAAACACCCACTGAGTCACACAACAGGACACCTGACATACATGTTAGAGTGAATGGAATGAGCGTAGAAAACTGCATTTTTTTAAGCGCCACAGAAATTAGACTAAAATTTGCATTAAACATGTTCATTTTAAGGCGCCATGCGAGAGAAGAATGCTAAATACATAATACTGACTTAAGTAATATACTATATGCAATTTTATATCCAAATCATAATGTTCCTTTCTGGCTCATATTAAGTTTTGTGATATTGATCATTCTAAAAAGCTTGCAATGGTTCCTGGGCACCTGCCATTTTGATGGTGAGTCTGGATCAGTATTTTGTCTACAGTGACTACAGTTCTCTTGAGTGATGAGCTGTTACAGTGATGCCAGCCTACATCTTTTTAGCAGAGTAGTAGTAGTAGTCTTGAAGCTCTACATTGACAATGTATTGGTCTTATAGACTTTCCACCTCTTGTTAAGTCTTGTAAACCTCAGCTGAAAGTGCAGCAGTCAAAAGTGCTATGGCTCTATCCAGTTAAAGAATAGTTTACTTAATGGCCTTGCTTACATTAACAACGTTAGTTTAAATCTTGTGAGCTAGTACTTGCTATGCACAAGCCCTCTTCATTTCTTTTTTTGTGTGTGTCATTTTGATTGACACGCATTGCCGATAGCCCTACCCAAAACAAAATCCAATCGAGGGTGTCCAGACTACAACAACCACAATAAAATGTGTGGGCTGGTGACATCACCAGGCTAGCCAAAGCAAGCTCCTCTTTGCGTATACTCGGTAGTGAAAGGCCTAGAATGGATCCTCCAAAGGCCCAGTAAATGGCTTATTTTAGAATGAGGTAAGGACAGCTAAAATTGGGTCCTGAGTGACAGAGCACTGAAGCCTGGGGCCCGGGGCTGCAGTTCAGTTTTTGGGTCTAAGAGCAAGCGCTAGACCACACCAGTCCCCGAGGGCTGGTCTACTGTTTTAAAAATCAATCGTTGAAGCCTCCAAGGAAAGCAACCGTACACCAATGTGATGACAAATGATGGCCATAATTTGGGAAAGCCCCTCCCTAAAATAATGGCAGCCCCCTTGTCTTGTAAAACGAAGAGCTCCAAAGTTTATTGCTACCCGCTTGCCCGGTCATTGAAAGGTTTCCCTTCCGCTCTATGAGTAGTTTTTTTTTGGCAAACTAAACCCTTCTTTTTCTTTTCTCCAAAATGTGGCAGTTAGACCCTGAGCGGACCAGCATTCTCAGGACACACTAGTGGTGAATCATGGAATATATGAAAATAATAATGACCCCAAAAAACAGACTAGGCTACTTTGAGTCATCTCAGATTAATTATATCCCATCAATGGAAAGTCATATATTGGAAATTGTGAGAATTTTGATGAATTGTGATAAGATGAATATTGAAGTAAGTTTATATTTGCAATGCCTGTCTGTGAACCCGCTTAACGGTCTCCTTTAAAAACATTCATGCCCTGTCAGGAATGAATCATCAAGCATTTTGGTGAAGTTGTTAGATGCTGAAATCAGCCCTTTCAAATGAAATTCCTCGATCATCTACATTACTGGTTCTTTGAAGCATTTACACAAAGAAGCTACTAAATCAATTTATGTTGGCACCGACAACCTGTTCTCAGTCATTATTGAGCAATGATAAATTAAAAAGATAATCTCTTCAAAAATCCCAACTGAGATTTTGATGTATCTAAAGGAGGGAAGATGACTATCTCTTTTTGCTTTGCCAGAAGAAGCCACAGTGCCTTGAGGTCTTCTCTTAAGACTGGCTTTTCACCGGTCTGGTAGGTTTTTCAAGAGAGTTTATAAAATACTAATTTTATGTTCAAATGATCCCAAAAGTGTAAATGAGGAAATGTCTGTAGATTTTAGACAAGTAAGGAGAAAAATCCCTTTGATAGTTTCTGTTTACATTTTCACTCATGCAAGACACAGAGACACTGATAAGGAACATGAAATAAGTGGTAGCAACCACAGTCATTAAGCGGGAAAAAAGTGAGTGTGATGAAAATTGTTTTAAATGTCAGATGAGAAGACTTTGATGTGGTAAATCATCATGCCCATACACTTTACATTTCAACACCTAAATGTCTTTTACCCACAAAAAGCGTCTTCTTGTTGAGGGTTTTGACTAAATAAAGCATTAGCGTGGCCCATGTTTAACCACATTGCTTGTTTATACACTGACATTTGTAAGGACAAGTAATGAATATGCATTTGATTGGATATATATGACTTCTTTGCTGATTTTCTCTAAAGTCGCTATTTTACTCTCTAATCCCTAGATCAATTGTTAATTACTAAAAGCTGAAAATGCTTGAGATGGGATAGGCGGAAATAACAGTGGAAAAAATCAAACAGGCCCACGCCCTTGTGCATAATGCTTCAAACACAGACTTTATAGGCATTACAAGACATTAATTTGATTCCCCTGCACAATCCGGAACAATCAGCTTGAATACGTCTTGGAGGACAACTGGCAAAGCTCTCAAAGTGGAAAACTTAGTTTACATGGCAACTGCAGGTCTGGGGCGTAACAACAACAAGTGCCGCTGCCACCAAGTCTACAGTTGAGCTGAAAGAACCTGGGGAAATCATCGAAACGGCAACAACACCTGCACAAGTGACCGTCCACTGTCACTGTCAGGAGGCAAAGGTCACGTTCACGTCCAAAAACGAAACCCCTGACTCACAATGGTAGAATGATCTGAAGGCCACAGACGCGTTGAGGAGGACAAGACCTGATGGAAACTTGTTCCTCATCATGAGTCGCCATGGTGACTTTAACTGCTTTTCCATGGGAACGCTCCGATAGTCCAGCAACGGCGCATGAGCCAAGAGATGCCGGTTTTGAACCGCCGCCCGGACCAACCAACATTAAATGGGTGATCCCAGCACAGTGGTTAGCCTTCAGATGCTTCAGTCCTTCCTACTGTAAAATTTGGGTTAAAGCAGCAAAGCCTCGACACTGCTTCACTCATTCAGACTCTGAAATAAAGTACAAACTGCATGTCCTATGAAATGCATAGTCTAACCTGTGCTCACTCAGCACAAAGCAAAGAAACCCTGACCAGTGGACTAAACATAACCACAATATAACTCCTTTTGAAACCTCTGGAAAAAAATTTGGTGGTGCACAGCAACAGCGCTGTGTGGAATTATTTTGTCATTTTAACAATCAAGCAAAGCCCTCTAATTAGCAACGTCAAGGAATGTTACTGTAATGAAGTCGGAGGATTGAGCAATGTGCTGCAGATTAAAATAGAATAGGCCATGAACATTCAAGGCTCATCTTGAAGGGTCATGCATCAAACAACATGTGGAATATCAAGATACATAAAATATTCTAGACAGTCTGAAAGCAGCTATAACACACATATATTACATTAGTTGTACCTACTAGTTACATGGTGGAACATTTTTGTTCATTATATTCCTTTTACAAAAGGATGACACCTGCAATGGTAATGCCACAGTAAATGGCCTTGCATGTGCTGTTGACTTCTTTGAGGTTTTTTGTATACTCTGGTTAAGAAACCAGAAGCAGACCACACTCCACACTCCACTGGCACCAAAGTCACTGGCTCCAGATTCTCAAATTGCAAAACTGAATATTTGCTAAATATTTGTACAAACACAACAGCTGCGTGTTTCTTGCGCTCTAATGTCATTCAAGCCTTGTGTGGGCCACTGCTGAACATGTCAACAGCAAAACGCAATTCTTCTCCACTTGACGTAAAAGACTTGCTGTTGATATCAGGCATATGTCATAAAAATGAGAGTTTTCTTTGAAAGCTGAACAGAGCTGCCAGTCTGAGAGTAAACCCCAACCTGCTCCCTATGCCACTTCTCAGATCTCATGACTGGACTGAGACCTGCTGTTGCGTGCAAGCTTCTTCTGTAGTGCGGTTTCAGACTAAACTGTGTCACTGATGTAATCTATCGCTTTTCGGATCAAACATAAAATGGCTCTTGGGTCTATTTCTTCTACCTTATTCATGCATGTTTAATTTTTGCTGGACAAGCAAAGCTGAGGTTACACAGATGGACAGTGTCATTACAGAAAATTGCAGAGGTACATATTTCTGTGGTCATGCCTCTGGAAATGCCACAAGAGGTGTTTTGTTTCAACAATGTATCACCATTCCAAACTGTATAATAAAATAATAACATAAGAATAAAAATATTTCGTTTTTGTTGCTGTTAGAAACTTACAGATTTCTTAATTCTTATTGCTCTTATTTCTTATTTTAAGTAATAGGAATTACCTCATTCATTCTACTGAACAACTCTCCAAATGATGCTGATCGTAAAATGCTCAAAATTACATATAGCAGGTACATTTATCTCCTGAATGAAGACTATGGGTCAGTCAGTGTGCTTGTTGAATAAGGGATGTGCATTACAGCACGTGCGCTATTGGAATTCTGAGGAATATCAGAACATATTTTAATTGCTTAAAGGAGAGTTCTACTGGCGTGTTTCAGCACATTTCTTAATTGCTCTATTAAACGCTACTCCATTCTATTCACAACAGAACACGGACACGAACAACAATTTTTTTTATCATCACTTCAGTCAAAAGACTTCCCCTTGGCGCAACATACGTGACCTACAAGTTTATAGAAACTTCTTTCTCTCACTCGACTTCCATAATCCCTTTCCCAGGATCACACCAATGTCGTAGAAAAGAGAACATCTTATGTCATGCAAATCAAAATCAGATGCCACCGAAATAATTTACTAAAATTACTAGGCCCACCAAGTAAATTCAAGGGGTAAATTACTGGCTTTACACAAACAGCTGACACCATGAGCTGTGGTCTGGCAGCCAATGTGTCATTTTATCCTGACAACACAAACAGACCATGTTCCATAGCAATAAAGATGTTTGTTTAAGTCACAGGAGAAATAATCACTGCACTGATAAATGATATCCTTTTTAACAGTTTCAGCTGCTAAATAAAATCATGGTGACGCATGTAACGACCTGTTGGAAGGATGCAAGGCTGCTCCTAAAATTACACTATGATCCGTCTGGTCTCCATTTGTTGAGAACTGGATACCACGTTCTCATCCTGGGACTGTGTGATGTGGAAGGTGTGTATGTGCCATTGCTAACTTCACATCTGCCTCTGAAGTCATCCCTGTCAAGACCAAGGGACCAGAGAATGGGACCGTGTGATGTCAAAGGTGTGTATGTGTCAGTGCTAACACCACAGCTGTGTCTGAAGTCATCCCTGACAAGACTGAGTGACTAGAGAACCTAGCAGCCTCTAAACGGGTCACAGGAACTGTGTTCATACTATGATTTGTGATATCATGAAAGCAAGACAAGCCATTTCCTGTATAAGAACCATAGTATATACAAAATAGACTGTCAGTTGATGAATATGACCCGGCGATGGCTAATTGATTACTATGGCCTAACTCATATTCACTGATTAGATCAAACTAGAGGAGTCCTGTTCATTTTACAACAGCTGCCACTGCACTAATGACATTGACCTGAAATGCCTATGCAGAGGCGTTGACAGAGCTCAATCAGATTAATCTAGACTCATCTAATGGAGGCTTGTGCACAGACATCAAAGTCCTTTTGTCGCGCAGCAAGTAATGTATCAGCACTATACCTTCATCCAGTGACTGAAACAGAACTCTTTCTATCACAACCTTTTTGGGGTGTCAAACAATATGTCAAACAGAGCCGCTCAGTTGCTTTGAGTATTTGCTAAAAAAGTATGGCATGTGTGTCTCGCTTTGATGCAACCACGATGTGCCACTCCACATGAAGGAGGAAGCTGATGGAGACCTATTTCCCTTAGAGCTGCATACTGTGCCTCACTGTCAGCATTCAGAGGGCAAGATGAAACAATGCAAGAAATAATGCCTCCCCCCTTGCCACAGTCACAAGATAACAGTGTGGCCTGTAGTTCCTAACAAAAGAAGACAAGGCCATTGCAAATTTTTATTTTCAAAACCAGACACACTATACAGATATATTTTTTTCAGGCTTCCTATTCTTTTGGGATTTCAGATGTGTGTCTTTGTTCTGTACTTGTCGTGCATGTTGCTGTGGGAAAAGAACAGGACCCTGCTTCTCAAGAACGTCTGGCTGCTAGCTGCTGTTTTCGAGGAACTGCTGGCTTCTTATGTCACTCTTTAAAAGTAGCCTGAGCTTAGGCATTGCAGCAAACATTTTTATTGGTCCATTGACAGTGTGAATGAAAGCATGTGCAAGAGTGAGTGTGAAGATAATCAGTCTGTTATACAACACACCGTTTGGAAGATTTAATTGAGAATATTAGAAGAAATCGAATAACTAAGAGATGATTATACAAAGGTCTCACTGCCAAATGTTGCAGAGACATGCAATAATCAACTATTCTTGTAGGCTGCTACTATGACATAATTTAGAATAAACCTCAAAATTAAAAACAGACTTTCCCCATTTCCAGTTCAGAAAAGTAAATTAATATTTTAGTCGGAATAGTAACTTGACCTCTAACTCTAAAGGGGAATTGAAACTTGAATAGTTATACCTCTGGTGTAATGTGGTGTGTTTCAGACAGTCAGACCAATACCTCGTTAAAAAACGTATAACTTACATCTCAAGTCATAATATAATAACTTACAATGGTTAAAAACTGCACATACTGTATATATGTATATGTATGTATACCGGTACATAAATATTTGTATGTCAACGTTTGAGAATTTTATAATTAAGCACAAAAATGGGATCAGTGAGACAAGGTAGCTATGTAACATTGCAACATGCTCTTTGGTTTGGTTGAGTTATTCAGGCATCTTACCCGTCATTGTCAAGATCACAGATAGTACAACACTTAAGCAAGTGTAGAACACAAGCAGCACAACATGTTTGCCAGTTCACAAGCTCTCATTCCTTCCATTAGAAACTTAACAAATACCACGGGGTTATATGGTTATGGAAACACAATAAGACACGCAGAACTGCATGTTTTTGAAAAAGGACGAGCTCTTTCTCATCTGTGCATCTCCAGGCACAGAACTATGTTTAGAAATGTTCCAGATCTGGCTTTTCCATCTTCCATATTTTGTTGGGTTTTTATAATGTAGCTGTCCTAAAAGACCATGTACAGTACTGTATGGTGGGCAGGGTGACTTCATGATCCCTTCTAGCAGAGGCAATAGGGTGAAAACATTGCCTCCCAATATCACGTCTAACGAGGAGTGGGTGAGAGGATGGGCCTTGATGAGACGGCAGTGTTTATTAGGCCAGAGAGCAGGATCTCCACACCCTAGCCAGCGTCACGCTGGAGGAAGTCTGATGACCTCTTACATCAATATCCCCTCCTCATCCCACAAGACCCAGGGCCCATGGCACCCTCACCAGTCCCCACATGTGAAAGCCTTCAGTGCTGCACTTTGCAAAATGCATTAAAACAAACCCAACATAATAAAACTGTTATTTATAGGACTGTAACAGGCTTGTAGTTTGTCTTGAGCTAACCCCAGTGGAGAAACAGAGACACTCAATCCTGGCTGAGACTCGCACCAAGGGGGAAGTGCATTACACTGTGCAGGCATGGAGCTCCACCACTGGCCACATTCGCACAACTTCCCTAATGTTAACCAGTAGGTTTCTATATTTTTTTCCGCCACATGAAAGCTGAAAAACGTATTAAAAATTAGGCATATAACATTTTGTGGCCAGGGCTTAAAAAATGCTTTAAATATTCGTCATGAAGTCATTGGGAAAAAATTGGTAACATCGTTAAACGTACGACAAGACCAGGAAAAAAAAATGTAACACCACACTTGTGGCAATGCAAAAAGTGTCCCCTGCTTGTTAAAAATTAAAATGAAAAAATTAAGGGGAAAAAAATTCTTATACTGAAAAGTATGACGTGAGGTGTGTTGAACAAGCTCAGAAAGCTATATCTACCACTGAGTCAGTCCAAAGGAAACTGACAGAGTGGTCTCTTTCCTGAGAACCAGTGTCCCTACCCCGCTCTCACATTGTGCTGCAAGGGTGAGAGGAAATTTCCATCTCAGGACACAGGAACTAGGTAGCAGCAGTGGTTGAAGTGATTCCTTACAAAATGCAATCTAGTGGTGACAAACTACATGACTAAAGATGTAGTCAGTAAATAAATGTCTCAAGCAAAAAGATAATTTACGATCTTATGGATAGCGTCCTGTACCACGTAGCAATGAAAGTACTTTCATTATTAGATGTAACTGTACTGCTAGATATATGAAAGCATTTGAGTGTCACTGTGTAATACTGTTAGAACTGGTAATATCATCATTCAGAATTGTTCAGTGTAATACTTGGACTGCAACATGGATGCATTCCTTAATTCGTTTTTTAAAAACATGTTACAAAATATAATTTGTTTGTGGTAACAATACCACTGCCTTCTCTATTCTAGCCAAACTTTCCTCACACTGATTCATGTGAAACTTTTTTGTGAACAGCATGTGTATACCTTACAATGATTTTTCAGTTATTTTGCAAAATATAAGAGGTATGAATGACATCATGAGTATGAGGTGGGTTTAAAGGGTGTTAAGGTTTGTTGTATTTCTTACGTTAAATTTAGTGCTCAAGCATCTCTCTCAGCTGCATCACTGTGTCCACAACTAAGAAGGTTTCCATCCAGCTCATTTGGGTAACACTTTGTTACAGGGTCCTTGTACCAGTGTATCTTCATGATGAAGTACAGTGTAACAACCTATGTATATGTAATATCAGGTAGTTATGTTGTCCATACATAATGTATTAGGGTTAACCCTAACCTACAGGCCTCTTTGGCAAAGTATTGTAACCTTCACTTCGTATTACACGTGTACTAATGATCTGTAGGTATACAAAAATACATTATGTATGGACAACATAAGTATGTGATATTACATATTGTTACATAGGTTGTTACACTGTACTTCATTATGTTTATACACTGGAACAAGGACCCCGTAAAATAAAGTCTTACCTTCATTTGCATACTTTCATGGTATTCATGAAAATTCAGCAAAAGACAATGCGAGTCTGTGCACGTTTTCATACACCATGTTGTGCAACAAGAATGGACACTACTAATCTAGGGAGGAGTTGTCAACAGCTGTGGGATCAAAATGTAAGGTTTTCAGGGCAAAGGTAAACAACTAATAAAACTGAAACAAATGAGAATGATTGGGAATAGACCTGTTCCAACGTTAGTCACATTATACTCCTTGTTAATCAACTCCCCTCTATCTTGTCATCTGTCTAATTTTTGACTTTAGATTAGATTTTATGCAAATGTCAATGTTTCCACTCAAAATGTCCTATTCAAATGGTCAAAATTAACAAACTAAAAAGTTGGATTGAAACAGACACACCAGTCAAGTGCAATGCTGGCACAAAAAATAGCAAAAACGTGGAGCACCACACGTTAAACAAGAAATCAGATAAATAACATGACCAAAACACCCTAGGCTGAGATGGAAGAGCATTGCTTGATTTTTTATGAGATTTAATTACATTAAAGACATCTAGTTGCCACAAACCCCTTTGGAAAGTGTCTTTTGCATTTCCTGGGAAAAAAACATCACTGTGATGAGATCAGTGGCTTTATTCAAAGGTCAAACATTCCATAAGACATACTTACACAGTTGTGAGCAAACAGTAGTTTTTTTTTTCATTTAAGAACATTCCCTGCCTAGCAATTTACTATTTCCCTTTTGCTGTGAACCGTTAAACCCTCTGTGGTCAGTGAATTTATAAAAAGTGATTTTTAGAAACTCATATTCGGCATGTTTGGCATAGAGTGCAATGCGGTTCTATGAAACAACAATTATTAAGACTGTGGCAAATAAATTCACACACATTTTAATTTATGAACAGTTCTGTTAAAGACACACCTCTCTCAGGAAAATAATAATCATTCTATTTCAGAACAGCCCCTATTGTCTGACGAGTTGTCCCGACAAGTATTCATTATGCATTTTTTCCCGGCATGGTTTATAAAGAGCTCTTTAAAAACACATACATTCAGACCGTAAGAAGGGGCAATCCCTGATAGTCTAATACACTTTTTGTGAAATTTAGTTAATTTCTCTTCTACCTGTCTGTTCTCTGTGTGCAGTCGAAAACAACTCAGGTGTTTCGACAGTCCCAGGAAATGAACAGTGTCTCACATGAGCAATACACTTCCAGCCAATCAACAATGTTGCCTCAGGAACACTTCATTTGACAGACCTTTGACTTCAAATGTAAATTTTGCCATGATCAAAAACACCACCACCACCATTACAGGTTCATTGAGAGTACCTGGTGTTCTCCGATGAACACCACATGTAATATGTCCGTTCTCTTTTGTTGGACAACATCAACCACATTAGCCCAAGCTCTGGCCTCTGGACAACAGTACAGACAAAGCAGACCATGAAATCCACCACACATCCAGATTTATTGTGCCATGTTGTGAACACTACCAGTTTCTCCCCTCTAAGTTATTATCTGTCAGCATTATGGGCATTCTGGCATCAGAGCTCATTGCCAAGAGGCACCCTCCACCATCTCCATCACCACCATGTGCCTACTTAAGAGGGGGCCTGCAGCACTGTCGGAAACTATCAACATCCACACTCTGAATGGCATAGATTGGTTTCCATCCAAACAGCCACATATTGTTTGGGTCAGTTTTTTTTGTAATTGGCAGCAGCTTTTACTCTTGCAGTGTCGGGGTATAAGATGTCAGATGTACTCCATCAATGCTAAATTCACAGCAGGATAAGGTCAGGAATGTAGCATCACCTTAAAGGAATTAGTCAAAAGTACAAAGAACATAACCTATGGATGTGACACATATACTGATTATTTTTTATATGAATTCAACAAACCACCTTGATCAATAATATACAAGGAGTTAGGTTGATTTTAGTCATGGTGGCTACTAGAGACTGCCTAGATAACACATCTGGAAGTAAACTAAGGAAATCAATTACCGATATGTTGATCAATTACATTTCATTGACGTTCAAACTTATCAAACAAGGGAAAGTCAAAGTCAAATTAGATTTTGACCATTGTGTTACCTACTAAAGTTCAACGGGTCCTTAGCGTTTCAGCATAGCTTACACTGCCACTCTGTGTCTCAAAACAGAAGGTGCTTCTTACACAGGCGTCTGCATTTACTTTTGGGGGCAGAATTTACCAATAGGAACTACTGGCACTGTAATGCAATCCAGACTCATGATATCCACTATGACAGTATGTGGCGCACTGGTAATAAAGTAGAGAAGCGTTTGATTTTGAGTAATGGCACAGAAACAGTCACCTGCGATCATTGCAGTGGCAGACAATTAAGACGTGCTAGGTTGTCACACTTGAAATGTTCTCTTCAAAAAATGAACAGATTGAAGTTAATGGCAGCTGAAGTCATATCCTATGTTGAATTTTTATTTTGCAATCGCTAGCATGAAAACAAATCTATATAGGCTTACCGATTGACAAACCTGCGTATTAATCACCGCTAACCAACTATGTCATACTAGGCTACTCTATTAACAACTGCCATCAACAAAAAGTCAACAAACGATGTCAGACATGTTTGACTGCACGTCCGTCAGTGTTGTCAGTCAAGTGTGTTTTGTTTAACTCCCATCAAATTGAGTAGCCGAGTTGCTTATGGTCAGGTGCACATGGAAAACTACATAGCCTATAGCCTATGTAGAAACACTATCAATGCATCAACACAGTGAAAGACGCATTAGGCTACCATTTACAATTTAAATTCCCTACTTTTATCCATACTAATTAAGCAATTACCTCAGAGAAAGAATAAAGTTAGTTAATTCGTCAATTTCAATAACAGGGGCTTTTTGTGGGCTACTCTCTCTAAAATGCGCTTCTGTGGTAATAAATATATATTTTGTCATTATTAATGAACAAGTATGATAGCTGTTGCTTCTGTTTATTTTGTAATGTCAATGAGAAGGATTATATTAGGACAAATGTTACTGGACTAAAAACGCAACATTCTTCGATATTAAAGTGGGCTTCTATTAATGTTTACATTGCATAGTCTACACATATCAAGCTGTTTCTGAGACAAGGGGTCAACATGTAAACACTAAAAAAACCAAGGGTCGCTCCTCACTTGTTCTTATTACAATGGGAATAAAGATATAATGGTTGGTGTCATTGATTTCAATAAATAGAAATCATAAGGGATGACGCGACTGGCCTTGTACGCAGGTACTTTGAAAAAATTGGCAAGCTTCGGAAGGGAGGAGGAGGTGTGACATCACAGGACGTGACTATAAAAACTCTGAGCTCTATCGTTTAGAGTTAGAGAAGCACTTGAGAATCTTGGGAGTAAAGGCACTGACAGAAGAAGCCAAAACCCAGTTGCTTGCGCACCTTCTTTACAACGGGACCATCTTACAAACTATCAGAATGAACATCTCGCATCTTTTTGCTTGTGGACTATTGATGACTCTGCTTTCAATCACCACAGAGGCCAAACCTTTAACGCCGGCACAACAGAAGGTGAGACAACTTACTGTTGCTTAATGCGACGCGGTACTTGCCCAGGATACTCTGAGCGTTCAGTGAAAAGGGTTCCGTGCCAATCAGAGGGGCTCCACTGATGCTCTCTCTTGAGTATCAGATTTGCATTTGAGTTTTCTAAATGTCAGTGGAGCATTTCTTGGATTGCATGGTTGTTGGTGATACCTAATTGGGCATATCCACATGCTCAATCTGCGTGGAACGCATAGGCTATTGTGCTTGTAACTGTGCCCAAACTGCTGTCAGAAAGTGCAGGCAAAAATAGAATGAATGTACAGAATTTGCGCGTCATTGTAATTCACTAAATATACAGGCTTTATAAAGATAAACGGTTGCCTCTGGCTAATTAACATTTATTCAAAACATACACCACGAATTTGGGCGTGATTGAGAGCTGAACACACTTGTAACCGTGCAGTGTTTGCGAAGGTGAACGAGGGCAGCATTCGCGAGGCAAGGTATGGAGAGGGCGCAATGCCCAAATAGGTACGGATGCACATTAAAGCGGGATGACGCTCTATACAAAATTCTCGACAACAAAAAGTCTCAACCGAAAGCAATTCTCTTAAGACATTAATGCTCTCCGCTGACCAGTGTATTATTGCCCCTCTAAACTCAATACGAATACATGCGATTGGCATGCCATGTTTGTTTAACATAACCATTTCCTCGTCCCACGAATGGGTTATGTTATTGCCTTCATTATGATTGTGTTTTTTTATGTTCATAATGATAAGTTGGTTAATTACTTTTATTGGAATAAATATTTCTAGCCGGTTCCAGCAGCACCTGTAGGCTACATCCCCAGCACATCTGTCAGTTCGTCAGTTTTCGATTGTCAAAACATCTTTTAAGAATTTTCAATCTTTTCTATGATGTTTTGTCTACATTTCGGAATGTTGCTGATCACAACTTTGTTTAGCAGGAAAATAAGTAAATAAATATAATATTTATTGTGGTGGTACAGACCAAGAATAAAGGATAAAACGCGAGCCACACAGTAAATGCTAAAGAGACAGAACTAACTCAGAGTTTCGACTGCATTAGAATTTAACCTTGTTTTTAATGTGTCTTATTGCAGTCTCTCCGTTCTTTGCTGGGAGAAGAGCTGTCGGAGTTCCTTGCGTCTGGCGAGAAGGAGCGCAGATTGGAGAACATACGCGCCAGAATCCGGCTACTGCGAGACCTCCGTCTGGACACCCGTGCCAAAAACATGCGCATCATGAACGACCAACCCAGCGCACGAAAGCACAAACCAGTAACCAGTAAGAAAGCAGGATCCACATCAAAAAGCGGTTGCTTTGGACACAAGATGGACAGAATAGGAACCATGAGTGGCATGGGCTGTTAGAAGAATCAGAATGGGAATCTATTGGTAAGAATATATCTTGTTTTATTATAAAAGACAGGAAATACAAAGTTTGTGTATGTGTAACTGGAGGAATCAGACAAGTCTAACAGTATTCTGATTAAAGCATTTTCTGTGGGTTGAATTACATTGAACAACATTCTACTAGGAGTAACCAATCCCACCCCACCCCACCCCAATTTCAATTAGAATTCTGATTAAATGTTATAGGCTATCTGTGGGGCAACGTTTACCACATGCAATTTAAGTTAAAAGCAAGTGAGATTGAAATCCAGCAAAACAGAGGACTTCCTTGGTGAAAATGCAAAACTTTAGCCCAACCATTGAATCTATGTTAGACTGGAACAAGCGCCACTGCAGCAGGTGTCTCATTTATAGTGGTGTAGGCCTAATAGAAGGGGCTCTACTGCTTCCCCTGGTGGACATTCTAGAACTGTCAGCCCGCCAGTCAAAAGGGGAGGGGGTGGTGTACCAGGCAATCCCCAATAAACACTCCAAAGAAACGGAAATGGAACCAGGTTGCAGTCTCGCTTGTGGTAATACGCTCTTAGCAGTGCACACAATGAGATCAGAGTTAAGACTGTTTTGGCAGTGGTGTGTGTGTGGTGTGATTCATCAAGTACATGTGACTAAGTCCCCGTACTATTTAGATGGGAGCCCTCAACTTTCCCTCCCAACACTGTAACACACCACTGTGGACTGGTGTGTGTTAACTCCCTGCCACCACATCAGTAGCCTACTCGCCTTCAGTTTACACAAGGGAGACAAGTTTGTCATCAAACATGAAGGATAATGTCTAATGTCTGTTTTGTGTCTCATCCTTACAGAATCCTCAGAAGACGATAGGTCTGGACAACTTTGTGACGGTTGGACCTCACCTGAGGCAGAACCTTAAAAGAAGCATTGTTTTTGGTACGAAAGACACCTTGACCAGCACAAATGAGGACTATGACCAACATGATAAAAACAACCAACCTATGTATAACATAAAAAAAGACATCAAACACTACAAAACAGCGGACATTGGTGTAAAAACTAAAACCCGCAAAGCTGTATATTGTCGCTGCTGCTGTAAATTCATGTACTTTATTCCTGCATAAATGTATTTATGTTTTAAAAACTATTTATATGTTTATAAAAAGAGAATATTTATAAATATGAGTTTTATTTATGTAACATTTTGGAAATGCAACTGCAGGTCAATTCTGTTTGTAACTTTTGTTTTAAATAGTTGTAAATGTTTTAAAAATGATTAAAAAAAACGTTCCACATGCAGTACTTCTTTGTTAAACTTGGTTTGTACGTTTTATCTAACAGGATGTATGACGCGTGTAATACTAATCGTGAAAGAGCTCTTGTAGTTTTATATGATTTTAGGCAGTGTCATGTAAAATGAACAAAGAAAACAGAGTAACTACATGCAATTAAACCACTGATAGCTTATTCCAACAGTAAGAGACATTAAAACCACCTCTGACCATTTTACTTCTTTCCATAACCTTGAAGTAACTTGCACCCTTCCCTTCAGTACCAGGTTTTTGGGCACAGGGTAAGCTCTTAAGCTCAGTTGCTATAATAAATAGTGAATACTCAAGGTGAATTCCTAACTGAAGTGTGGTTTGTTGCATGTCGAGGACACTTTGAGTATAATATATTCAGAGTTACAAACCACAAAACACAGAAAGATTCTTCTCACTACCAGTTTTTTCAGGAAGTGGGAAGGAATATGGAAAAAAAAGCCCAATCATACCTTTAATGTAGACCTTACTTTCACGGAATCTTATCCTAGTCCATCCAATTCAAGCACCATAGAGTTCTGCTTTACTGACATAGCCACCAGATGTCAGCCTTTTCAGCTGCAATCTCTGATGTACAATTATGTAAGCAAGTGTACTGCTGATTAAAGACAGCTGATACAGGACTTCGGCAGCCTCTCATTTCACATAGCGAGCATGGTTCACTGCCTTATGTGTAGTTAAATGAAACAAAAGAATGTTTCCTTTTACAATAATTATGTAAAATACCAGTGACAATACAATGACTGTATCTTTGTTTTTGTGTGAAATTCTAATATTTTGATGCACTTGATCTATTTGCAGTCCTTTTTTGTACCCTGAAAAAGCAGAGTGACACAATACTGAAAAATGTGTAAAAGAGCGAGGACTAAAATGACCTTCAAGCAAACTTAAACAACTTGCCAACTTTATCAAACAACATAGGTCAGGAATTCCACATTAGGGGTAGTTCCCGAGGAGAAATGCACCTGTGGCATGACGAAACATTGGGATTTAGTTGATTTTCATCTTGTGGTGCTTATGTATGAGGCTGGAAAATAGTTTTATGTAGGGATAGTTTATCAGTGTTTTATGTCTCTACCATTAATGTGACTACCATTGGTTTCTTTATCAAAGTGGCAAATTGTCGTGGCATTTAGAAACTACTCCATTTATGCATCATAACAACTGGAAATGGAGCGATAAAGCACATTCCTGGGTACCCATAAGCCTGAAATCTTTGCTAAGCCATGCAGACATTCATAGATATTTTCTGCCATAAAGATGCTTATGCTGACAAAGCAAAAGGCCATTAACCAGACTAAATTATTTCACACTACCTGAATTTAAACAAATGGTCCATCTGAGTATTTGATCTATGGGCAATGACTATACAAGCTTTTCACTGTCATGGAAAATAATATGGTCAAATCCACACCAGGCCGTAATCTATACATAGTGATTTCATGTCATCTTGCTCGACCAAAACTTGGATTGAATCATTCTCGAATGCCTAAAACATTATAAAACATTTTAAATTGGAATTAGCCAGTTCCTCTCTACACCGAAGAATTTATGATGTAGGGTGGGTGGGTAGACTCGTCCTGGGACATTTGCCAGCCCAGAGAAATTTAGAGAACTCTAAATAAGCATCTTCAAAATACTTTGAAGGTGAATGAATCTGCAGTATGAAGACTGACTCCACTTTAAAAACACTTCGGTAAATTAAACGTTCATCATAAGGATATGCATAGCACATTGCACCTGGACAATTAATATGAGGTGGAATTCTGTCTGAAATTCCCACTTCCCAAAGTCAAATTCCATTCAAATTTAACAACTAAACCAAGAATCTGAAAAACACTGTCATCAGTTAAAATTGATAAATGTGACTTACATACTGCTGCCAAAGATGAATGCACAGGCGTCTCCTTTATGCTGGCTTATTTCGTGTTCCAATACTGCCTCCATATGGCTACAATATTTACTGCAACAGGGTTAAGGAAACAATAATCAAAGGAAGCTACTTTTTTCAGAAATTTAACATCTTAACTTATCCCCTCAATTCAAGAATCCTTTCCAATTCATGCACTGCAGAGAACTCTATCCAATGCATGCCTTGGTTTGAAGATGACTCTCTTGTCTTTACTGGTTTGGTCTTGGGCTTTCGTTTCCTCCCCCTATTCTCTTAAATGGTGTGGTCACAGATTATCCACAGCAACCTAAAGGGTGGAGGATTTTAAAAAATGTTTTGAAACGGCATAACTGCTACATAATATCTATAGTTCAAATTTGAAGTGAGTCAGTAAACGTGCAGATTAGATTTCTTCTATCTGGTACTACATTATCACACAATACCACTATGATATTGCATATTGCAGGTGAACTTGAATGTAAGCTTGGCCATCACCTAAATGAATGTCTATTGCTTGCTAAATGGTCATTTCAAAATTGGACTTGAATGAGCACTGCTCAATTCTCTCCCATCCCCCAAAAGTCTCAGGAAAAGATAAGCTGATGACCCTGGAAAGGAGTCTAGACAAAAGCTGCATATCATAAAATGAATCAGTTTGTTGTACACCACAATTTCCCCATCAAACTTTAAGTGGAGTTCAGCATCAGTAACATTTATTCATTTGGCAAACACTTTTATCCAAAGTGGTACGCAGTAGAGCAAGTCTTCACCGACATGGACAAATAGTCATTTCTATCAGCTACTGATGCCATAAAGGCTTTAATCTTTATCAAGTAAATGAGCCAGGACTCCAAACTTAAGTCCAAGAGCAGTACTGTTTTAAGTTGCAGCCATGTTTGAAATAGTCAGTCAGTAAGGTAAATGTCCCCAGGCTCCATAAAAGTAAGGACACATCTATGTCCCCTTCATCCACTGATTACAATGGCCCCGTCATACAAGGTTGTAACTACGGAGTCACAACCTAGATCACTTCCAACACCAACAAGTAGATTTAAATGAGTGTCAAGCAGCCTATCTGTGTAGGACCCATTTCATCTTTCTCCAATCATTGAGAGTCTGGGGCAGCCCACAGAATTGTAAAACATTAAATTCCTTCACACAGACTAGGTAGGAAAATCAACGAGACACCAATTCTTTTCACCAGGTCTCGCACCATCACCCATTCACAAACTACAAACGTCAAAGATGAGTGACACATGTGTTGACACAGGATAACGTTTGAAGAGAAACCGAGACAGGACTAGATAAAAATCATAACTTTAGTTTTATTTAAGTTTTACATTTTTGAAAAGCTTTTAGTTTAAAGATTAGCCCATAGGCTACACAAACTACTATCAAAATATCTTCCCACAAATGCTTTGGAGGAAACAACTGTACCACCTCATAATTACTTTAACACAAAACATGACATTACACATAGTTCCAGATTCTAAATGCCCAGAACAAACAGGGCTAATTTAATTTTCAATATGTTTTTCACATTTACAAGTAAAACAATAACTAAAGGGAAAAACAAAATAAAAAAATGAACTTTAAACAAAGAGGGGAAAAACAGAAGATATTGTACAGCAAGACAACGCACATGGTGGAGGGTTTTTTCTGAATTCATTCTCTGCTCAGAAAGGGTAGCGGGAGGGATGGGTGTCTAGGTGGATATTAGGCCATTGCAGCAAACAGGCCCATTACAGTTCAAATGATGACACTTCTTGGAATGTCCAAAAGGCTCCGTCAGCATAAACATGGTGATGAAAACAGAGTCCATTCAAAATTGACAAACATAAAAAAAGGACTTTGATGCTTAATCATCAAATTTAATCTTCTTTCCCTGTGGCTTTCCGAATCCTCCACCGCCGCCTCTTCCTCCACCTAAACAAACAAAAAAAAAACAGAACTTAATACACTGATGTTTGTGTGGTTAATACTGTGGTGCATTAAAAAACAAACTGATGATTGTCTGAGGGTTGCTAGCAGCAAAGGATGAGTGAGCCCCTCATTCACTTGATCACACATTCACAGTGGAGCCTGGCTAAGCAACAGTTGGTGGTGTATGCACTTTATTAGCCATATTGGATATACTGACTATAGACCCATACCCAGTGACAGTAGTTATACAAGACTGTACATCCAAGGTTCTCCCAAAATGTACATTTAGCCTGAACATGCTGATCTGTAAAAGGAGTCTGCAGCCCAGGATAAGGTATTTGGGCTTCATGCCCAAAATTAACCCAAGATCGCCATTGGTTACAATAAATTTGTAACCGTGTTGCCAGCCCAACTCGACTGAAATACTTTGACTGACGGGACAGATCTACATAACACCAATACAGACCACCACATTTAAGGGCATAGAGAACCCACCTCCTCTGCCTCCTCGTCCGCCTCCTCGGTTGCCTCCTCTTCCTCCAAAACCGCCACGGCCACCAAAACCACCCCCACGGCCACCAAATCCTCCTCTGCCGCCGCCCCGCCCACCGAAACCTCCTCGACCACCTCCACGGCCACCAAAGCCTCCCTCGCCCTTGGGCCTGGCGTAGTCCAGAGTCACCTTGGTGCCATCGATTTCACCATGGTCCATGGCATCCTTGGCAGCTTTGCAATCATCTTCAGATTCAAAATCCACAAAGCCAAAGCTATAAAAGAGAAAAAGGGGTTTAGGTTTTTGTTTGTTTAATTTTCGCAACGAAGGCTATTTAATGGCCAGAGCATTGTGTTATAGAAACTTAAATGTTTTTTTTTTTTTAAATCTATGCTAGTAACATATTCTAAAATACCTTCAAAGGTGGGATCTTACTAAAAACATCAGCTATAGAATTTTGATAAAATTGTTGTCTTTTGGTTTTTAAGGCAGGGCGTTTAGGTTTGTATGTAGCCTCAAATCCCAAGACTTTTCAAAATCAATACAGTAACAATCTATGTGTTTCACATCTAGACTTAGGCAACTCCCTCTTTTAGCATGGGGGGACCCGTTCATCTGTGAGTTCTTTCTACTTCTCGTGCGAATCCATACACCGTCATTGACTAGACAGAGAGGAGCTCATGAGAAGAACATGGCGCAATGTTTTACGCCACTGCACAAATTAGAATGGAGTGCAAGTCTTACCCCTTTGATGCTCCCGTGTCGCGGTCTGTGACAACTCTGGCTGTGACTGCTCCCTCAAAGGACTCCCTCAACGACTCTTCCGTCGTGTCCTCCGACAAGCCTTTCACAATAAGGGTTTTTGTGGGACCTGCATGACAGAGAGAGCATTAAAACTGCCATTCATGCGCTCACGGGCAAGCCAAGGGACCGCAAAATAGATCAACCTGAAATACTTGCCAAATCAGATGATAGCCGCAGTCCAATGAACGTTTTAACATTCACTCTAATAACTTGTAATTGAAAAAACACATGCATTAGAAACACTTACCAGAGCCTCCTTTGCCAAAATCTGGTTTTTGTCTGCTCTGCTGACTGAATTCTAATCTAATGTTCCTTCCTTCTACTTCTGTGTTGTTCAGTGAGTCCATTGCCTCTTTTGCTTCATCTACAGTCTCAAATTCCACAAAAGCAAATCTGTTGAGCAAAACAGCATGATTAAGTAACAGTGCCACATTACCCAACTGTTCCTAGTTGTTTAAACAGGTTCAAACAATTACAATTTGGAGTCATTTCTATCATCACCTACCCTTTAGCTCTTCCATTGTTCTGTGGTACCCTTATAGAAACGGCCTTTTCAAATACACTCTGCAGAGTATCTTCTGTTGCACTGTAGGCCAAGTTATTTACAACAAGAGTTTTGCTTGAAGATGCAGAACCACCTAACAAAAACAAAACAAGCACTCAGAAACTGCAGATATTGTTTAAAATACAGACAGATGGCAAACGGACCAAATCAGGACTTGACTATCTGAGGAAATCCTGCACTGTACATAGGAAGTGAGGTGATCATCATATTTGGCCCATGTCTGGGAAAGAACAGGTTAAGAGTTGTACGGAGTATGTACCTTGTTGTGATTTGCCACCTTGCCTACTCTTGTCGCCAATGAAATCGAGCATAATGGAACGGCCTTGGATTTCTGAACCTTGGGCTTCCTCCATCATCTTTTCAGCAATATCCTCCGACTTGAACTCGATGAAAGCAATGCTATTGAGTGGAAAAGGTCAGACATCAATTGTAAGAATACATATTCATTTAATAAAAGAGCATGGAAAATAATTGAGTTTGTGGTTTATTGTGCCTTACCCTCTGTTTTGTCCATTCTGGCCTTGTGGTATCCTAATATCAACTGCCTGATCAAAAACCTCCTTCAAGTCATCTTGTGTGATATGATATGAAAGGTTCTTTACAAACAGTGTTCTCGAATCTCTCTCTGTCAAGACAAAGAAGAGTTGTTTAGGCAGAGTTTAAAGCCACCCGATGTCTGGCACAGAGGGATAAAATGGTGGACCAAAGAGCACCAACCTTTCTTGTCACCCTGGGAGTTCTCCTTGCTTTTAGCCCGGTCCAGCTTCACTTCCAGGCCCAGGAGTTTTTTGCCATTGAGCTCCATGGCTTTCTGCAGGTCTTCTTCAGAAGCAAAATCAACATAGCCAAATTTCCTGGAGATCAAAGAACATTAATTAGCCTAAATTCAGAACACTGCCCATATGAAGCCTTGAAACAACATTATCTGACACTGCTTAACTGGTCTACAGTCCATTTAACTCACCTTGATCCACCAAGTCGCACATCCTGAATCTCAAGACCTGCTTTAGAGAAGAACTTCGCCATGGCATCCTTGAGTTCATCAAAGTCTTTATTGGAGTTCAAATTGCCAACGAACAGTTTAAAAGCTGAAAAACAATTTGACACCATGTTAGTAATGTTACTGAGGATGCTACATAAGAATTATAATCGCAAACCTAATCAGAAAGTTCTAAGGTGACATCACATATTTCAGTATTAAGTCCCTTAGTGTTCATCATACTGATGGTAAGAACACATCACATAGGTAATGCTATACAGTGGAATTCCTACCTTCCCCATCTGATTTGGCCTTTTTAGCTGGTGGGGTATCCTTCTTGGCATCGGCTTTCCTCTTGCCAGGTGTGACTGGAGCTGGTAAAAAAACACAGGTTTGCAAACTCATTTTAAGCAATTATTTAAATACATGAAAATCGCCAACAACTACTACACAGAGTTCAACATACCATCATCATCTTCGTCTTCCTCGTCATCATCATCATCATCATCGTCGTCGTCATCATCGTCCTCCTCAGATTCCTCCTTAGCCTTCACCATACCAGCTTTCTTTGCTGGTGCTGCAGGGGTTGTGTCCATTTCTTCCTCCTCATCCGAATCTGTAAAAGTACAATTTTAGGCTCTTGGAACGACATGCAGTAACTACACAGACTAAATTATGCCAATGCAGTCCCATGCACTACTACCTTTATAATCAATCTTTTCTGGATATAATGCACAGAATCAGACTGCATTTACATGCACTTCAATATCCTGGTTATGATGCTTATCCTGATTTTGATCATATTGATGATATGGTGTTTGCATGAACACAGAGAGCTGGTTATTAATATCCCTGTATGCATGAATACTAGTATCCCAGTTACCAACTTAGCACAGTCACCCACGTTCACACAGGAAACCTCGATAAGGTGTGTACATGGAACAGTGAACCGGTTTCATTTCTTTTGGAGTAGTGCAGCTTGCATAACCAAATGGTTTCATAACCAACGTGCACAAACACAGTCAAGGTGTAATCCTTTCAAATTATGATATTTATTTAACACAATGAAACTCTACATAACCTAAAAACAAATTACTACATACCATCGTCGTCATCATCAGACTCTTCTTTTGCAGGGGCTGCCTTTGCTGGAGCTGCCTTGGCAGCAGGCTTGGCTGGAGTTGCCTTTTTGGCTGGTGGGGCTTCCTCCTCAGACTCATCTGGAATTGTTGAAAAAAATAAGTCACTCTACAGTTTCATAATTAAGGCCATTAACACAAAACTGCTGTAAATATGGAATACTGTACCATCATCATCGTCGGAGGAGGACTCCTCTGGCTTTTTAGCCGCTGGCTTCACTGGAGTTTTCTTGGGGGGTGGTGCTTCTTCTTCTTCATCATCTGTTGACATCATTGTGTGCAAATAATTAGTGAATACTCACTAACATTTATCTACTCCAGGACATGAACTATCAATTTATTCTCAATTATTTCTTTGGACCTAGGAAGCCAAGATTCTGAATTATGGATAAAACATTCTTGCAGTTCTTCTACAATTTGAACTACCTCTTTGATGGATACCTGAATCGTCGTCGTCCTCGTCGTCGTCTGATTCCTCTGCTTTAGCTGCTGGTTTGGCAGGTGCTTTAGCAGGGGTCTTTTTTGGTGGCGGGGCTTCTTCATCTGTAGGATTTTTTTTTTTTTTTTTTAAACAAACTTAAAAATTTGTTTCGAATCATTTTGATAAAAAAAAAATACAAAATAAACACTGCCTCCAGTACATATTAAACATATACCGCTCTTCAGACAAATTACTTTCACTTCTATCAATCTAATGTGTGGAATGAGTCATTAACCTACATAACAGGACCAAATGAGCACTTGACTATCTTATGAAACCCTCATAGGGAATCAGATAGACAATGCCATCCCATTTGGTCGAGTGTGTTTTGATGTTGAAGAATTAGCAGTAGTCAATTCTTAAAGGTTCTTAAGAGGTTTGACAAGTTTTGCTCATACCAGAATCGTCATCATCGTCTTCGTCGTCGTCATCAGACTCCGCCGCCTTAGCTGGAGGTGCTGTTTTTTTAGCTGGTGTGGCTACTTTCTTAGGAGGCTCCTCCTCTTCTGAATATGAAAGGTTTTTTCACATGTAAGTAATATCATTAGCCAAGTGTACTACACTGATAGACAATAACTTTGGCCAAATTTTGAGTGGAGTAACAATATTATTAATGATGCTGTAAAAATAATCATAGCAAACCTCATCAGAACATTTAAAAGTGACATCACATATTTCAGTATTAAGTCCCTTAGTGTTCATCATGTTGATAGAGAGGCTACAGTACATAGGTAATGCAATACTGTACTATTATTCAATCTATAACATTGGATAAGTCTGCTATGTTGACACACATTTGAACAAAATTGACCTTGATGGGACTTTTACCTGAATCATCTTCATCGCTGCTACTTTCCTCCTTAGCAGCCTTGCCATTTTTTACTGCCTTCACTGGAGCAGTCTTTTTTGCTACTTTAGGTGGTGGTACCTGGGGGGCACATTATGGATACAATACACATTATGACATGATGGATCATGTCGTCGATATAATACAAGTAACGTTACAGCTGACATACTTTTCATAAACATATCCATGTTAACATAATAAACAACTCACCTCTTCTTCATCACTGTCTTCATCACTAGACTCCTCAACTTCTTTGGGAGGTGGGGGAGCCTTCTTCTTCGGCGGGGCTGCCTGCTTTTTAGCTGCCTAAATGGTAAGAAAAAATAAGATGGTCAAAATTTGTAGGCGTTGAAGGCGACATAAAGCAACATTAACGTTCCAGCGCTACAAAAGAAGAACACTCATGTGGTATGGCCACCATAACCATTTGTTTATCTGAATGGTGAAATGAATAATAAAAACATTTACATACAAATCATATATTAAATTCTAGCATATAATGTCAAGCTAACAAATGCTACGGAACGCCTAGCATACTTCCACATAGGTAAAGGAGATAGCTAACGTTAACCAGCTAACTCCATGCGACACCCCACGTGGTAGACATATCAAGGTAGCTAGCTAGAAGGATTGCTAGCCAACTAGCGATAACTAATTTAGCAGCTACATTGTTTTATTAACCTAGTGACCAACGTGCGGAGAAAAAAAAGAATAGACTTAACGAATAGTACTTCTATTTAATTCCGAAATGAAATTACCAACTTAATTGTGTCAGTAACTTAAAAAGACAATATTAGTTACAAAATATTCCGTTACTTGTCTAAACATCTTCTACTGAACTACCACCGAACGTGATCTGCTCCCTACGGAGATCATTTTATAAGTCTAGGTCCTATGCTATCTAGCGAGCTAGCTCGAACGCTACGAAATCCAACGACGAATTTGTCATTTTGCTTATCGCTATCGTTCTTTTACTGACGTGACGACATAGTTGTATAAAATCATTCATTCGACATGACTAATATGGTTTTCATTTAAGGACCATACTATTTCACAATCAAATCGTGCATGTAAAATGCAATAGGGAAGAACAAACATGGCCATTTTGTGACGAACTGTGCAACCATGCGTCGCTATGCTCCGACGGCACGTTGTAGGCCTAGCAGAGTGCAATGGAAAAAAACATGGCTGATCAAGCCTCGTTGGACTAAAGGCCACAGGCTGCACTGCTAAAATCTCATGAATACATCAATGACAATTGCTAAGATGTACATTTTCCAAATAATGCGTGGAATTCGTCTTAGCCCATGCACAAGGCATAGTCCTTAAATTGCATACTTATCTTAAACAACCGAGTATTATCGTTAGAAAGCTAGCAGAATTAGCAACATAGCTAGGTTAGCTACCTACGCATGAACTTCGTTCCATTCTAAACTGTACTAATAACAACCAATAATCCCAATTTAAACTTGAGAGCAAAAATGATGCTTACCTTTACTAGTTTCACCATAATTATGGTGTTTCTGAGAATCTCAAACGGTCACTGCAATTAATTAAAATGTCCTACTCTACACGTGGTCGTGCCTACAAACCGAGAACATTAAGAAAGACAGAAGTACAGAAACGGCATGGGTTGGTTTTCTTCTCTGGACTTTACTTGCCATCCCCCTGCTAACCGGTTTCATCCTATCACAAGCCATCTATCTACTATGTAAACACTTCCCGCCTCTTCAAACTCCCTCTCATCCAATCAAACGCCAATCATTTGCATAGCAGCTTCTGTCGCAGGACATGGAAATGGGGTTGTTAAAATGGTAAAATGAGAGTAACAACTATATGTTCTGAAAAAGTAGGTTAGGCCATGTAGCCTAATTTAAAGACCCTTTAACATTGTGCTTTAACGAAACCTTGCAGGAAATCGTATTGAAAGAGACAAAAAGCACGTGGATAATTTAAACAACCGTTTTCCCCAAAAAACCTCTTCGTGTGGAAATGGGTAACTTTGCGGAAATGATTTGGGCTATCAGTTGTTAAACACAACAATTGAAACATAACAGTCTGATTAAACATTATTAACATTACACGTGAAAATTAATCGAATGAGCTGTTATGACTCGTAGGCTATTATAATGGTTTACCTGGGCTTAGCCAACCCACCAGCTGTTTTTGGAGTTCCACGTGGTCTGCCTCATGAGTTAATCTACATGAGGCTTCTGTTAACATGCTGAAATTAGGGTAGATGCTTGTGTGTGTTCTTCTAACCTAGATCACAGTCTTACAATAAAGCTAAATCTGTTAAATTTGGAAGACCTATCTCGTACATTCTTTGAAGGAGTTTAGTGTTCCGATGTTCCTCTTTTTCATTCTACATTGTCAACATAGGGTAGTGTAACATTGTAGCCTAACACTAAGCCTATAAAGTTACTATATCCTTTCTCAGTTGATGTGGATACAAATTCCAAGCACATGTTTGTTAGTTTCCAGACAAACTTGTTCTGACAATCTGATTTAGGGAGAAACTTGTATGCAATAGCCTAGACTAGTTTTACGCCATGTGGCAAGATGGTATTTCTTCGTAATTTAAGTCTGGTTGATTTGAGTCTAATTTAGAAATATTATTATTTTTTCAGTGTATTGTAGGTTACATGAAAATAACCTGAACAATTCCAATAGAAACATTTTTGAATGAATTTTACAACTAAAACTATGGCAGATGAAAATGTGCACCGTCCTCTATTTCTTGCCATTGCTGTTTGCACCTTTACCCAGAAGGTGGTGTACTCTGCAAAGTTACTTAGGCCTATTTTGAAGGTAGGCTATGGCAATGGAACACATGCCACACTAGCCAATAGGAAATTCTCAGTTTAACTTGTCTTGCAGTTTTGCCCTTTTTGACACAGCTGACGGATTTCAAGTGCATTACAACTCTTTGCAACACTTGCCACCATCTTTGCATCCAACTCATCTATCATTTTTTCATAGCAGTCTACATGTATGTGCTTTTACCTGTCAGCATATGGCAATAAACATGTATATAAAACATGTATATAAAGCCTGGTGTTGTGTGTGTGATCACAAAGCTGCTGAGAAGTCAACCCATTTTTATGGTCCCACAAAATGCATTAAGGAAGTATTGCTTGTTATACTTCTTGCACTTAGATTAATGCTGCACATATAGCTTTTAATTTGAGCACATTTTCAGCGAAAAAATGAGGTGGCTTTTGCTGATAGGTCATCACAGCATGAGGGTCT
Organism: Alosa pseudoharengus; assembly: GCF_046254945.1. Lineage (NCBI taxonomy): Eukaryota > Metazoa > Chordata > Actinopteri > Clupeiformes > Clupeidae > Alosa > Alosa pseudoharengus. The sequence continues at coordinate 27,744,364 of NW_027468576.1, read as the reverse complement.
GAGTTGTAGTTGTAACTTCAGCTATGGGCTTATGTTGACATCATGTCAAGACAAGCACGGCTGCTCTGTGATCTGGAGCAGGGTATAAACAGCCAGCATTATGTGGGAGGCTTGTGTGGTGAAAGCTGCTGGGTGGGGAGGGGTGGTTGGTGGCCAGGCAGAGGTGGACAGGAATTCATATTTGACAGACATGCACAACTGCAGTCATGCCTCTGAAGACATCTTGTGGATGTACAGCACCTCTGTCTGTGTCAGCGGTCAGTGACGTGTCCAAAATGACTTGGCCATTTAAACGGAACGGTGATAATACTCTTAGACTGCCCCTGTTTTCTTCCTGCATCTAACTTCCCTTGAGTGAGCTGCTATATGGCATTCAATCACTGGTTTAAAAAAGACAGTCCACCATCCTCTGGTTCTGAAACCTACTATGACTTATTTGAGTCCAGCATCCATTACACTAACAGGGCTTTTTTCAGCGGGAGTTTACTGTTTGTCAGAGTTGGATTACAATGACTCTTTGTTGTGAAACATGGTGTTCCATATAGCATATAAGGGTCATAAAAGTGAGCTTGTGGTGCTCATTCCCACATTGTAGGTCCATTCTCTTGCCCACTTGTTGTGTATATGACATTTTCATCTTGAGTGAACAATGAAGGGTTGTCAGAGAGTCTGTCAAAATCTGTTGGCTGCACAAGCATCTAATTTCATCTGTTCTCACGACAAATATGACCTTGTATAGGTTGGACCACTCCAACAAAGAGGTTTTATCATTTGTTGATTTCAGTTCAGGTTTTAGGGCAATTTCTTTTCTTTCACTGTTCTTTTAACTTCTTGTTTATTGGTCATTCTCTCTCTCACTCCAATTTTAAATATGCTGTAGGGAAAACAAATCACACGTTTGCCAAAGTAGGGACAGTAGAACTTGAGACATATTATAAGCACAACACATGCGGCTGCATAAAATATGTCATGTGTATGTGTATGTCTGTGTGGATGTTTGAGTGAGTGTGTGGGTGGTTGTAGTATGTGAGTTGTATGTGTGTGCATTCAAATGTGCACCACTGTATGGACACTCCTCTTTTCATATTTTTTATATAGGGTAAAATGACTGTGTAGCTTATTTTGAGCTGATTTGTTTCACGAGTAAGACATTTCTTTGTGCATATTAATAATTTCTCCCTCTCCCTCTGTCTATGTGTGTGTATGACATAGTTTGACTAAATGAATGACAAGAGTAATTAGCCAACATGAAAGGAAATGTGCTAGACTGTAGAGGACAGCAGAGTATTGCTTTTAGTAACAACTTCCCTCTATAGGGCTATAGGTGCAAAGTCAGCCCTTGCAATAACCAAGAACTTTCTCACAGTGATGCAATGTTAATCACATCACTGCAGTAAAGACTCACAGCTGACTTGTACACTGTAAAAAATGGCTGTGAAATCTACAGTTATTTACTGTGGATTTCACAGTACCATTACTGTATATGATTTTTACAGTAGACTGTTGTAAAATTTACAGTAAACCCGTGTCCACATGACAAAACCGTAGAAATCACAGTAGTCAAAGCATTACTGTAAAAAATCACAAGATAGCCACTGTAGTACCAGGGGCGTCACTAGACCTTATTCACTGGGGCACGTGCCTTAGTAAAAGTCTCCAGTGCCCCAGTAAAATTCTAGCGCTGCTCTCGCTGTAAACTGCATTCATGAGCGCATCTCCGTGCCTGCTTTAGTCATGACTCAAGCCTGTCAGGGGCCATAATAGCCAATCAGATGTGTTGCCCACATAATTAGCATCTGTTTTTCAATGCTTAGCGTCATTGTAGCCTAAATTTAGCAACAGTTTACCAGCTTGTGCTCTCTCCCTCACACACACATTCACACCATGCGTAGGCTGCATGCACGCATGCGGAGAATTAATAATGATTTACGTATACTGTAGAGAGAGTCCTGTAAAAGTAGCTTATACTGTTTGTGAAGCTGTCCTACTGTAAAACTAAACATAGCCTTCTGATAAACTATTCAGAGATGGACATTAGAAAATTCTTCCTGAACAGAGGCAGAGGGAGAGGAACAGTGAGGAGAGATGAGGAGGACGAGGGAGGTATGATAATTGCCCACATTAACGATAACATTAACATTTATGTTGGTAGCCAGTGCTGTGATTTGATCTATGGTTTAATGGCAAACTTAAATAAGATTGCTGCATTTGCAAATGTAGCCTATAATAATCTGCACAGGATTCTGTGCAGATTATTATAGGCTACATTTGGAAATTATCACCCAGTCAGTATCAAGTCAGTATGAAGGCTTTAGTAGGCTATTTAAGCTACAAAGAACTGCAGTATTGCCAGGATGACTATAGGACCCTTGCCTAAAAAATGTACCGTAAAATTCACAGTAACTTACTGGCAACAATTGGCCAGTAAGTTACTGTGAATACGTTTTACAGTGAAGGTACTGTACTTCTATTTACAGTATTTTATGTATTTACTGTAAATGGAAGTACAGTGCCTTTACTGTAAAACCTATTCACAGTAACTTACTGGCCAATTGTGGAATGCAGAAAAGGATGCTACAAGGAAGGTAATGCAAACACACTCAACACCTTACCATCTGTTGATGTCATTGTGGTTGAGATATCTGACATTTTTCTGTTAAAGATTGGCATGGAGACAATGGGACATGGTTGCCTTTGTCAGTGTCCTTATGTGAACTTGCACAGGTAAACTTGCTCACCTTTACTTGTTAGCTGAATAATTGATAGGTGTTGAGTTGACCGCATGCCAGTGTAATCATAGCATGGTAAAAGCACTCATTGTCTCCCATTTTCAAGGCATTCTGCTGTAATCAGAGACAATTAAGTGTGTTTGATTTCCTGAACCTACCTACCTTTCCTTTCATCATCCAAGTGGACATTAACAGAATAAATCCTTTACCCTGGCTCCCATCCCTTCTCCATTAGATGGGCAATCCAGGTATGTCAGATACTATGGGGAGAGGAGATTTCCCCAACTTGTCAGACCAGTTTGTTTTGTCCATTTAATTTGTGTTCCTTTTGTCTCTTTGTCTTCAGTCATGTTTAAATAAGCCTACCCACCCGGACATCCCATTCTTAATGATTCTATAGATTTACATAACTTGGGTTGCTGATGTGGACATACCTTAGTAGTTTTTAAAGGGATAGTCATGTTGTATTTTTAAAGGGATAGTCATAATCAATGTCTACTGTTGTTAATATCTTCAGCATACTTTCATTTATTCCTAGGATAGATATTGAAGCTTTCAACTAGTTAGAGGTTTGCTGTGAAGAGCCATCATAGGCTTGCCAATTCATAAGTCTGCAGATGATGAGGCTAAATAAATGAGTCCTCTGTCAAAACTGTCAACATTGTCTGAGCAGAAATATAAGGCAGAAAACAGATACAATTGGATTGTTTCACATATTGATAAATTGTGTTCATTGTCTCCAATTACATGCGTCTCGAAGAATAACATTTATTTAAGAAATGGCAAGGCTGTGAGCACACAGGGTTGCTGTTGACTAGTTCCCACATATCCATGAGTTCTGGGGGAAGCTGTTTGTGTACTACGATCACGCTTCTGAAAAAAACATGGTTCTCTTTTCAGTTCAGACCTGTCGTGGTATGTAGCAGTTCTGCTGCAGAGGAAGTCACAGCAGAGGACTATAAAAAACGCCCAAAACATCATCAATAAAAAGCTACCAACCATGGACACCATCTTCAACTCCTGATGCTTGTAGAAGACACACAACATTCTGAAAGACTCATTCTATCCTGCTGATTATCTGTTTGAACTGCTGCCCTCAGAGAAACGGTACATCAGAACACGCACCACAAGATTCCATACTCAACTCTGACCTGAAAACAAATCTGTCAGCATTAATCAATGACATCAATACCTCATGCAAAGCTCTGAACTTCGTATAATTTGCACTACTTATTTAAATGCATGCATTTAATGGCAAATGCATACAATGGCACTGAGTTGATGGTATAGTGTATGACGACATGAATGTACTGAATGAATGAGATGATGAGATTGTATTATTTTACTGACTATTTATTATACCTTTTTTAATGAGTCCAGTACGTAAGTGCACTGAATGTTGTTGTATTACTGTGCAATGACAATACATCTCTATTCTATTCTATTCTATTCTATTCTATTCTATATAAGTCCAAATGTTTTGAATGTATTGTGTCTGATTGGTGTGCCTTGGAGAACTTCTAAATGCATGCCCAATACATTGTCAATAGGATACAACTCCAAAGTCTCAGAGATCGAATAGCTTTCGGGCAAGAGGGTCATCCATTACAAATCAACCACCACTGATAGGTGCAATGAGTCTTGTTGTACAGGGCTTGCAGAATGTAATATTTGATATCCTTCATACTAAACAGTATGCTATATTCATAGAATAATTTGTGTATGACTATATTGTCAATGGTGAGGATATCACAGAAATTATTTCCTGAAATATATATTAGCCTATGCAATACCAGGAGAGGTATTTGAAAGAAATTGATTTGGAAATGTAGATAAGATTAATTTGGCCTCCATAACCCTCCCAAAGCAGATTTAGACAACCGGCTTTTCAAAACTTATTACCAGTAAGACATATTCAGTCTTTAGGGACTTGTGTAAGCCTATTTCCGAAGTTGGTTCATGAAATAGTTTTGAAATAGGCCTTGTAATATGGTATGTGAGACCATCCATACCACAGGATCCTGGGGTCTCTTATGCAACCAAAATTGTTCTCCATACATATCTCAGGAGAATATGGAACTCCTGCTTGAATGTGCATGTCCTTAGTTGCAAATTGAGACCCATATCTGCGTGACTTTGATCTATATACATCTACAGTCTTTGTCTTGCAGAACAGTTATCTTGAAAGGTGCAGTGCATCAGTAGATCTGACATTGCCATCCAGTATACAAATAACAACAAACAAACACAAGCAAACACTTTCAAACATTTTCAATTGTAAGAATATTATTTGTAAAAAAGTTTGATGCCTTTGTCTTTATGACCCTGTGTATCTCTTTGCTTGATCAAAGTATTTGTTTCCATAGACAAAATTCATTGGCTGTAAAGCTATTTTAGCCAAATAATGGCCTTTATGTGACTAAAACTGTACACTTCCTATCCAGTTTCTACTCAGATGGCTATCTGCATGTCCTCAGAACTTATTAACAATAATGTAACTGTTGGGTTTTAACATTCCCCATGGTCTCTTTAACTTAAACAGGAGAATGCATTTCCCCCATCCTCAGTAAGATGTTCAGGAGGTCCAAAATAGTGAACCAGACTAAATAAACAATGAGTAATGATATACAATGAAAGTATTAAAACCTAAAACTCTAAATCATGAAAAGGGTCAAACAATATAAAGGAAGATGCTCTGTAAGCATAGCATTTTTGTTGTGTATGTTTTTTATTGTTTAAATATGCCTGTTTCTTCATTCCCATCTTCCTCACCATGTCAGGATGTAGAAAAATCATGATGACCATACTACAAGCATTTTTTGTTTTTTTTTGTTTTTTCTAACATCATTGTCATTACCTCAAACACTGGCAATATCAACAGTGTGGTTATCAATATGAAGTCTATCAGAAAAGCCATAAGTGATCAGATTGACAATCACACTCACTCAAAGCAATGCTGCAAACTGGCAACATCATACTGATTATTTTAACAACCCCAAATCACAGGAAAATACACATTGTAAAATTAAACTTTGCTTTTATTAAATCAACCGATCAATCATTTGATGTTTCAGATACATTTCTTAAATTAAGAAATAAGAACAGAAACATGGACAGTTCGTGACATTTATTTACAAACATCATTCTGTTGTATGTACATACCTTTACAGATATTTCAGAATGAAAATCTCAGTTATATACATCATTTGTATTTATAGAGGTGACATTTTATGTCATATCTAAACATTACAACCAACCCCAAACCCCCTAATTTACAATAAGGACTTTAAAAATAACAGATCACCAGTACCAGCAGTCGATTTTCTTTGTTCACAGTTTAAATCATACCCTCAGTCCAATTCATCTCAAGTATATCAGCATTTATGTGCACATTTCTATTGTTGAAGAAACAGTATGTTAGAATCATGATTATATGAAACTGTGTAAACCCTTCAAAAGGTCTGACAGAAATGGCATCATGGCCTTATGAATGGCATCAGAATGGCATTACGAGTGTGATCTCATTTGGAGTGTTTCGGAAATCAACATAACCATTGTGAGCTATACTGCCCTACAAAGCCAAAATGCAGTACCTTCAAATTTCCAAACTGAGAAAACCAGCTTTTTTTTGTCACAGTGCATTTTAGCAGATACTGTAAAATGAAAACCCCTATATCTCTAGGAAATGTTGCAGTAGATCAATGAGATTTTAATAGATTGATTGGCGGATATGGCGTTTTATATTGGTGCAAAAAAGATACTGCACTGGCTTTGTAGGGCAGCATACTGATAAAGAAAGCAGGTGTGTGCTTTATACAAATGACCAACAAAACAGAGTTTCAGAAAATGTTGGTGAGGTAGAAATCTTTCTAGGATCTTCCTTTCTTTGTGGTTCTTCACACCACAAACAGTTTTGTAGCAAGTTGTCCTTTAATAATCTGTAGCTCAAACTGCCATCAAAATCCCTCTGAATAAATGTCACCAAAATAGTTCAGTAAGATTTCGTGTGCATATAAATACATTCACATTATAAAATCTTATAATTTACTCAGCCACTGACATTTCTCTTATGACACAGTACATAAATTATTATTATTATTATTATGCATGTTACACCTCCAAAAACAGAGTACTTCAACTTGAGCAAACTCAAAATTGACATCTGTCTCCAATTACATGCATCCCGAAGAATAAAGAAATGGCAAGGCTATAAGAGTTGTACTTTCTGTGAGCACACAAGGTTGCTGTTGACGAGTTTCCACATAGCCATGAGCTCTGGGGGAAGCAGTTTGTGTACTACGATCATGCCTCTGAAAAAACATGGTTCTCTATTCAGTTTGCTCTTCTTGTTTCTCATAAGTCCAAATGTCTTGAACGCATTGTGTCTGATTGGTGTGACTTGGAGAACTTCTAAACACATGCCTAGGAATACATCATCAATAGGATACAACTCCAAAGTCTCAGAGGCCGAATACAGCTTTCGGGCAAGAGGGCCATCCATTAAAAATCCACCACCACCAGCATAAGGTGGATAATTAGTCTTGTTGTACAGGGCTTGTGGAATATAATATTTGTTATCCTTCTTACGGATGGGCTTTGCCTTGAAGATGACATCACCAGCAAATAGATTTTTAACATCGGAACTAATCTCCAGATACTCAATTATGTTTGGCACACTGACAAACACGTCATCATCACCCTTGAAGATGTAGCGCACACCTGGACAGTAGGTGGAGAACCACTTGAGGAAGTGTGTCTCCTTGAGGGTGAGGTTGAAGAAGCTATCCATGAAATCCCACTGCAGGATATCTCCATAGATGTAGTCCTCATACTCTAGCAGCTTCTGGTGGTTGGCCTTCTCCGCCTCATTGGATGAAGCTCCAAGCAGGAAGAGGGTCTTGATCTTCCTTCCATCGATCACCTGCTCCTTGCCCCACGTTTTGCGTATAACCTCCCTGCGGTCGTGTTGTGTGATGATGGACTTCACCACCATCAGTAGGTAGATGTCCCCAGAGCACTTCTCCGGGTGATTTATGGTCATGGGAAAGAAACGGCAGTGGCGGTAAAGCAGGAACTGCTTAAAAGTGGGCTCCAGCCCCGCAAACCACTCGGTGCTGGTGAAATTGAGGTTGGCACTGCAGTTGGCACTGGTGATGTCCCAGCTCTTGGTGATGAGCTCCTGGGTGACGTGGTGATGCTCCTCCACGGTGGAGGTCTCCTGCTTGGGCTTCTTTGCCTTCATGGGCTTCCAGAAGCGACTGGCTAGGGTGTAGGGGCCCCTCTTTTGCACGTCGGTCTCCTCAGAAGGCTCCTTCCGGGTCTTTCTATCCAGCTGAAACTGTGGACCTGTACTGATGTTGCCCCTCTGAACAATCGTCAGGGTGACCCCAGCCAGGAAGAACATCAGACACACTCTTTTGCAAACTCTCCATCGGTCCCTAGAAGTCATCCTACGAAGAAAAGAAAGAGGACAATTAGTGTTTGGGAAGCAGTGGGAGTAAACTTTGTTCGTAGTAGCAAGAAATGATGAGTATTCTGATCCATTTATTGTGCTTGAGTGCTTTAGACTTTCAATAACAAGGTCGCTGCAGATGCAGAAGAACATAACGGAGAGCTCATGCTGATTGACTGTTCATGAGTCAATGGACTTCTGGGTATGTGGGTTATTTTTCATAAGCCTACCACAAACATGTTAGTCAAATCAAATGTGTTCATTAAAAGGAATTAACTAGTGATATTTTCTCATGTTGTAGGCCTACCCTATTTATGAATCAATCTATTCATTAAACCATAAACAACTTTCAAGAAAAAAAAAAAAAAGGAAAAAAAACGTTTTCCATTGGTCAGGTCATTTAAACTGAAAAACACAATAGTAGTGTAGTCTGGTGATGATATTTTGGGAAAATGATAACAGTTTGGTTGTTTGTAATTAGATTTGATTGTTATAGGCTAGGTTACATTTATCTTCATATTCCTCTAACTCCCTCTGCCTGGGCAGTAATCCACAGAGGTGGAGGCCTAAAAGAAACGTCCAGCCACCTGTCAAAAGGTGCTAGAACAAGATGTATAATCCCATTACATTTAAACGCAGTTGATACTCTCAGTCATGATTAGTCAGATGGTTAGTAGCCTAATTAGGCCTAGCCAAGTAAGTGGACAGGCTCTGAACTAGACTGTATGCCTATCGATTCTTGAAACTGAAGTTCTTTACTCTTTGGAATTCATTTTGACGTCAAGTTCTTAACATCTCCAAGATTAAAAATAGGAGTAGACAACAAAAGTAAACACAACTCGTAATATTTTATAATAAGTCTAGACTGAATGAATAGGGTAACTTAATGAATTGGAAATGCACTCCAAGGCAGAGTTAATTTACCCACAGTAGTTAAGAATAGAACATTTTCTTTCACGCGCCAGCACGCATACGTCCGGTCGAATCCAAAAACCCAGTAAATAATTTCTTATATAGGCTAGGCTACTGACAAATTAAGCGTGAACTCAATCTTGAATTAGGATAACAATTCTCAGACATACTCACATTTTCCACAAAATATAGCAAAAAGCCTGCCGCCGGAGAGATGGTGGGGAATGGTTCACTGAAGAAACAAATCCGCTGTTATAGCTGACAGGGGTAGGCTATGGGTGGTCGGCAACTGCTGAAATATCGAATACTGATAGCCTACCAAATATCCCCCCACGGACTCACACTCAGCGCTGGACAGTAGAAACAGTGACAGAGGTCTGGTCAGTGCGCTCGAGCTTTTCAAGACGTAAGTGAAGTTACGTAGATGAAAATGCAAACTTGAGCAATCACTTACTCCACCCCTTCACGGACGAGAGATCGCAGTGTGTGGGCAATCACGCACCTGAGCAAGATTAGTGAGTTAAACCACTAAGTTACTTCATGAACACATCTAAACTAATCAGCGCAGTGAACAATGTAGTCGGTTTTTGAATTATTTATGTAATTTCTTCAACTTCATCTTAGTACTACAAGAGCAATTGTCTACCGGTGTTAAAAAGGGGGCTTTGACTAAAATGAAAATTTAGTTAACCATAGGCTAAATCTTTTTCGTTTAAACTTTCAAAATAATCCATCATGAAACTATATTTAATGTAGACGTTGGTATTTGCAGGCTACCACGCCCTAGTCTTTGATGATGGCAAAAAGTCAAATGGTAAGGAGGTTTTGTATGGCATTGTTATCTGTGTAGACTTTCATTCAGTGTCAGACCACTTGTCATAAAGCCATCTCAGGGGGGAAAAACATTTTGCAGTCACAGCAGCAAAACGTCTTGAAACAGGATATATAATTGTACATTAAAGAAGAATGGTTATATTTCAACAAGTGAAAGAACTGAACCTGGTGATTGCTGTAAAATAAATTGTGGACATATGAGGTTCAGGTCTGAAACCTGTTGGAACATGTGGTATGGAGGATGTTTGAAATTTTTAGTGACGTTCCACATAGGCTACACATTCTGAGTAGGCACACTCTGACTGGGTGACTGACAGTGGCTTTTCACCCTCAGGGAGAAATAGGTTGATTTAGGAGCGAAAGGAATGCACGATTGACTTTATTTCTCTTTATTACTGAATTACCTTGTTTCCTCAATGTAGCCTATAATCTGGGCTAATTATTGAATACTGGAGGAACTGAAGAAATACGTTTATTGGGTTTGTAGTTATGCTTTTGGCTGTTGCATTAAAACTTGTTTAAATTAAGGTTTGTGTGGTAGGCTACTGTAATGATGTAGATGTACCTGGGCCCTTTCCTTCACACTGAATGGCATCTGGTCATCCTTTGCACATTCATGGTTACATGCTTTTAGCAAACCTACACAAACCTACTGAACAAAACTTTTTGTGATTTAAAAAAGTCAATTCAGTGTCCTGTTGGCACAGTGGACAACATTGCTGAATGAGTTTAACATGGGTTGAACCTGATGAAAAATTATGGTGGGCGGGAGGGATTCTTAAACTGTGGGGAAGGGTAGAGAATAACACAGGCAGATATATCATGATAAGGGGACAGTTTCATAGAAGAAATTTCAGATAAGCAGCCTATTGCAATGCACAGTTCCTGTTCTTAAAAGTCCGATATTGCTTCAGCTTTTCTACCAAAAGGTTAAATTTGTCCAAGGTGACAATGTCCTGCCCTAGCCCTATGATTTTATTTTTTTCCCTGCAGCTCCTTGTTTGCTGTGAGAGCACCTTATTCACAGAAAATGACCCTTACCACAATATTTTCAACTACTTCGACTTCTACTGACTCCACACACTTAAGGCCAACCATGAGTGAGGATTGATTGACTTGAGTAGCACTTTGGAGATACATTATGGAACCCTTTCTCAGGACCATAGGCAATGGGTCAGCCATACCGGGTTCATGCAGACTGCAGAATGCAGCGGAATATCATCGTTGATGACTCAGATCATCATCCACATCAGCACTTTGCACTTAAGGTCTATTGCCAGAGACTTTCTAATGAGGAGACAGCACTCAACAAATCCTCCTTGAAAATGCATGGGTTAGTTTGTAACATATGGCAAGTTGTCTACACATATGCCGCCCCTTCGGAATCTGCGGCAAAAAAGTCGACATTGTGCCAATCATGTGGTGTGTTGTCAATACATTGTGCCAATCATGTGTTGTGATCTCACTACTGAAGCAAGGTTGGTGTTGTGGAGCCTTGCGCACGCACATTTCTGCTGAAATAGATACCTGATAAGTGACCAAAAAGCATTAAAATATGGCCGCCAAGTGGAGGGACTTGCCTAAAAGGACTTTGCTATTGCTATATGATGGATGTGTATGTGACAGTGAATGTGCTGACACCTATGCTGTCCATACATTTTATGAGTTTATATGTAGCAGGAAGGCTGTTTCATTATAACTGTAAGACTAGAACTGGTAAAGATGGTACCAGTAAAACTGCAAGGCTTTAAAAATAATACAAATGGCCTTGGACATGAAACAAAAGATTGATTCACAGGAACAATTCAGTCTGATCTCAGCTGTCCCAAAAAAACCCTCCTTCCTTTTCTCCCTCTCCCTATATCCTGAGCTGCCTCATCCGTGTCTGTTTTTCCCATGTGCATCCTGTCCTGTTTGCAGGGGGTGATTTTTTCCGTTGTCCCTCTTAAACTCCAGTGTGCTCAACTGAAAGGTATCTAAATGGTATGCACTGGTAAAGATTCGAATGTTATGAGAAAGGGCTGAGCTGTTCCTCTGTTCTGAGATTCACAAGGCAATGAGATGTCAACATTTTTTTTTTGTACACTAAAGTAGTGTACAAGGTGGGGGAATACACCCCTTACACGGTACCAACATTCCTATTCTATAACACCTTACTATAGACGATGGCTAGCAAATCATTCCCTCCATACAATTATACCCCTGCATGAACTGTCTGTTTAACCCCTGTCAGGGTCAGCCTCAACAGTCCAATAAAAGTAATTTGCTCTTTCCCACTCTTCCTCTGAAGCACAAGGAAGTTCAAGACCACTGGTGGTGAACAGGGTTGGTTGGTTCTCTGGTTCATGTGTCTTAACTTGCCTGACTGCAACATCAGAAGGCTGATAAAAGATTAACAAGAGGCTGGAAGTCTTCCTTTTGAGTGTGACAGAGATGTGCAGAGGAAACTGTGGCTCATTGATGAGTGAAGGGGGCTTGCTTATGGAACACCATGCCCCCCCCCCCATCTCTCCCTCTCTCTCCCTCTCTACAGGAATTCAGATAGCCCCTGGGGGCTGTGCTCTTTTTCTTGCTTTTTTCCACATGTCAAGCTGGGTTGTTTTGTGTTTGAACGAGAGACATCTGAGTAGTCCCTTCGACGCATCTCTGCTCAGCTGTGCCGCAAAAGTAAACACCTGCAGCTCCCTCACCCATTTGGCAGCTCGTGGTGGTCATCTTCCGACACAGCTGACATACTGTAGCTGGATGTGGGCAGAGAGAGCTTTGATTTCTGCCGCCTGATATTATATAATCATCCTCCAACACAGCTCTCAACAAAAATATAATATAGCCATGGATAAATCGTCATATGGCCATGGATAAATTGTCACATTCTTCCTCATGTTATTTTGTTTGCCATTTATAATTTGATAAAATTGTAAAGAATTTATAGGCTTTGTCACACCAACTAGACTGTAAATAAAATTACTCAAAAGCGTGACAGGAGACAAATCAGGTCTTTTATGAATTGATATGCCAACACCGGGCATGTGTGTTGGAGTGCTTGTGTGTCATTGCAGCACTTACGTCACCTGGAGGTTAGTCAGGAAAGGCCAGAGGAAGGCTGCGCACACATCTCAATTCATCCAAACAGTGTGACATATGCCAGATGAACTTCCATGTCCTTCCTAAGCCTAATATGCTCACTCCACACCAACTGCAAACATGACTTAAACCTCAAATCAAGCAAAGGATTCCGTACGTAACTTGCACTGACGAAGCACTAATGTATATTTAGTTGGCTAAGGATGGCTGGAACGTCACAGGTGTACAGTCAACTCCCTGTGCCAACAGCTTTCTAATTACATTGCTTCATTGCTTAAGGCTTGGCAGAATTTGAATGTCCGGTAAGAGACATTGGATTGGATTTGTTGATCTAGTTAACAGTGCAAATACAACCAGAATTCACTTAAAATGACAGTAGTTTACATGCATTGTCAAAAGCAGCTTATGTAAACGGCAACGTCATATTAAGTGCACTCTGTAGGCTGTTTACAGGGCAGGGTAGAGGGCAGGTGTGTGTGTGTGTGTGTGTGTGTGGAGAGATATCTGAGAACAGACAAAAAGTGGCCCCCACTCGGCGGCGTCTTTTATCAGGCACTGCTCAGCGCCGTCTCCAGATAAACACAGCTGACGGAGTGTGAGCGATCCCGCTGACAACAACAGCTCCAGCTACGCTGGATGTCCTCTCAGGAGAGAGTGAGTCACCCTCCTGACAGTGTTTTCTGTCTGCCTCCACTCACACTAGGCACACTTAAATAATCAGGCATGACTATGCGACTATACTATTTATGCTAAATAAAGCCAGGCTGTTGATGTCCCATCTAATGATGTACACTGGTGCAGAAAGAAATATTTGGCCTATATATGAATGCAAACACAAAACGAGTAACAATGAAACTAAAACAAGTAACTTCGTTGTTTGGGGGTACCACTAGTTTGTTTTCAGTCCCAATCATGGAGAGCATTAAGAAAGATATCAGTGAGAAATAGAGAGCTCACAAAATAGATTATTTTGTCCCTCAATCTTGATTTTATGGGAGTTATTCCACTTTGAGCACTGCGGCCCACTACCTCTCTCCCCGTTTCCCCCTCTCCACCACTGTCCTGTCACCCCTGCCCATGTTTGTTTTGATAGTGAGTCCCTCTCTTCCTCCCTGTCGCTGTGGCGACCGGTGTGATAGCAGTGTTATGGGCTTATGAGGAGCAGAGACCACCTGGACGGAGCGCATGATGATGACACACACAGCCTGTTTCCTCTGATTGTGCTGATGCTCTGTTGTGGGGCTGCAATGCAATCCTGTCTCTTCGCTGACTCATTCAAGTTACCTGGTGTTATGGATGTACACCACAGTGAATACTTCATGTGTAAAACACTAAGTCCTGCTTTTTCTAATTAAAACAAACTGACAAACTTGTATTTCAGACAAGACTATCAAAACAGGAACTTTAACAGTGTTATGATTCAAGTGTTGGCAAATGTGTTGTACAAAACAGTGACAAAGGTCGAAAACAATATGATTTGCAATAAGGACTCAGTGGGAATACGGACTAGACTAAAAGCTAATAGTCTTTCAAAGTTAGTGCTATTAGCGATTGAGTTGTTTGCCTGTGCATTAAGTAGTGGTTGGCCCTGCTCCTGCCTCACCCAGTGCAACTAGCCTCTCTCCACTCTGCAGCTGACTGCACTCCTCAGAGAGATGGCAGCGGCACAGAGTGACCGGACGTGCCTGCGGTCAGGGCATTGACAACCCACTCACACACACTCCAGCCTACAGGCAGAATATTCTGGAGAGTTCAGAGAGAGAATGAGGGAGGGAGGGGGAGAGAGTGCAGAAAGAAGGAAAAAATAGCATTCAATAATCAAACACCTGCTCAGGAAAGTGACCAGGAAAAGGCTTGCTCTCGAGTGTCGGCGTGCCATGCAATGCCAGTCACACAGATGTGCATACACTAACACACACCTTTCAGGAAAGACTTAATTTTCGAGTCTGGACATACATAGCAGCCTACAAACACAATGGCAAGTATAGTGCAACTCCCAATTGCTCCACACACCGTTCCACCAAAAGAGGTTGTTTTTGTCCGTGTGGAGATGTGCAGCTGTTGGGCAAGTCGGCGAAGGAGCCATGACACACAACAGGACGTGAGCTTTCTTCCCCAGATGGGGGGGGGTTTGACAGCTTTATGTGGCGACACACACAAAGGCGACAGTGTGGAAAAACGGCACGCACGACTGCGAGCCACCTCAGTCCCTGTACTTTCTCAATCACGAGAAAGAGCAGAGAGAGAGAGGGAGGAAAGGAAGGAAGAACAGTATCATATGGAAAGGCTATTTGAACACAGTGGCTACATGCTATTGCAATGAAAGGGAGGGTTAGCCCTGTCATTTCTGAACCCACCGCATCATCAACATTTTATAACTTGTGAGCCAAGCATGTAGAGTCAGTGTGAATGCTGGAACTGATGTGTGGCAATATTGGCATCTTTTGGATATATTTTTACTAGTTGGCTAAAAATATACCCACTAAAGACACTTGGCTTCCTCTTCAGAGTTGCCACTAGCATGGAAACACTCAATATAATGTGAATCAAAATGGCAAACAATATCATGTGTTTATTAAAATCTTTATTGTACCTGTACAAAAATAGCAGACATTGTGGCTGGTAAAATACATGGTCACATGTTAAGCAGTACCTCTAAAGTCTATTAAAAGTGCATTGATATGCCTGTACAGTCATTGCAGCTAGCTACACTGTGCATCTACAAACCCATGGTGGGATTAATATTTTGCACTGTAAACAAAATTGATACTGTAACAATCATACAGTATGAGAGAGAGTGTCTCCTTTTGTAAATGCAGTGACCACTACTACACCAGTAGTGCAATCTTGGACATGAAAGAGTTGACCAAATCCTTTCAGTCCATTCACCACATTGATCAAAAAGCACAGGTCACATAAGTAATAATGGAAACTTTAGTCAAACTCAATGGAAAACAAAAATGTCTAATTTGCTCTCAAATGAAATGTATGCCTGTGTTTCAAGCTAATGATGATGGAGTGTATATTACCATTACAGTGGAGATTCTTAATGAAACCTATCAAGCCTACAGGAGTCCTTCATGTCTCCAGCTATTTGGTCATACAGCAATTAAGCGAGTGAGGCAGCTAAAGGAACATGAGCACATCAAAGAAGGAGCCAACCTCTTCCACTTCAGAGCAATCAAATGCTACACTCTGCCAATCTCTTTCACTTCAGAGCAATCAAATGCTACACTCTGCTGCACCTGTTGTGGGAAATCACAGGCTTGAAGAGGGAGCCATTAAAGAAGGAGAAACAGACAGAGAAAAATATATTGTACAGAAAATGCAGCCTGGCTCAAAACGGCTGATATAAAGACAAAAGCTTTGTTGACACCTGAGAGTATTTAAAAATCCATGAGTGAGCAAAAAGTACCAGCTTCAGCCAACACAAATGGATGGACTTGGATGGTCCAAAAACACCACTACGTAAACAAAACACTACAAATCACTGCACTCAATATGGCAATAATTAATATCGTTAAAAATCATCAGCTGAGCAAATAAGGGGACTTCAAATTCAATCTGGAGGAAGGTCACGTATGTCAGTAAGGGATTAACACTCTATGTAAACCATGTCTCAGGAGAACGGGGGAAGAAAGGTGTTGGTCGCCCAGACAGGGCTCACTGATGAAGAGGCAGGTTGTGGAAGTGAGGGAGATAGAGAAAGAGAGAAAGAGATAAATAGAGAGAGAGAGAGAGAGAGAGAGAGAGGGGAGGAGGAGAAAAAGTGTATGTTGTGATTATTGCTGGAGCGTGTTGTGTTACAGGAGTCCTTCTGTGGCGGGGTTGAAAGCAGCGAGGGGGGCCACAATCCTGGTCATTGTTCTCACCGTGCTCCCGCTCCCGCTCCCTCGCTGGCTCTGGAGGATTCTCGGTTGGGCTGACCGTGATAAGAGGTGCGGATGCTGTTACAGGAAGCTGGATGCTCCTCTGGAGATAGGCCTCCCCCTGGTGAAAGAGATCTTTTCACTTCCTATTCGACAGGCTGCCTGGAGAGAAGAGGAACAGAGAGGGGAAAAGAGGAGTGAGTGTGTGTGTGTGTGTGTGTGTGTGTGTGTGTGTTTTGGGGGGTAGGGACGGGGCGGTGCGGTACGATATACCATATATCATAAATTGACCCTGGGCCTGAATCCAGCATAAGATGTTATGGGGCCTTGTTATGGAGTGGGATGTCAATCAGAACAAGTGAATTCAAAGTGTTTTACAATTTACAATTGTAACATTTACAATTGTACAGGCCACCCAGGGCGATAAGGTATCTACAAAGCTAAAAAGTTGACACAAAGCAATCATATCATCACCAGTAAGTGTCATTGATAATGCGAATAGACAGGCAAGCATTATTTAGATAGCAAATGCAGCACTTTCCAACCGCAAATGTATGGTTCGCTAACTCTATAGGCAAACCTCCACCTGAAGAGTTCAGAGTGCTCCTCTAATACTTCACAGCCACGTGGCCCCCACGTTTGATTACTCTTCAATTTTACAGTGTCTCAAGGCGTCTGACTCCACTGTGCGTATGTCAGGTTAAAAAAAAAAAATTAACAAATGAAGGGACATGAAGCAAGATAGTAGTGAGTAGTGATTTTTCTTGAAAAAACAACTTTAAATGCAATAGAACAATATTTACAGTTATTTTTATAACTGAATTTATGAACATTCCAGACACAGTGATGACCTCATAAGAGGGAGTCCAGCAAAGTTGAGCATAGGAGAGAATGGGTTTTAACTGCATTTTCTTTTACACTGATAAGGCCAAAAATGTTCTCTATGACATACCAGTGGTTCATAAGCATGAGCCTGACTGGCAGGGACAAAGTAAAGACGAATAGGCTACAAAATTTAGGTAAATCATGGCCATCAAATCATCAGTGAGAAATTGATTAGGGGTGTGAGTAGGATCGGATCACTATTAGTATGTATCATGGCTTCAAAATGGCAGTTGTGTCATTTTCCATAACATAGGCTTTCATATACAACAAGTTAAGTAGAATCAGTAAGCAAATTATTAGTCTGTCTATAGCTAACATTAGTTGATAAGCAGATGTATATATATAAAGAGCAAATGTGTGGTAGCACATATACACTGATGGTTTTATAGTCAGGTCTCTAAAGAAAAGCATATATGCCCATTGTTGGCTGAACACAGACTAATGAGTTGCTTACTGATTCTACGTAGTTTAGGCTACATAATGGCCTATATGTGATGGCAAGTGACACAACTGGCATTTTCAAGCATTGCTACTTACCAATATCCTCTTCATCACATTTTAAGATCAATAATGGTTGCCAGTAAAGAAAAAAGGTATCAGGATATTTTTATGTCAGGCAGGTAGTAGACTCTAGCATGACATACTGGAATGAAGTCATGTTTTTGGCCTCATCAGTGTAAAAAAACCTACTTTATGATCCCTTATCCCATGTGTTTTAATTGACCAACTTTGCTGGACTCCCTCTTATGAGGTCATCATTGTGTCTGGAATGATTCCTGGAATGTTCATAAATTCAGTTATAAAAATAACTGTAAATATTGTTCTTTTGTATTTAAAGTTTATTTTTTAAGAAAAATCAATACTCACTACTATCTTGCTTCATGTCCCTTCATTTGTCAAAAATGTTTTTTAACCTTAAAGCAAATACAGGTTTTATCTCAACAAGGCCCCCTTGGAGAGTGTTCTCACTGGACTCAGCCTAGACCTTACTGGAGAGATAAAGAGCCAGGCTACACAAGTTTACTCAGCGTAATGATTCTTAAACATATTGTGGGGGCACCATCTGTCTGTACATTAGCCTAATGTAATGGGCTTTCCGGTCAGGCTTCTTAGGCCTGGACCAGAGGTAATCATTCTCAAATGCAATAAAGTCGGTGGAGAGGGAAAGCGATGTTATCACCACTTCTGTGGGGACCAGACCACTGTGTGAGCTACACAGTACGATGAAAGAGAAGAATCTCTTGGGGCTTTCTTTTTTCCTGAGCTCAGATGACGTTTTTCTAATGTAAATAGTTGGCTAGGGTAATCAGGGAGAAAGCTAACAACTACAGGACATTACTATGGGGATCAATAGGATGGGTGTGTATACACAAGGTTTGGTCTCTGACAGTATGTCATGCATTATTTTGAGTGGTATTATTAAAAAATAGTCACCTTTGAAGGCAAGTTATACAACAGTGTGTTAACCCAGTGTTTCTCAAACTTTTTCTCTGGGGACCCACTTTTTAAAAATGACAGACTATCGCGACCCAACTCGTGACTGTGGTAGTTAACAAACTAGATCCTTATAGAAAGCTGTTAGCTTTCCTAAGCTATATAAGGTATAAGGAACCAATGAGCTAGACAACAAATTCCCATTATGTTATTGTGTAGCTTACTACACTGGGAGTGAGACAGCTATAAGTTAGTGTCTTGAGAGTGAGACAGTTGTCTGCGTGACTTTCTGAGTCACTCCTTAGAGCAGTGGTTCTCAAACGTTTTCTTTCATTCCCCACTTTGATCAAGGGGGCGTTCTCGAGCCCCACCTGTCCCTCATCGCTCTAAGAAAGTGGTAGGTCAAGCTTAAAATTGTCAAATTTATTGAAATAATGACAAGTTCTAAATATATCCTCTTCAACAGAGTTAAAATCAGCTGGTGCTGCAGATATAATAATAAATACATAATAACACACATATTTCTGTTTTCCAGCAACATATTAGGAAGCATAGGCCATTTTACAGCATTGTACAATATATTCAATGAAATACCAACATGCTGCATTAAATGGATCCATAATCCAGTCATACTGAGCACTGCTGGTTGGGAAATATTTTTGAAATAAACTTTGCAGGGATGTGATGTAGGCCTACTGTTTAACACATGGGATCACAAGAGTGGCTCCCGAATCAGTTGTTTCAGCGATTTCGCTCAGAAATCTCAAAGGCATAATACTGTCGCGATCGAGGCGCCTGTCCCATACCTCAAGTTTTTTTGGTGAATGCAGTAATCTTATTTGCTAAGTGAGGTAGGTGCTTATCTTTGCCATGTAACTGGACATTTAACTCAAATGTATCGCTAAGATATATCAAATATATCACTAAGATAGGCCAGCTTCGTCAAGAAATGTTCATTAGTGAACGTGCTTGCAGATTCAAACATGTGCTCTTCCTCCAAGAAGAGGCGACTCGGAGCTCAAACACGCGCGACAGCACTTTACCTCGGGAAAGACACCTTGCCTCGCTGTGAAACAGTACAGCCTTTTGGTCAGCTACCATCTCTTCGCAAAGTGCGGAGAATAGACGCGCTTTTAAGGGCCGGGTTTTGATGAAATTCATCACTCTCACAACAACGTTAAAAATCTCATGTAGGTCGGGACTAACTAAGCTGCCTTGACACGAGCGCTTCCCTATGAATAACACAGTGCGTCCATTGCGCATCGGGTGCTACCTGGGCCTAGGCTACAAATAAAAAATAAAATAAATAAAAACTCTTATAAATAAATAAAAACTGTATTTCACGTCAGTTCGCGCCCCACCTGACATGTCTCCGCGACCCACAGTTTGAGAAACGCTGTGTTAACCCATCGTGACGTCAATAGAATTCAAGATTGCTGGACATGCTGCTTGATCGTCACATGATCAGGAAAACAGAGAGCATTACTGACATCCACTTAACCCGGGGTTTCGACTGCTCAGACAATATTAGATATCAACCGATACCATAGGGATCAGCTACGTCACAATTGAGGATAAAAGATATGCAACACAAAATCACGGCTTTGAGTGTAAACGTCCACATGTAACCCAACTCTTGCCTTTGGAATCGGATACTCTGGGAATACATTGCTGGTTGGTATTTAACAATGCAAGTTACGGTCAGCATGCCTTCCTTATTCCTTTTGCCCACTAGAACTTGTTCTCTTCCTCTTCTTCAGGCCAGGCTGAGCATGACCAGCTTATGCTTTGTCAAGGGACACAGGAGCACTGACTGTAAAAAGGAACATGCTTTCCTCTCTGGCAACAGCAAGACAGGTCCCATAAGGGGTAATGTGAAACATTAACACATCAATGAATAATCTTACCCCGCAGTGTTGCATAATCATAGAGTACTTTTGGATCTGACAATTCACAAATCTAATCAGGGAAAGAATTCATTGGATAGCTGCTTTATTACACATGACGGTATAACATATTTTTGTGTTGTAGAATTAAGATGCTCCAAGTGATGCCAAGGTTTTGCATAGTAAGTCCATCCCAGCCTTCAACGTACACACAAAAAGTCTTCAAAGTGCACACACAAAAGACCTGTCAGAAAGAGATATCAGGATGTAGGATGTAGATTCCACTGTAGTCGGTCACACAGTAAGTTGCTTGTTTGTGATGTTTGTTTGTTTGTTACAGTTTGCTATGTATTAAAGGTACACTATGCATGATTTTCACCTAACCTTTACAAAGCCAATTTGATGGTAAACGAACTTGTAATAGGCGAATCGTTCACCTAGCATACAGCATAGACGACAAATCTACAAGAATCATGAAACATTACCTTGTCAGTAGATTGGAGATAATTTTTGCCTGTTGTTAATCCTTCACCTCCACAACAAAAGCATTTTCATTGTGTACAGGGGAGATAAATCACGAGAAGTTTGCTATTTACAACAGCAGAGTAAAATCTAAATATATCGCGACTCTAGAGGGAGCTCTACAGTCGCCAAAAATACCTAAACCTGGGGTGCGTTTCCCAAAAGCATAGTTGCTAACCTGCTAACCCAAAAGCATAGTTGCTAATAACCTGTTAATCCTAATTTAGGCATTCCATGAGTCACCATGAGTGGCAATAATCTCAGGACATCCCCACTGAGACTCTTTACAGCTAAAAGTTCCGCATTTTGCATTGAATTGTCTGAAATGAATGTTCCATTCATTCAAAGCCAGAAAGCAGCAATTTTATAACGTCACATTTGACAGTTGAAATGTCAGTGAGAAATTAAGTAGGTTGAATGTTCAGATTAACATGCAACATAAGGAAAAGCAGGTATACAAATGATTGTTCCCATCTCTCACTCGACTTGGCTGCAGAGTGACATTTACTGTTGCTTGGCAACAGTAGATACTAAGACTATTGATTGGATTTTTTGGGGCGCAGGAAGAACAAAATCTAAATGAACGACAGAGAACACAATTTGATGTCTTTAAACTTGATTAATTGTAAGCGGAACTGTTGTATATTGGCAATATTGTGGTGTTGGTAAAGGATATTCCCACGACTATGGTTACCCTTGGCACTCGGCCTCCGGTCTCGTGTCTACAGCCAAACCACAACTGTGGGTATATCCTTTACCAACCCTATATGAGTGGTAAGCATTTTGTGTGAATCTCATATGTGTGTGCAAACGGGCCAATACTTTATGAACTGACTGAATGGATGTGTATATGAATGTGCAGGCTTATTTATATGTGCATTTGTGCATCCCCACATGCGTGTGTGCGTGTGCGTGAGTGTGTGTGTGTGTGTGAGACTCACTGAGTCGGTGGCTCCGTGCAGCGGAGCCTGATGAGCTGGGCCGGCTGCTCTGCTGGGGCTCACTCTGGGAGAACTGGGGGACCAGGAGGGGGGAGTGTCGCTTGAGGCCCGCGTCAGTGTCAGGCGTGCGTGGAATCTTGGGCCGGCTTGCAAATGCAGGGATGGAGTCACTGGGAAAAAAAGAGAAAGACAGAGAGAGAAAGATAAGAGAGATCAGTGGCTCAGCACAATTACCTTCACTGATAACCTGGCTGGAGAAAAGTAGAGGAAGTCATCCATCTTTTTCTACTTGCAGCCAGGAGATGTTTTTGAAGACTAATAAAAATGTCACTTCAAGACAGACACAGATGTGGCGCTTTGAAGAAGAAGCTCATGATGCTGGGGAGAAGAGGGAAGGGGCCAATGGAGATCATGGAGCGGTATACATTCTTTAAAGAAGCCCCGCGTTCCTGTGCTGGCCCACATTTAATTAAAGCCCTGTCTCCGGGCCTCATTACTGCAGCAGGGCTCCTGGAGTCAGGTTCTGCCAGGAGGGTGGAGGTTATGTGTGTGTGTGTGTGTGTGTGGGTGGAGGGTGAGGGGGTATAGCGTGCCCTGAATCGAGCCCTTTGTTGCGTGGCTGGTTTGAGAGCATGTCACAGGCAGGCCAGTGATGGTGTTGAGTCAGAACTGCGCACGCACACACGCACACACGCACACACACACACACACACACACACACACACACACACACACACACACACACACAGGGCCCCTCCCATATGTAGAACCACTCCTGCAAGGCTTTAAGATGAATGTCTCTCTTGAGGAGAGTGAAGGAGAGAGAAAGAGAAAGAGAGAAGGAGAGAGAGACATGCAGAATGAAAGAGAGAACGAGAGAGAGAGGACACAATTAGATCGATAGAGAGTAAAAGTGACAGCGGAGACACAGAGACAGAGGCCGAGATGCAGATAGCAGACAGGCAGGAAGAAAGGCAGAGACAGAACAGACAAAGGGCAAGAGGGAGAGATGGGGAGTGAGATATAAAGAGAGAGAGAGAGAGAGAGAGAGACAGACAGACATACATACAGTGGAGATACAAAGACAGTGAAAGAGAAAGAGACAGTAGAGGCTCCAGCTCTCACAGAGCCCTGTACATTCTGTGGTGGGTATGTCACCCTCGGTGAGGAATATCACACCGCATCACGTGGCAGCTCACTTGTCTGACACCATAGCGACAGGCAGCCAGCCTGGGTTGTGTGGGTATTTAGAAAGGTTGCATCAATGGTTATAAGTCTGCAACTGTGTGTGTGTGTGTACATCCAAGACAGGAACGTGTGTGTGTGTGTCTGGGGCAGGGGCGCCGCTAGTGTTGTATTCCATAGTGCGCACTATGCACAGCCTTAATAGCGCCCCCCCCCCCCCCCCCCCCATTTAAATCAACCCGACCGCAACTCAAACCACGAATATTAATTCGACAAAATGATACCAGACCCATACGTTTTGTAAACACTTAGTTAATGTAGGCTAGCCTAACATGCAGTGTATCCTTATTGAGCCTATTATTGGTCATTTTCCTAGTACCAAAGTTATCTTGAAACTCAGTCAGGATGAAGGTCAATCGGGAAACAGTCTGTATTCTTTGCGCATCAAGGGAGAGAGACAAGCTTCACCCAAAGGATTCACCAGTAGTGCTGCCACTAACGACTAATTTTCTAACGACTAATCTTTCGATTAGTCGACTAATCTAAATGACTATTTTTTTTATTAAATCAAGTGTTTGTTATTTTGTTGTGTATGTTTTATTTTGAACTCAACTAAAGGGAAAACGTAAAATATATATCACCCTACTTTTGTTAGAGTAAACTGTTGAAAGTAAACTGTTCAAAAACATTATGTATTAAAAAAAAAACACCCATTTAAAATGCTACCTTCAGATCTACAGTAATGTCAGACCTTTGATAGACTTTATTTGTATGCCAGTGTTGCCACCGACATAGACAACTTCTTTGACCTGAGGCCCGGTCATGGCATACTTTGGGGTCATAGGGCCCACCTACATGAACCCACCCCCCATCATATTATCATTATATCACATCACAATTATTATTGTTATGCTATATTGTTATACATGGACTACAAAGCAGCCAGTGTTTAAAGTGCTAACATTGTTCACAAAAAGTTTGAAAACATGCACATCAGAGGACTGCTTTACTAATGTAAAATATAATTAGAATAGTTCCATTGCTTTTGCATGGTTGCATGATAAATACTTCTCAAAACAACAGCAATTATATGTGTGTCATCGTTTTGGGATGTTTCCCTCATGCCAGCATCATATACCGGTAGGCAAATGGAAAGAATATTTACATATTTAATTATGCCACAAGCTTTTGGCCACGTTATTCAAATTTGACTATACAGTACTCTAGATAGTGTATTATAGTCTGTGCTCTGTTTTTATGGAAGTTGCATAAATCCACATTGTTCTATTAAATGTAGTTTCATAATTAAATAGCTTTCCAATAGGTTGAATTGGAGATTTGCTACCAACGTTATCAAGTGGTTTCAGTTTCTCTCGCGCATTGAATGAACGCTCATACCACCATTTAATTGTATGCCTCTATGTTTGATGACACCAAATTAGCAAGTAATTCATTCTGATTGCAGAAAAGTTTGTTTTCTTTTTCTGTCGGTCCGCGGTTCCTTGATCAATTGCGCAGCAAATTATCAGACGAAGCCCCGGGAATAATTTCACTCCGCGGCTCCGGACCAGCAATGTCCACGTTACGGCCGGTGCTGGTCCGCGCGGCCCATAGTTTGAGAAACGCTGGACTTTGAAAGGCGACAGGAGTTGAGGACTTTGCAAATGAGCCTAACATCAGCATGTTCAAAACAAGTAGGCTACAGCACTTTGCGCGTCTTACCACATAGGTTACTTCACTTTATCAGTTGGCTTGAACGCTAAAAAAATATGCGTCGTGACTTATTGACCATGGGAAATGACACGCACCTTGATTGTTGATATCACGGTCGGCGGCATGTTGGGTTTAACGTTTTTTTGTATGAATGAATTACAGTAATGACACGCCGTTGCGTTGTCAACGTGAGACACTTCACTTCATTTATTTCAATTTCCACAATAGGCTACTATATTAGTCAGAGTCTGGACTAGCGTAACCTACTAGCGTAGCTCCCCCCACTTAGCTCTGGCTAATAATTAATTGCGCTGAAGTTAACACTTGCGTGCATAGTGGGGGTTTAAAACATGCCAAAGTCTTAGTAGCCTGTTTAACATCCAAAGACAGTCATTGTACTTTTCAAGAGGTAATAACATGGAGTTAATATAACATTACAGCCGTGTGAGACCAAAAATAAATAGGCGGTCAATAGTAAAACGACTCTTCGACTAAAAAAATTGCCGTCGACTAATTTTCATGGTCGATTAGGTCGATTAAGTCGACTAATCGCGGCAGCACTATTCACCAGTATCTCTAGCTTATACATGAAAAATCCTAAACTTTTAAGTATGTTACAAACAAAGGGGGGGTGGGGGGGTCTGTTGTTCTAACTCGAGGGCTCATCCTCCAAAGCGGTCGTTAAGTAGGAGCACCCCAACTTGCACATGGCCAAATGCTAGCAGCCATACGTGACAATGGGAGGTGTGAAAGCCCCCCATCCTTGCCCACCTAGTGTATACAATAGAGAATCACACCGGGGGATAAACAAAAGGTCTAGACAGGCTCCCATCAAATTCTTACCATTCAAGGATAAACAAAGGATACTCTGCATACAGACCAAAGACACAAGAGATACACATGGGTACAAAAATCACAAAAGACACAAGAAATACACAAGTACATGTACAGGTAAAATGCTGATTCAAAATGCTTTCAATATGTAAAACCTTTACATAAACAGGAACAGAAAGCCCTTCTTACTGACGTCAGCCTAGTCATGCCTAGACATCCCTTATCATTTCTGGCAGAGATTTTTATGTCAGTCTAGGGGGATCATGTGTCTGTAAAACATGAATTGCCCTTCGGTGTGGCCCAAGGGAGCTGTCTTGGTCCTCTGCTTTTCCCCCTATATATGCTATGTCAGCATAATGTAAACTTCCACAGCTATGCAGACGATACCCAATTGTATATTTCTGTGGAGCCAACAAACCCAGATGGCCTTTGTTCCCTTCTCGCATGCTTTGCCTCCATTAATCAGTGGATGAGCAAAATTTTTTTGCTAAATGACGATAAAACAGAGATACTTTTGGTTGGACCAAAATAAAGCAAGACACCATTCTTAGTAATCTTGGGAACCTGGCACACCAAGTCAAATACAAAAAGTAACAAGCCTAGGTGTCATCTTAGATTCAGAGTTAGAATGTAGTTTGTTCATTCTGGGCAGAAATACCTGTTCATACGTGCCAGAAAGTTGGTTGACTATGCGATGCAGATGTGCAGCACTTATCAAAAACAATGGTTCTGCAACTAAATATTAGTTCAGTGATATAAAGTGAGATTAAATATGGAAAAAATGCAGATTATGTCAACTGTTTGTGGTTGAAGAGAAAAATGTCAACACTGTTATTTTTTTTAACAGACTAAATTCCTTTTCTTTGCTTCCTGTAAATAATAATGCGGACTTACATTTGGAATATGGAAATAAAAACTTTAAAATGATTTTGCACTTTATTCACTTTTTTTTTTAACACACTGTTGTTTATTTGAACACTGAACTGTAGGCTAAATGTTTGCCAATAAGCCTAGGTTCAGTTGTGTGACATTTCGGGCTACTCATGTCACTGATTAGCTTAACATTGCTATTTGTTGACATCAAACATGAGGAGGAACACCCAAGTTTACCCAGCTGCTATTCAGCAATTACACTCTTTTTTTTCTTTTCTCATGCCCAGATAGTCATGCTCCATCTAAACATCA
Organism: Alosa pseudoharengus; assembly: GCF_046254945.1. Classification (NCBI taxonomy): domain Eukaryota; kingdom Metazoa; phylum Chordata; class Actinopteri; order Clupeiformes; family Clupeidae; genus Alosa; species Alosa pseudoharengus. The sequence goes on along the minus strand of NW_027468576.1, from coordinate 27,716,899 downwards.
ACAATAAAAACATGTGCGCGTATAGGATAATCCAGCTGTGTAGCCTACATGTCGGGTCATCATGTCATTTCCAGTAGCCTAGGAATCTAGATGCACCCTAGCGGCAGCAAATTAAATTTGCTGCCAGGGCTAGTCTAGCAACTCTCTGTTGGCTTGTGAGCTCGAAAAATTAAACTTCTATCAGGCCAATCAAATCGTTTATAGAGTCGTTAGGCGGGCTTAACATAATGATTGATGGCAGAGTTGCAACGGATTGGCTTGAATTCCCTGCTACTTGAAAACAAAGAAGATGGATGTTGCTGTTGGCCAACAGTGTGACACGAGTTAAGCTTGTTTTATGATGGCACAAGTTTGAACTAGCCAACTAGCTCCGCTGGTGAGAAAACGCATGGGACTCAGCGCTGTCCTATTGCGTGCAGAGGGAATTTTAAAGACAACCGATTATCCCGCCCCTCCGACTGAGCACTGCGAACGGTGAGTGCCCAGACCCTACATTTAAATGTGGGTCTGGCTCGTCAGGCTACATTTCCAGGGCTGTGGGGAATGAAAGGGCAGGGCTGCAGTCTGACAGTGCAGGCTGCAAATAACATATTCATACAGCAAATCATGCGCTTTTCAAGCTCACAGTAGTCAGCCTGAAATCAGCCATCAAAACGCCACCTGACCACTGGGAATTCTCCCATCTCTCCCGATTAGCCTACCACTCCGCCATTGGAAGTAATGATAGGCCAACTTGGAGTGAATATACGCAAAGGGGAAATTCTCTCTCTTCTCGTAGCTGACTAGCCTGATACGCACAGTGCATAGGCTACGGCCGTACACTTGCAGGCGCTACTGAGCATCACTGCTAAGAACAGTGTGCCTTTTAAAAATATAAAAATGCCTGAAAAATATCAAGCTGCTGTTTTCTTTTCATGACGAGCACTACGCTTAAATGATTTATATGAATGAATGGTTGTGTTTTTAAGCACCAGAACTGTTTATCACGTCATGACAAAGTTTACAACAATCATCAGACAGCTTTCTCTATCCCTTATGCTGAGAATCAGGGAAAGTCTGCTCTCTTTGCCCCAAACATAGGCTATCATTTGTGCGCAAAGCATGTCTCTATCAAGACATTACACAAGCTATTTTTTATTGTTTATTCGCACAGTGCGTACAGGATTACTGCTGCCGGTGCCAATGGTCTGGGGCATGTGTGTGTATGTGTATGTGTATGTGTATGTGTATGTGTATGTGTATGTGTATGTGTATGCGTATGCGTAAGTGTGTGTATATATGTGTGTGTTTGTGTGTGTGTATAGTGCTGCTGGTCTTACCTGGTGACGTGGCCGTTGCTCTCGCTGGTGGCCGGTGGGGGAGGTTGGCCCACCACTGAGCCCTCCAACCCTGACTCCTGGGAGGAGCGCCAGCACTCCGACTCAGACACTGCATGCAGGGAGACAAGAAACACACAATCACACGTCACACATGCTGACAACATACACATAGACACAGAGGCACACACAGACACACAAACACACACACAGGCACCCTTGGATGTATCCAGGGGGCTAGCTGACATAGCTAGAGGCTGCCTCTCCATCCATCCCAAGAGACAGACACACCGAGCAAACACCTGCTCCACTATATCCTCTCTAAGTAACACAGAAAAGAAGGTATGTGTGTGTGTGTGTGTGTGTGTGTGTGTGTTGGTGTGTGGTCTTGTCTTTCCTACTTCGTGGAGCCACATGACCGGGAAAAGACCAACGAGAGGCTGCCTCTCCATCCTTCCCAAGAGACAGACACACCGAGCAAACACCTACTCCACTATATCCTCTCTGAGTAACACAGAAAAGAAGGTGTGTGTGTGTGTGTGTGTGTGTTGGTGTGTGTGTGTGTGTGTGTGTGTGTGCTTGTGGATCCAGACAAAGTTACAAAGACCATGACCTCAGAGGCAGAGACTCAGGAAGAGGCTGCGATTCAGCCTGAACTGATGTCTTCGAGCAGGAGAATGTTATCAATCCAGCGGATGACTGTAATTGTGACAAATAAAGACACTGTGTGGCTTTATGATAGAAACAGCTGCCAAATTTGCGTGAGCCTGACCAGGTCTGACCAGGCATATCCAGGTGGTTTCCCTGAAGTGCCAAACATGCTCGCATGATGTTACTGTTGGTTTTCAACTTTATTTGCACAGACATGGAAAATGATCTGATTGGCCGGACCTTGTTCAGATAAAGTGACACTAGGTAGAAAAACATGCCACTCTACACTGAGTCGAACACTTCTCACAGGCACAGCAGGCAAACACACAGACACACTCCTCACCCCCCTGACACCATTAACACACACACAGCACTGCTAGAAGCCTGAGCCCGGTTCATCTTCATGCAAGAGTGTCAAGTGCCCTCGAGGACTACAGCTACGTCAATGTCATAAGCTCAAAGGCAAGCGGGAACAGAATGTAGCACCAATTATAAAGACAGAGAAGAAGCCGCCATTTAAATGAGATCGAGCATTAACATGAGTCGGCAAAGCAACCGAAGGGGCACTATCCAAAATCAAGGACAAGTGCTTCATATAGGCTACATAATAAAACAGTGCGTTAATTCAGTAAACACATCGGACATATTCAGCTTCTATATGGTTGTGGTGGAGCGATAACGTCGACGACTGACAAGCCTTAGCCTGGGTTCAGTTCTCAAACCCGCCGTTGCAAGTCTGTGTCGTTTTGGATAGAAGCGTCTGCTAAATGCCAGTCAACTTTAACTTTATCTAAGATGAAACTGATTGAATTCCAATTTACAATCTACTCTTTTTCTCTTTCTAGCACTTTCTTTCACCGCTTCCTGTCTCTTCTTGAATGTGGTGGAGCTGTGGCACGTGTCTATTTGGCACTTTCCCTAAACTTCCTTCATCAGCTTCCTGGCCGTCATCAGCTGTTTGCCCTACACCTCACATGCACTTTAGATAAAAGCCCACAGACAGATGCAAGAGGAGCAGAGGAATAGAGGAGCAGAGAGCATATAGAGGAGTGAGGCGATCCCTACAGTGCAGTGTTTTCCATACATTGACTTATTTGTGGCGGCCCACCACAATATCAACACTGACCACCACACAATGATCTTCCAGGTTGTGCTACATTGTGCTTAAATCTGGTTAGCATCATAACCGCGCTGCGCTAATTTGTTAAAAACGGTTGCATTCAAGTTAATTCTGCAAACCTACCACCACAAATAGAATACAATTTGTGGGAAACACTGCAGTGGTGAGGTGTTTTTACGACCTCTGTCCACTGAAACGGTCAGCTGCGTTTTGCAAGGGGAAACTGCTTATTCAGTGCCATGCAAGGAAGTGGGCAGAGGGAGTGGGCAAAACAAATTCTTTCTGAAGTCCAGTTTCAGGAACTGCCTAACCTAGGGGCTCTGGACATCAAAAGAATCCCATCCTGAAATGCAAACTATGAAGAAAGGCTTATTCCGGCAAGTTCCAACTCTAACAGACGGATATTAAAGTCCTGCTACAGAAAAAAGTGAAAAGGAACTGGTGAGGTTACACTACCACCATACTGAAAAACAATACAACATTAATTAGAGGTAGGTAGAACCTGCAGAATATCACGTCTACAACAGTTACTGACTGACCGTTTGCTTTCTCTGAGTCTAGACTAAAATCTTCTAAAATGACCACCTTGCATGCATTAATAGGCCTGCCATGAATGAACAGGATGTGTTTGGGACTGTAATCTGAAAAAACAGACAGCTGACTTCTTCCCCAAATGTATAAGAAAACACATGCTCATATTTGTGCTGCAAACAAAATGAACATGCTCTTGTTCAGTGTCAAGTCCACAGATACACAGCTCTATTGGGAGAGGAGTGCTCTGTGTTGGAATGGTGAGGTGTGAGATGTGAGATGTGAGGTACTGAGGGTGATGTGGGGTGTGAATGGTGAGAGTGAAGTGTCGTAGGGAGTCTGGAGGAGTGTTGGGAGATGCTTTGGGGTGAGATGTCTGGTGGAGGTGTGGTGTGTTGAGGTGGGCATGAAGTGTTTGGTGAGGGGTGTGTGAAGCTATGTTGTATTGCACCAAGATGTGTGGAGGAAAAGTATGTTGTGGGAGGACAGGTGTGTGTCTAGAGGTATAGGTATAGAGTGTGATGTGTTACAGGAGTGCTGACGTACCCAGGGTGCGATGCAGCGAATCGGAGGTGCTAGGTCGGCTGCCACTTCTCGTAGGGGGACGGGAGTCGTACCTGGACAGGGGGAGGCTCTCTCGGCTGAGAGGATAGTCTCCTTCTCGCCGGGAATCTCTGGAGAGAGAGAGAGAGATAGTCTGTTTTCCAGTACAGTTCCAACATGTTTGGAGACCCATTCAGTTGATAAAAACGGTTTTGATGTGTGAGCGAATGTAAATGTACCAAATTTTGTTGTAAAGGATTCCTACAAAAAAGTCAAGGCAGCTAGCTTGACTATACACACACATCAGAAATGTGGGTTTCCATTTCAGGTAGTATCACCACTAGAGTTCTATGGAAACATCTCCACTCACTTTGCATGCATCACTGGCCTTCTGTTTGGGGAAAAAGTGGTTCAACATAGGACACCGGCAGACTAATTCTCAACCTCTATCTTGGCAATTATGAGCTCATGCTGCCTGAGCATCAGATCCTGAACTCTTTCTGAGCATGGAGTCTGTCCAGCTCAAACTGCTGCCTCTGTCTCTGTGCGGTCCCAGGGCACCTGTGACCCTCTACAGCCTTTTCATGGGCGAAAAATACAGGCACTTAGGCATCATAACAATCCCTGGCGCTCCACAAAGGGCTCATAAACTCAGTTATTGTTCCTCCCATTGACTCAATGAAACCAGTGGCTGACAATGACCAGGGGAATCCGAGACAGAGGACCGAGGTTCTCATTGTTTGGATTTGACACCACATTTTGGATATGGCACCACATGCTCTTACCTGACAGATTTATGACAAAGTGCTCATAACAAGGACCCTAAAAAGGGACACCTAAACATGCCTCAGATACCGCACAAGAGTGGACACCATTCCAGTGTCGATACCTTCCGATATTTGCTTCCTTAAGGTGTGTTAACAGTATATGCTTTGTGTCTCCAAAATGTGAGGTGCATTCCCGATATTCCAGCAGAGGCAAAGTATGCCAGACCAGGTCCTTTATCTGCCTTTTGTTGAGGTGAGACATAGTGGAGCGATAAGATCAAATGACCCATTACAATAGGTGGGAATTCATTTCCATGCCAACTGTAATGGTTCACCGTTGCTTCGGCAGCTGGGCTTCTTTCACAAGACTCAGAAAGGCAGAACTACCCTAAGAGCGCGACTAAAAATAGATCAGTGCCATTCAGCCAGATCACATATTCCTGTGCTGTTTTATATGGGTCACTGCTGTTTCCGCTGGCCATTTAAAGGATAACTTATGCAGTATGTGTGTGTCTGTGTGTTTTTGAGCTGCAGTGTGGCACTCATAGAGGATGGGAATCACAGTGTCACTGGGAATAGGACACATCTGAATTATGCTACCAGTGACAATGTCATGATTCGCAAAATAGTCTGAGGATAGTCAAAGGGTCTTATTTCAACACCTTTTGTCCACACAGAGAGTGGTCAGTTATTATCTACAGTAACTTAAGAGAGCCGCTCTTGGCCAGTCACAGCAGGAACAAGCCTGATGCGGGGAAATCAGACTGGAACACCTGTTATCTTAATTGAGGCCCAAGGTGTGAACTGATGGAGGTGGAGTGCCACACCTCCACTTTCCCAACATCAATCCACACAATATCTCGTGACTAAAATGCACTGATCGGAAAACAGTGGCTAAAAAGGGAGGGTTTCCTGCCAATCTCAACTGTCCTTGGCCAGACAAGATATAATATGACCATTCAGTTACATATTGTATAATAAAACAGAGCTCTTTCAGTTTGGTTCTTACAGTAATTTAGAAGCAATGGATGAAATGCAGATGCTTGTTACTGACACAAGCCTTTTAATAATATATGTTAAGAGGGCGCATTACAGTGCGCCAGGTGCGTTTTGAACACACCCATACTATGCTGGTCTGTGTGCTTGTGGTCTTGTAAGGTAATTGTATTGCAGGATGACTTTCCCAGGTGTTTGAGTATGACAATACGTTTGACATTTAAGTGCACCAGTGAAAGAACATTGTTCATCTGTGTATGTACACTGATGTCACTGTCAAAGGGTGTGTCACTCAGTGTGCGTATCTGTGTGAGTTAAGGGTGTAACGGTACACAAAAATCCCAATTTGGTGCGTACCCCTGTGTTGAAGTCACGGTTCAGTTAATTGTCGATACAGTAAGCCTGTAAGCTAATATGCTGACAATTGAACTGGAATAGTATTTTGAAAAGGTGTTAAATGTTTTTTGGTGTTAATTAAGTAAACAGACATATGGTCTGCCACCTTGTATGTTTGTGTGAAAACTCAAATTTGAAACATAAAAGTCTGCACACAAAAAAGCCTGTTTATTGATTACTGCATTCAGCACATTTGTTTCACAACTGTATTGAACCTTACATCCTGTAACTTTGGTACAAATATGTGCACCTTTACACCCCTAATGTGTGTGTGTGTGTGTGTGTGTGTGTGTGTGTGTGTGTGTGTGTGTGTGTGTGTGTGTGTGTGCTTTTACATTGTGTTTCGATGAGAACTTGGTGTCACTGGCCGTTGTAAGGGTTCGTCCACGCTGTGGCCTGCAGGCGGACCGGACCTCCTCTTTGCCTTCACCATGTTGGTCATGATCTAGAAAATTCCAAATTCTTGGTCACATATCTCCTCATGTTAGATCCACTGAGAAGCCTGAGGAGTCAGACTGTTAGGTAAATATTTCACAGAACATTCTATAATAGGATATTAAGGTAATCAATCAGAGAAAACAGAAATTTAACATCACTCCCTGTCTCTGTGTTTCATCCCTAGGCTGTCATGCTTGCTTTATGATGGTAAATATCTACTTCAGCCTATTAATGTGTGACTTATTTAATTCAATTTCCTCTTACTTTACCCCACAGGTTGCGGTCAGTGTAAAGCTGGCATTGGGCCTACATAGTTTAACAGGTCATTTGCCACAAACACTGACTACATCCTGGTAGATAAGAATTTTTGACAAGATTTTAAGAATTAGATAAGGAGTTTAAATATAGTTTAAGCATCTCCTTGGCTGATTTAAAATGATTCACATTTACTTTTTCTACTTTTGTGCAACAGTGAAAATACATTTTCCTATGCATGAGTGTTGTGAGCGTAAATATAATTTTTACAACCAGCTGTCCTACCCCCAGGTACTCTGTTGTGAGCAAGGACTCTCCGGAAAGTTCTTTTGGCTGTGGCTGGAGCACTTCCTCCTTGTCCAGATCTGCCTCCATTGCATCCTCCTGTACAAACAGAGATTTGAAAGGAATTAAGAGCCTGGTATGTCTCACCGAGCAGCAACAATGGAGAGGGTCTGGCCAAAGTTAAATAATAGCAAAATAACAGAAGTCAGATAAGTCCGACTCAATTGATTTAGTAAGAATGAACAACACTTATATAAGAAGTAAGTTGGACAATAACATTTCATGCAATCCTATAACTTCTGTTTCAATACTGTAAAGATGCCATGCAGTCCCAGGGGTTATTTTCCAGTCTTTAAGTAAACTCTGTCTTTGTCCTTAGTCAATATTTTGTTAAATTAATGGTGCACATAATGGTATTGAACGGTACTATTTCTGAATAGTAAACACCACAAATGTACACACAAGTGTGTGCACCTACACAGATACACATGGTTTTGAGTGATAGGCCATTGTTGTAGTAGTTGTGTTGTTATTATTTGTTTTGTACCTCCTCAAATCTCAAAACCCAACTTCCAGGTGGGTGACATCCAATAGCTGTGCCGTAGAGAGATTGCCATCAACCCATTTGGCAGAGGTGTCACAGTGAAAAAGGTCTGTTTATCTCTCTCTCACTCTCTCTCTCTTTATCCCTCCTTCACCTTCCCCCTCTTATGTCTGAGGGGGCCAGTGATGTGAGTCATGCGGAGGGTACAGAACGTGCCCATAAAGTGGAGGCTTTTGTCATTCGAGTGCTACGGCACGGACACCTTCCTCACCTCGTCATCGTCTTCCTCCTCTTCATCGTCCGACTCGGCCCCATCTTCCGTTACGTCCCCTGAGGACACGAGCACGCGAGGTCAGCGTGAGATACCACAGCATCAGTAACACAAAGATAAACCAGTTGTAAAACTCACCCCCAGCAGGGGCAAAATGATGATACTCAATCCACAATGTCCATACACCATACTAAGTTTATGATTGAACACAATAAATAAATAAAATACAATTAGCAAAAAAGTACAAAAGAGCTGCACTGTGCTTAACACAAAAATGTGTGAAACAATTTGGCTACTGGCTACATATCACACACAACACTGTTTAAATATAATTGGAGCAGCAGTGCTATCTGTAATGGCTACTATATTTATATAGTTCACTGGTAAAGACTAAATATACAAACACTGACCTATCATGAGTGACCACTACATTAGTGGCCTCATATAAACTATAAAATATAAAGGTAAATCTCAAGAGGGGATAAGCTTAAAAGCACAGAGTCAATGATATCTTTGATACAAACCCTTAGGCCTTATCTCTAATGTGCATTATTCACACAATAATAGAGACTTAAGGTGTGAAACCTAAGATACACGTTCTGTAGTTTGCCTTCGAGGGCTGCTGATTAGATAGTATAATTGGGAATCCATTTGATGATGGAATACATTTTTGCTTAGTCTGTGTATGTAGTCGTGGTTATGGTGACTGGGTGAGACCTACCTGAATTGAGCTGTTTAATGATAAACTCAATCTGTCTGTTGAGCTCTGGGTTCTCTTCTTTGCTATAGCAACAAAGGATCTCTTCCATGCTCTGTAAATGCAACAAAGGAGGAAACATACACAACAACTTTCAATACCTGCTGTTAACATGCATATTAATGTGTGGGTGTCTGTACTTATTACTTTAAAGTTTTTCACTCGCAGGTTTCTTTGCAGAGCTCCCCTTACAGCTTCAACGTATACATTTTACAATACTCCTCAATCGGTTATTCTGCCGTTTCCTCTTTCCCTGTTCCTCCGACAACGTTTTCCTCGCTTTCTGCTTCTTTTCGCTGGCTCTGCCATGGCGAATGTCTGAGAAACTCCATCGCTGCCTTGTACTAGCCCCTGCCTGGTATGTATGTGTAGTGCTGTAAAGCTGTTTACATCGCGAGGCTGCGAGACTTTCTGTGTCTGAGTCCGGCGGGCTGCTGGCCCAAAGTTGCAATGCTGGTTTTTCTGATCACAGACGCCAGGGGAAAGCGAGACGGCCACCAATCACCCCAGAAAAGCATTCAAATGACTAAAAAGCTGTGTTCAGGTAAATTAAGCTAAACACACTGCATAGTTCCCCTTTAAACACACACACACACACACACACACTCACCATTTCTCTGGCTGCCTCGCGAACAGCAGAGATTCCCAGTATGCTATACAAGGCTCCGTTCACATAAGGCCGGATCTGCAACAAAAAAATGACACAACTGCTTTATAATAATATCTTAAGTGTTCATTAACCTCTGTGTAAATACTGATTACAGCCAAGGAATAACTTCTTTATGCTATCTTGGTTTGGATCATGGTTTGGGTGAGCCCACGCCACAATGTTTACCTATTCTTTCTTAAATAAAAGCACATACTGTACACACATAGACTGCATGCACCATTGGTCACCTTTGATGTGAACAAGGCAAATTGACATTAGACGTGGATTCTTTCAAGGCGCAGTGGATTCTCAAATATTGGCAAATGCTGATTCATGCACACAGACAGATAGACACAAACACACAAATATGGCCACAGCACTGTGGACACAATGGACACAATGCAACCAGGTGTGCCCCTTCATGGTCATCCTAAGGGATAAAACCACAGCATTCACCTCGTGGTTCTCATGTCCCAGGAGGTCAGTCAGAACTTTCAGCACATGTTTGGCATTTTCAGCACACTTCCTTTTGCCTGCGGGCACAAACATCGCTGGTAAGGGATTTGAATTTGTTCAGTGAGCTCATGGGTTGAATTTAAGTCAAGTCAAGTCAAGTCACATTTATTTATATAGCACACTTAAACGCAATGTAATTGACCCAAGGTGCTCACAGCACAATTTAACCAGCTGATTGTCCATGGGCAATGATGCGGACTCTCTTAGTGTAAACAGGATGCAATAATATGCAAACTTAGTGGCAGTATATTACAGCTCTGTTCTGGATGACACAAACATCTCCTGAAAAGACATGTCTGCACTGCATATTCAAATAAATAAGTTTATAACACACTTTATTATCATGACACCCGTTCTCAGTGAACTCTTAGTGACTTCTCTGCCAGTAAAAAAGAGAGCACGTCTACCTTGTGTGCGCAGGCACAGGTTCATGAGCAGGGCCACGGCGTACTCCAGCGTGTAGTCCGTCAGGCAGTCCGAGTCATGGAGCTCGTCCACCAGCCAGCCAATCAGACCAGCCCTGATCATGGCTGTCTGCTGGGCTCGCCTGTGAGGAACCAATCAGACAGAGGAACTATATATATATAAAATTTTTTTTTTTTTTTTTTTTTTTTGTGATCTTCTGAGTGATCTTCATTCTTCAACCTTCTTGATTCTGAGATACTCGACATGTACTGTTAGAGAGAGAGAGATAGATAGATAGATAGATAGATAAATACTTTATTGATCCCCAGGGGAAATACTGAGACCTTGAATTTCCCCTGGGGATTAATAAAGTATCTATCTATCTATCTCTCGAACAGTAGAGAGATAGATAGATAGATCACTCAGATCACTCAGAAGATCACAAAAAAAGCTTTATCAAGACGTTATTCAGTCCAGATGGACAGAATTGGAGGACTCACTAGGAGAAGTAGTAAAGCATAGAGGGTATGCTGACTGAGCAAAGTGATGTTGCTAGCTTTAGTCACGCCATGGATTTAATGGCTAAATCAACATGCAATAAATGTAAATGTCTCTTTGGTCCCGGCTGGTGGAGGGAATGTGAGCTAGGGACCTGAGGCTGAGTTTCTGTAAGGCTCCCAGGAGGTTTTCCCTGGTCAGCGAGTCCTTCTCCTCCGTCTTCATGGAGTCCAGAAGAATCTTCAGCAGAGAGGGGATCTGAGACAGGTACATTCGGCCTAGAGAGCGGAAGAGACATATTTGATGAAATCAACAGTAAATATCACAAACCTACCTACTACAACAGAGCTTTCCATTTTTATAAGGGAAAATTTTATCATACCCGTAACAAGCCCAGGTTGGATAACCTATTAAGCACTTACAACCACATCAAAGGGATATTACAAAATGAATAATGAATAGAGACTAGCTCAGCTCAGGAGCTGCCTGATCCACAGTTATTGACTTACCATCTGACAGTGAGGCGAAAGCATTGATGAGTCGGGCCATGTACTGACGGACAATCTCATTTTTTGATTTCATCAGGTGAAGCACGGTCTTCTGCAAAAACAGTCAGAATTGAAGGTATAACAAACACCAACTTACAAGTTTAAACACCATTAAATGCATTTTCAACAAGCCTGTTGTTTGCTCATTACAGTGCTTAACATGTATGTGAAGCGTCAGTTTGACAGATGGATGTTTAAATTTGAAACATTTTTCAAGTGTTCTAAATGTCACATGACGTGTCACAGACACTACTGGTAATATAAGACAACCTTGTGGTACAAGATGTGTAGAAATAGTTTGCATTGTTTGATGTTCTTTACGTTTCACAGACTTATGTAACACATTGGAATAGTGGCAGCGGTGCAGTCTCATTGACTACCCAAGGAGCTTATCCCAAGTCAACTGAGGTAATGGGCCTCAGGGCCTCAGAAGAGAAAAGCCACGATTTGCCACAGCGCTTAACCTGACCTCAACTACTTCCAGCGTTGCACTGTAAGAAAGTGTAAAGAAATGCATTTGGGATCTGTCATTTTTCAAGACAGTCATTTTCATTGCATTTAAAATAATATTTAAGGACACTTATCTTATCTCATAGTCCAAAAGGAGAGTGGCTAAGTAAAGACTACATCCAATTACTGTGCTTATACCCCTGTCTATTGTATGGTATTGAAAGCTATGTAAACGTTAGACTGCTAAAGTGTCCCATATGGATTACCTGCTGTGTGGCAGAGAGAACAGTGACAATAGGCTGAGACATTTATCTTACAAAACGCCCCTTCTGACATCGCTGCTTCAGGTCATGTGCAGATTACTTAACGTGAAGAGGCATACATACAAAGGGAAATAAACACCAACACAAAGAAGATGTCAGAATCCTCTGAGCTGGTGAATCATATAACCAGAGATGGTTCTTTCAGTTTTCCTTCCAAAAATCTGTAGTTACTGAAGACAAGTGACCCTATCTGACCTCAGATGGTGAAGTGTGATTTTGTTGTTTGTCAGGGCTTACATTTATGTGGTCTTGGGATGACTAGTCCCCCGGTGGTAAAGCCAGTTTCACCCAGCTTTTTATTTCACGGGACGCAGTGTAAAATACATATGAAAGCCCTCAGATAAAAAATATTGTAGAGATCTCACAGGGTTCCCTGTGAGTCAAATGTAAAATTCCATGACTTTTCCCTGACTTTCCCTGACAAAAAACCTGAATTTCCATGACTTGACTGTATAATGAATAGTACAATATACCGATAAATGATTTCAGAGTACCTGCGTTCAAGAATCTTTTACTTTTTTAGAGCAGGAGATGAATAAATAGGTATTTAATAAACAACAAAGTTGGGCTATTCAAGCAAGCAGTAAAGCTAATAACCAGATATACACCAATTCTGTGAGGAAATATATTTGTATTAATGTATTTTGGCAAGTAAATTTTAAAATGCTACAACAAAATTCCCTGATATTCCATAACTATGCCCCAAAACTTATAAAATTCCCTGAGTTTTCATGTCTGGAATAGACTGATAAATAAATAAATAAAATTCCATGATATTCCAGAAATTCCATGATCCGTGGGAACCCTGATCTCAATACATTGAGTGGAACTCAGTTGAAACATCTATGTCCAAACTACTTCACTTCCATGTCCCTGTGAAAAACTGAACTGCAGCACAGCCATGTGCCCTCTGCACCAGACTCAAGATGATCACCCAATGATCTAAGTGACGAGAGAAGGAACTCACGGGCAAGGGCTGCATGCTGCTCTTTTGGGTTGTCTCAGAAAAGAGTTCTTGATCTACATGCATTTCTGGCGATACTTGAATCGAATAGGGAATAGGTGAGCGGGGGTGTCTGCTCAGTCACCGTGTCGTGTACCTGGCTGGCGGATATGGCCTGGAGGAGGAGCAAGAGCAAGGTCATAGGGAGCTGTGTACCTTTCTGGAGCTGCTGCTGCTTCGGCTGACGCGCTCCAGGAGGTCATTACTGATAAAGGCCTGAAGGACGGTGTCACGCTGCTCGCCGTGGACAGACCGAGTCAGCCTCTGAAAAATCCAAACAAGCCCCAGACACACACACACACACACACACACACACACACACACACACACACACACACACACACACACAGTCCCAAAGACAGACAGCACAATTAGTGATACGAGGAAAAGAAATTAGCACAAAGTCTCTCTCTACATCATAAATACTTGACAACTGAATATTTCAGAAACTGAAGTGAAAAAATACCATAGCGATTCATAGCATAGGTAATGAGACAATCTGATCAATAACAGCAGACTTCTAAGCAGGGCCAGAGTGGGGCCACTTTTCAGGCCAGGAGTTTCAGGTCCAAAACCGGCCCATGTTTTCCATGGTGGTGGAAATTGGATAAATGAAGCAATATTTCAGCTCTTACTATCCTGTAGTTTTTATTAGCACCATGGTTCAACAAATGTGTAAAGGTTATATAATAATTCACTTCAACTGAGAAGTTAACAAAAAATATTCCACTATTCCACAAGTTAAAAAAAAAACAGAAAGAAAGAAAGAAAGAAAGAAAGAAAGCCTTTGACATGTAGCCTATCCCACGCTTCCACAAAGAGGCATATTGAACTAATGTTTAGGCTACATGTTTTTTGCATGGGTAGGCTATATTGTTGTTTGGTGCTTTAGCCTACTCCTTTACTACACCCACTTCTGAGCAAACAAGGCATATAGGTTTATCATGTAGCATAATTGCTCTTTCTTACATTAAACAACTTTAATTTATCCTCTCTACTTGTCCCTATAGTAATGGCCTCCTCATCACTCATTTTCAGTGGTCGACTGGTTGATCTGCTCCTCAGAGGCTACACTTTTTACCGGATAGGCCTACACAGATCAAGCTTCAGTTTTGTTATCAATATTTGCATACTGCAAAGTCTATGAATCGGATACAAAAGGCTACTATTTTAAGTAATTTAATGTGCTTGCGAATAGCTTGACAATGCTACAACGTCCATTATTAGCCCAATTACATTGCTAATAATCATTGACTATAGGCTATTTCTCTTTACCAGTTGCCACTTTTGTCTGTCCTCTTAAAAAAAAAATATGGAAGCTTGGCACATTTGACAGCATTTTACCTGGCCGTTTCAGTACCTCCTGGCCTCTTTCTACCATCCATCCTTCCTGACGCTTATGGCTACAGTAGGGCCGGTCCGGCTATCCGTATCTGAGAAAACTTTTTGGAAAAGACGGGCTATATGGACCCAACCAACTCTTTTGCAACGGTGTCATGCACAGAATGCGGAGTGGTGTCATGTATAGGCTACTTTAAGAGAAGATAGACTAACGTGACAAATGTCAATATTTTTTCCCTCGACCAGCTCAAAAGTGAAGCGGCCCACCAGGAATTCTCCCGATTCTCCCGATTACCCACCCCGGGCCTGCTTCTAAGTGTGGTCTGAACTACACTAATGAGTAAATCAATGACCAATCATGGTTACAATGACTCATCCTGGGTGGGCCTGGCACCACAATCAGAGCACTGGTGTCTCTCAGGGTTACTAAAGCGATTTGATTCCTTCGGGCTTCGGGCCTGGGAGTGTTTGAGGCTGACTCCAGACTAACCCAGCGCAGTGCCTGCAGCAGGAGCGCCTTGAGCCGATCCGACCCATTGGCCAGATCCCTCTTCAGCTTCTCGTAGTCCAACGATGGCAGCAGCGGCACGTCTTTGGGCCTCCTAAGAAGAAAACGTGTGTGTGTGGGGGTGGGGTGGGGTGGGGGGGGGGGGGGGGGGGGGGGGGGGGGTGATGCACACACACTAAAATTAGACACTTCATTCACCACCGCATGCACCAACATTCCTGCCAGCTTTCTATCAGTTCAGTGGGAATGTAATGCTATCGTTGATGTACAGGACTAAGTACACTTAGCAATATCAATGCAAGAGGACAATGCTAACTAAGACAAGAATCTACATGAAAAGGAAGCCCTGGCTTGGTCGTAAAAGCACCTTGAAAGAAAGCTAAGGCATCCTAAGAAGGTGAAATTGCCTGAAGGGAGGAGAAAAAAAATCATGGCAGTGTGCCAAAGACCAAGAGAGGAGTGGAATTTTTTTTACCTGGCGCAACAATTCTGTCAATTCACATAAATGCATTTGCTTTTTTGCATTTGCAAAAGCAAATGCATTTGCTTATTTTAACAAGATAGCAATAGACTTTGCTAACATGTATCATTCACTCATCATATATGACAGTTTAGTTACCAGTCATAAATCTCAGACTTGCCACGACTCTACATGCTTTCAGCGCTCAGTAGAGAGTTGGGCAGGTAGAACTGCTTGTTCTATCAGGGTCTGTTTTCTAGTGCTACAGGGCCCTGTTTTCTGATTTCCATACATGTGGCTGTGGACGGGGACTCATGGAGAACTTACGGGGGTGCGACAGAGGCACGCAGCATTGAGGAGGCCTGGGAGAGAGGGATAGAGAGACACAACTATGAAACTTTCACCGTCTTTAGTCATTTTGTCAACACTGTTTTTCTATGGAGTTGGTCACTACTTTTCAAGGAAAATGAGTAATGGTGCTGGCACAGGAGACCAATGCAGACGGACATGGCTTTTGTATTTGTTAAAATTAAAAATGTCATGATTAAAACCAGGAACCAGAACTCACGAACATCAAACTGGTCAGGGGATACTGGGAGCACAATTCACAGTGGCTACAGAGCGCCAATTCTTTCAGATTAAACTGACAGCCGGATAAGGAATGC
Organism: Alosa pseudoharengus; assembly: GCF_046254945.1. Lineage (NCBI taxonomy): Eukaryota > Metazoa > Chordata > Actinopteri > Clupeiformes > Clupeidae > Alosa > Alosa pseudoharengus. The sequence goes on along the minus strand of NW_027468576.1, from coordinate 27,700,663 downwards.
AGATTAAAAAAACATTTACAGGAAAACCAACTAAGATTCACCTGTTTAATGCTAAAAAACGAACCAGAGAGCTCGGACCACATTCACAAGTCATTTCAGAGGAGGTGCGAATCTGAATCTCTAAACTCAGTCATGAAAAAGATATCAGTGCGATCTTTCTTTCAACTAAGCTATTTGCTTGACTACTTTGTTATTCTTCATTAAAGTAATTCATCCATTATTCATCCATTATTACTTTTTTTCATCCTGAGGGACATTTTTTTTTAGATAGATAGGAACATTTTTTTTTTTTTTAGATAGATAGATACTTAAAAGTGATAAGGGAGGCAATCCTGATCTTGGGTCAGAATGAGCAGCACCTTCTCTGAAATGCTTTAATACGGCCATTGAGCTCACCTCTCGCTGAGATCACTAGGATGTTTACCGAGACACTTTCAGCCCAAGTAACAAGCCAGGGTGTACCAAAGCTAGAGGAGCTATATACAGTTGTACATGCTGTAAAATAATTCTGGTCACATGCAATACCTTCAGGCGCGCATTCAATAAACACATTTGCTTTACTTTACTTTTTGTTTGTTTGTTGGTTTTTGCATGCAGTGAGTGGCAAGGGCATGAGGAACCCTTATAAGGGTACAGGGAGTATGAGAAGGGGTTAGTGAGTAAGGAAATGACCCGCCATCACTATCACATTGCACCTGGCCTTTAGGTCCGGTTTCTCCAAACAACCGCTAATGAAGGTGAAGTGCTGAGATCTCAAAGAGGTCATTTCAATGTTTAACCTCGGTGGGAGGCGGGAGACCTCAAATGTCGATTTCGAGCGTAAAAGGGCTGGGAAATTATCCATGTCAGCCTATCCATATCCTGTTGAACCGGGCCTGTCCTTTGTGAAACACAGAGGCGCAACACACAGATCTGTCCAGGCATCTCAAGTATGAAGAATGAGTGGACCGAAGACCAATAGAGGAACTTTAGGATCTGGCCAAGACAGAGGAGGGTGTGTGAACTTCAACAAATGTATAGCAGGAGCTCAGTCTTGGTCAAACTTTGAGAGCCTCACAATTGACAAATAATTTGTGCAACTACGCAAGAGGGGAAGTATATGGAGTACTTATAACGTGTGTTGGCTAGATTAGGAGCCTTTGGGCGAGGTTCTATATCCCATATCGCTTTACTTCAAGAGGATTAAGAAAGTCCAGGTACATCCTGGAAATTCATCGCCCACGTACAAAAAGGGCCGGCCCCATGGTAACCACTGTAATAGTCCTGTGATACTTTCCATGAACAAATGAGTAAAAGTGTGAAACTAGTCTGGTGCTGACCAAACTCTAGCTCTGAGGACGCTTGTGAACCAAGTCTGTGGGGACTTTAGGAACCAGGCTCAAGCAAATCATTATTATGGCGACTAACAAAGACAAACAGCACATGGCGGGCTATGCAGGGTAAAGAAGAATACAAACTGCAGTCACAGTGACACCACTAGGGATTCAACACAACACCCTTTCCCTGTCAGGCAAAGAGCAGCATTCTCATAGCAACGGAGGCCCTTTAGATGGAGTCGATATAAAGGGAACTGGAGCCAGCCGTGGGTTTCAGGAGGAATATAAAAGGGAGGGAATGGATGAGCAGTAAGGATGAGAGGAAGAGAGGGGGAGGGGAGGGCAGAAGCACGGTCGGCAAGGCAATGTAGTGGGGGAGCAAGACAAGAGGGAGAAGAATGAAACATCAGAGACTTACATATCCATCATCATAAGGGCTCATAGAGTAATATCCCTTTAACAGCACACACACACACACACACACACACACACACACACACACACAGACACACAAATACACACAATAGGAAGTTATTGAATGAAGGTATACAGACACACAACAAAAACAGAAGCACACAACTAGATTTGCCCACAAGCCACTGATGGTGGTGAGTACTGTATATAGCAGACATCTCAATCATCTAAGAGTCCTTTCAAATAACCCTTCCTTCCTATGCAGTAAAGGAAAAAGGTATTAAGAACAGCTCATAACAGAAAGAATGACTATGTTGGGGGTGTATTTTCATTACACAAGCAGCTGCAGGAGGGTTGTAAACTAAATATTAGGCACACACCATAAACACCTAATATCTAACCAGACTTCCATGAGGGGCAATGAAGAAAAAATGTAACAAAACAACATGGCAACACAGCAATCTAAAGACCCCACAACACATTTTAGCTAAACAAAAGACAACCAGGGAAATAATAATGCTATAGGTTTTTGGACTTGGCAAATAAGAGCATCATTATATGCATCAGCATCAGTTGGCTGGCTGGCTGGGTGTTAACACGGCCACATGTGGGAAAGGGTGTTTCTCACTCACAGTTCCAGGCCGGGTGAAGTCAATGCTCTGGGCCACACTTTGTCTCATCTGGTTGCTGAAGAGGCGCACACATACACCCTGAAGATACTCTGGGGAAATCTGCAACAAACAGCAGCATTCCCATGAGCGATCTGGGAAGTGTTATTGAGCATACACTTGCACTGAGGGTGAGGGTGTTTCAGTTTTAGGTGTGGATAGATATAACATTCATATAGGGCTCGTGTGTGGCGAGCGTGTGTTTCTGTGTGTGATCTGGGTAATGGTAGGGGGCTGAATGTACCATTTTTCCACTGACAGTGGCTTCAAGTGAATCCACCAGTTCAGCTGTGACACCGATGAGTTTATGGTAGTCGGCCTGCATCTTCTGGAACTTTTTCACGTAGGACGAAGCCTTCCTCTCAGCTTCTGCCAACTGCAAGTGCAGTTGTTGTACTGTATCTTCATACACACAAATACACACGTCTCATTCAAGTTGGCAGGGAATAGATAAAAAAAAAGCTATTCACATGTAGCAAGTATCACTGAACAAATGTTCATGCCAAAATTTTGCAATAACAGATGAAGAGTTTGGTTCCAAAACGTTAGTTCTCCATTTTTGAAATTTTTTTTTGAATTAAGTCATGTTAAAAACAAGAAAAAGTCACAAAAGTAAAAAAGTAACAAAAAGTCATGTTATTTAATTGTGTATTTCAGGTAATATCAATTGCAGTTGTGTTGTTTTGACTGAGTAAAGATTAATCAAATAACAATAACCCTATTATAATTCCACTGAAATTACTTGGAAAACAAAATAAAAAAAAATGATTTATAAAAATTCATTAAAATGGAGGATATAGCGTTTTGGAACTAAACTCAGATTCAGATTAAACAGACAACTCCTCAACAGACAACATTGGGATATTTGATTGACAGTAGAAATAAGAGGATGCATGACATTTGGGCACGGCCTCAACATTAGTGGTTTGTGGTTTAACAAGCACACAAAATTATTCAAACTCAAGCCAAGAATGCTTAAATGCGTCACATCAGACTGAAAAGTTGCCAAATGCAATTACAATGACACTCCTTCCCACAGTCACTGTCAATGTGTGCACAACACAGTACACAGCAGACATAAACTGTACATCGAGTTATTCTCTAAACATGAGCTGCTTACCTTTGTTGCTAGGGAAACCTTCCCTCTTTGACACCAGTGTTAAAGAAATAACTAGAACATAATAGCAGTGATCATTTAAACAAAAAGAGGGATAACTATCAGTAAAAAAAAAATTGATCAAGAATGCTGCATCAAATCATATCATTTAAGATTTTCCACTGTAGTCTCGTATGATTATTGTGACACATCTTTGGATATGCAGACATAATTTAATATCATACTTAGTATCACCTCACATGGGCGCAGTTCCAACAAGTACTTTGGCAGTACTTTCTGGTATTATTCGTAAAACCAATTGAAAAGCAACAATGATTGTCTTTTGGGATTTGAACCCGACTGAAGAATATAACATAATCTTAATCCAGTTATTTAATAGCATGGGAAGGAAAGCCTATATAGCAGACTTCTTATAAAGCTGTAATTGTTTTGATGTCAGACCAATCTAAGATGCCCTTAGGTGGCTATAGACCATCAGGGTCAACTCAGGGTGAGAGTCATATCAGGTTTTGCCCTGAACCACACACACTGATGAAGGGGGGAAAAGTGGATTTGTCTTTGCTTTTGTTTCTGAAAGACTGCATATAAATGGAAGGGGCACTGTCTGCATATTAATGCTCCCTTTGGTTCCTTGTGGGAAAGGCTTTTATGAAGGACTTAAATGTGTTTCTCACAAGTAAAAGGAGAGGAGATTACATGTTTTTCATCTGCTTTCAATCTTAGGCTATTGTATTCCTATTCATTTTAATCTCATTGTTTATCTCTCTGGTTCACTTCTTTCATTAGGTAAGAAGAGTGATATAGTCAGAACACCAGGAGTGAGAGGACCTGATGATACAGTTTTAGGACTATGGTGAAAAGCTATAGTATGAACTCCAGTTGTGTCCAGTTTTAGTAACATTAAGGATACATATATGGTCACCAATCTTGGAGTGTTGGAAGCTTTTAGTGTCGTAGAGAGAAATTTCTCAAGCTTCTCCTTCATCTCTGGCATCCAGGAATCCTGCAAAAAACAAAATCAGCTCAGACATCAGCTCAACTTCTGAGAGTGACTGAGGGTGAGGGGAGGAAGATGTTGAGCCTACCTGGAAAAGGTTCTTGAAGGACGGATGCGCCACAGGATTTGGTACGAAAGGTAGAGCGTAGAACGGCAGGAACTCAGTGGTCTGACTCAGCGCTGAGCCTCTGGTCTCCAGAAAGTGTTTGAAGTGTGTAATCCTCTCATCGAAATCCCCTTGGTCCTGCTCCAGCAGATATCAAACACAGCTCACCACCACTGATACTTATTTCTGATACTGATACATAATTCCTGACATAAACCCTTCATGTACATCATACTGTATCATGGACTTTCTTCACTATACTTCATCGCTGCGGAATAGTGAGAGAAATGGGGCCACCTACTGGCCAAAAAGGGCAGAAATGTAATGTATTACGTACAGGTTGTATTCTAACGAGTGGTGGTCTTGGAATTCCTGAGGCAAAATGAAATGCCAGGTGTCTTTGTTTTCCAATGCATTCTATGAGTACATGCTTGCACAATACATTCTGTCATTGTGTGCTGGAGGAGATAGTATAACAATATCTTCAAGGATTCTATATTTTTATTGTCAATGTGGTTCACAACGAAATTCAGTTTGTCACTCTCCTAGCAGCAATTCTTTGTATGGTTTGTATGATAAGTGGCTGCTGCATAGGAGGTCAAGCATGGAATATGCTTCATTCCAACGCCTACTGAAAACATTACATTGCTTAGAAGTTTGAACTAGGTCTTGAAACAGAGGAACAGGTCTAGAATGGCAAAACACATATTCATGGGTTTCATCAGGTCCCTTTCCACAGGTGTATAAAATCAAGCATCTTGATTATCAATGCAGGCTGCATGGTGCTTGATTAATACACCTGTGGAAAGGGACCTGATGAAACCCATGAATAATGGGACACCTTGATATTTGAGTGATATGCATGGTGGCATGTTTGTGTAACAACTGGAGTGAAGCTCTAGGAAAGGTTCTTTCAGATTGGCTATAAATTGTAAACTGGGCATAATAAAGCATGTGTATATGTGTGTAATAAAGCAAGTATACAAGTGTATAAGATTTATGGGACAAATTTTAGTTTTAAGGCTGTCACATACTTTAAGTACCAACTGGATGCAATTGGTAACCAAATATAAGTCATTCCAGCAGTAACTAAAAACAAACAAACAAAAACTCCAGCAAACCCATACCATATAGTGTTAGACTTAATAGTTCAGCAATAACTGTAACAACTCAGGTTTGGCAATACCCTGATGCCTGAGCATACTAACTGGCATTCTTCCCCATTAGGAGATATCAGCACTTTTAAAAAAACAAACAACGGTCTTCACAGTCCCTGACATGGCCTTAGCAACTTACTGGTCTTCCAAGGCAGTGCTTCAGAGGATAGATGGTGAAATGGATGTGCAGATAAAACTCAAGCTTTTGAGCTGTGGGATGACTGTCACGGTCCTCTACAGGAATGTGTTCGTTCCAGAGCTCAAAGAATACCTTGTAGTCGCCATCTTCAAATGAGCTCATAAGATCTTTCTGTAAATTAATTTGGATATCATACTTATGTTTCAAGGCATATAAGGGTACATATTAATAAAATGACAATTGATAGATCACATCTGTAATCCTAAAACAGGTTTACCTGAATGATGAGGGCTTTAGAATCTTGAACAGCATTGCCTTGAGATTTGGGGATCGGTTTCCCCTTGATTTTACATTCCTTCTCAAACTGTTTTGCTGTTTCTTCAAATTCAGCAAAGTTGAGATACTGTAAACACAAACATGATGGGTGACAAATCCAACAAATTGATATCTGCCTAACACATAGGCTACCTAAAATAAAATAACTAAAATGGGCAGTAAAACTAACACAAATGATTAATCCATCATTCCTTTAGTTAACACAATATATATATGTGTGTGTGTGTGTGTGTGTGTGTATTGCGTTAATACATGCATGTAGCCTATGTCTATACCTCCTTGATCATCCCAAGAATATCTGCTTCATTTCCAAACATGTCACCCATCTCAAGAATTTAGGAGTCCTTTACACGTGAATGCTGAAACAAATAGATGCAATACATGGTCTTTAAAGGGATACCTACAAACAATGCAGATGAAATATAGCTTGTTCAATACAACTAGGCTATCAGTGTCAATAGCAAAACGTTAGCTAAGATAGTACTCTCCAATATTGTCCTACGTCTTGAGGGCGAACAACTTTGTTTCTCAAGGATTAATAAACTGTAACAGGATATTAGTAACTTGACAACGTGGATTACAAATAATCAAGGACAGTTTATGTAGGTATTGACAATAATTAACTCACGTAAATGGAACCACCACCGCCAAACGTACATGTAACTCGCTAACATTAGTAGCGACAACAAAGTTAGCTAACGTAATGTTAGCTACTAATATCAGTAATCAGTTATCGAGATTTATTGTGCTAATTTGCATATACAGCCCATCTCAGGCAATTCATGCAACTCTATCAGTAAATTCAGCTGACAGTATTCATGCGTGGTAAGATTTGCTTGAGGCTAGCTTACGTTAGCGGACAGTTTTTTAGAGATGGATTACAACACATGCACATCTAACGTTATAGCCAAACATGCTATCGCTAACTATGCTATCGTTAGCCAATTAAACGTAAACCTACTTGGTTAGTAGCATATGTTACGTTTTCATTTAGGCGAGGAAATTCAACTCACCAATATCTCATTTTGATATTATGAAATTGTCCATACCATTAACATTGAATTTTACAGTAACAACGCTAGACTGATGTTAGCCGAACCTTCATGGTAGAATACAATGCTGAACCGCTACCCAGTAACTAAGGGGAAGACGCTCGTAAATACACCTAGCAACCAAACAGCCTGGAGCCGAAAAGTGGCGTGTTTTGCTGCAAATACTGTAGTTTTGTGCACATGGAGCAATGCCATTGAATTATAAGGTTCTATCAGAGACGGTTAGAATCTTTGGTTCTATCTGACATTTTTGTCCAAATTAAGATATTGACATTCTTATTCTGTAACAACCTAAGGTGAGGTGATTCTTGAAGTTGTATGCATTTTTGGACACTATATCTAAAGATACGTGTTCCACTTATCAATATAACTCTGAGTTCTAAAACTTTGAAGCTCAATATCTCAGAACTACACAGAATGCAGATAGAACCTTATAATTCTAAGGAGACTAATATGATACACAAACACCACTCTTATGGAAAAACAAACTAGTTAGAAAAGTATGTTGTTACTAACCAGTTCACCAGTCCTGCCAGACGCAACATTTGAGTCTTACATTACATACAAATTCTCCATTAAAGTAATTTTTGGTTGGTCAATTGGTTCTATGTGCTGCATGGGTCTCAAAACATAAAGACAACCAAATATATAAAACTTTTTTATTATTATTATTATACAGGGTTTACCACAAACAGTATTGATTTGTAATTTGTAATTACATTACGAAAAAAGAGAGAGAAAAATCCCAGGTATTTCTACAAAACATCCACAAAGATGCAAGTCCATGATCCTCAAGAGATATTGTCTTTCCGGATATTCAAATGCAATGTATTTTGAGTCCACACAGAAAAACTGTAAGCCATGTTTAGAAAGCAAGCTTCTTCATTAAAAGGTAGACCCGTGAGTCCACTTCAAATCCATGCAAGTTGTTGGCATCACCCTGTAGTCTCATCAACAACCCACCATAAGAAACGTAGGCAGAACTACATAGAAAACAACAACAAATAAATGGTTAATTTAAATTAGCACACAAACATCTGGAGAATTAAAGAAAAATAATGGTTGATCATTTTTAATTATTAGGCCGCAAGACAAAACTCACAGACGAGTGGCCGCTTCTGTAGACGTCTCATCTCCTTCAATTCTATACACCTTTCCGTACATCACATAATCAAATTGATCTGCCCTGAGGAAAAACAACATAGATACCTCATTGCAAGTCCTATTAGACAGACAGACAGACAGACAGACAGACAGACACACCTTACCTTGAAGGGCGGTCATCTGTTGGATTGTATTCCCCATCATCTGGAGTTCCATCTTCATAAAGTGTACTTGCTATCACCAACCTGAACTTGTCCCCTGAAGAATATAGTAAAGTCATACTTTATTAATGTTACTGTATTGCACTTGAAAGCTATGGCTTATTATGTCACCATTCATCTTACCAAGGTCCACAGGGTAGATCTGAATGTTCACGTCAAGTATGAGGTCCATCTTGAAAGATTCACTTTCACAGTGAAGTCGAGACACTGAAATAAAAAGTTTGAATAGTTTGTACAATGCTTATGTATTTAATCTTTGAACCAAAGCCCATTGGTTGTCTAACAACACACAGCACCAAAACAGCATACATTACCTCTGTCAAACTTCATCCCATCTGGGTCAATGTCTTTCACATCAAAAATATCTTCAAACAGGATTCCAGCCATGTTGGTTCTAGTCTATCAATCTGATGAAAATGGGAAGATTTTGTTAAATAGACGTTTTGACAGTATGGACAGATAAATGGAACCTTACCTTACAGCCGATTGACTCAACATTTGACATAATTTACTTAGCTAAAATTACTTTCAAGTTGGGACAATTTACTGATATTCCAAGAGAAAGCAGAAGCAAGAATTTTGACTGTGGGTGTAGAGTTGGCCACCGGGTGAATTGAAAACATTATACAAAACAAGGTAATCTGTGATTCCATTCGCACAGGCACTCATGTGAAGCTAGCCTAGCCAGCTAGCTAGTAAACGAATTTCTCTTCACTTACTTTTTCTAGGATACCTACGACCAAAATCTGTTGTCGTATTAATCTTCAAAGATGGGGGAGTATGAAAGACTCCAACGAAAGCTCTCAGGAAGAAACTAAAAATAATGATAATCAGATTTCTCTCATCAACAGAAATGAATTGTGCCGCGCTCACAATGTGGAACTCGTTGACCCTTCTCAACATTCACTTCCGTGGCAAACCAGAGAAACGTAAAAAAAAAAAAAAAAAAACAGAGAAACGTTTTCTATTGGCATAGAGAGCTTGCAATGATTTTCAACTACAACTACCTTAGAAACAGTTATAAGCAAAAATGCTATAATTATATAATTGATAATTAAATGTATATCTTTATACACAGCTGCATTTGTTCAGCAACAGTTTAAAAAAAAAAAAAAAAATGGACTGAAACATAAATAAAGCGAGCGCCATCTGCTGATTTTTGACCAGTACTGCAGACTTATTGGTTTGTGGTTACCTGACGTTTTTATCGGGTAGGAAAACCGCTTCCCAACAAGCAGGACAATTTCTCTTGTCTAGTTTAACTCTCTTGTGCAGAAAATGTATAACCTACATGTACAGCCAACATTTATTCATCTATTTATTCAGAGAATGCTAACATTACAGTGATAGGGTGAAGTCAGGTAAATTGGGATTTACATCTTGGTCTCTTTACCAGCCTTTACTTTGTCTTTACAGTAAATAGCCTAGCCTATTAGAAGCCAATCAATAATCACGTAATTATATGGTAACTACAAATGTCCTTTATTAGAAACAATTATTTTGATTGGTCTGAGATAACAAGGTGAGATTATAATTAAATAAATCATTGGACCCAGAACTTGCAAGAAAATCACCTGGCTTGTTGATTTTGTGTTGATGCAGGGCACTGCAACATTGATGATAACACAAAACATGCTTGTATGTTGTGATATTTCATGTATTGTTTTAGGTTAGGTTATTATCAAAATTTCTTTGAGGACAGCTTGAGGACAGCTTCCTCCTTTAAAGAGATCATTGCCCCAAGCTGGACACTAAGGGCACAACCAAATACCTTTTTTTCCCAATATGAGAACATTTGCAAAAAAAGGCAGAACTTCACGATCCCAGAGAAGATAAATGCAGTGTTTACAAGCCAGACACCAAAGGATAGTTTGACTGGACAAGAGACTGAAACAAAAGTCAGCGGCATGATGGGAGACCCTGATTTGACAGATCAGCTGGAGGCAGTGTCTTCTGTAGTGATCTATGCCCACTTCTTCTCAGACAGGAGGCTATATGTTTGTTCATCATAGCCTATTTGTACCACAATCAGGCAAACAGTTAATTTTCGGTGTGAAATAGCTAAGCCCTCATGCACCTTTAGGCCCTTAACAACAGGTATTTAAAAAAAAACTTCTTCATTGCCATTGTAGAATTATAGAAAATGCAATGTGCAGTGCATGTGATCGAATCCGACATAAAATATGATACATTCTAACAAACGTTTATCACTTTTAGGCTGATAGGCCTAAATGTTGTATGAAAACACCATCACTGAATATGTAGCCTATTTAAATAACATCGCACACCCATTTTAAATGAAGCCTGTAGACTTTCTCTCGGTATTAGCCAGTGGGGGACAGTTGCTCGCTTATTCCTCCCCCACATCTGAAACCTCTTTCGAAAGCTGTTCTTCTGGTTACGCTTAAACCCCGGAAACACAGAGAGGATGGAGAGAGCCTCTGCTCCACACATTTAATTTGTTTGTAGTTCAAATTAGAAACTGAATTTGCCACGTCTTCCAAGATGTCTGCATCAGCTATTTTTATTCTGGACCTGAAAGGCAAGGTAAGACAAAATAGTGTAGCCTACAGTATAGTGACAAGAAGTTTGTGCGTTTTTGCCACGGTCAGTGTACGAGACATCCTACGCGTAAATGTTTATGACAGACAGTTTCAGGCAACAGGTTGGGGGACGGAATGACATCTCTGTGGCTATGGAAGAGGTATTAAATGAAAAAGGTGTACTTTCCGACCGAGGCTCCAGAATTTGCATGTTGTCTGAATCATTTGGAAATAGGCTACGCGATCGTGACGGAAATTACTTCTCTATATTGTCTGTATTGTCTATATGAGTAATCTATTAATCATGTTGTTTACACATCAATGAGTAGGCTAGATGTTTTAATTGAATTGATAATATATGGAACGATGAAAACTTTCCCCTAGCGCTTAAATGGGCAATTTTCGTTGGTTTTCTGCCCCCAGAGCCGGCAGGATAGGCGGAGCCCGGTAGAACAGGTGTATCAAACTTGCAAAACTCGTTCTACTGAGTAGGCTATGATAGGGGCTTTGAATGGTCCTACATGCTTTAATTACATTTCACACATTTTCAACAGAGAGGAGAGTATTCTCCAATATGCACAGACATGGTTTAGAAACATTTCAAATGTCAAGCTAGGATATTAACATTTACTTGATTCATTCTTTCACTAAACTCAAGACTGTGTGGTATTCCATGCATGTCACAAAGTCAATAAATTGCCACTGAAAATATGGTATTCCTGCGAGAAGGATAAAGCCAGTAGAATAATGTATTCCTGAGGGAAAACAGAAAAGCCAGCCTGGGGGTATTCATTAAATGGATTTCACCCAGATGTGGCCTGGACCCCAGGCAGTGCTGATGAAAGCTTTTTAATGCATGATATTATCAAGCTATTTCTCCATCCAGGCAATGGTTCCTCAGTCACAACATTTTTGTATCCAAGTGGGTTTCTAGTCAGTATGCATCTGTCTCCTGCCAAGGCCACAATGTGTCAATACTGTTAGTTGTACATAATCAAGGACTTATATTTTGTCTACTCTCACAGTGAAAGCTGGTGTGGTCACTGGTCATTTTAATGAAGGTCAACAGAATCTTTTGTTATGCTTTAGTGAAAGTTAAAGGTTTCCTTTAATGAGGTAGTGTCAGCTGTAGCATTCTGCCTACAGTATTGATTCACTGCTAACACTGCTAAATTTCCCTGTTCAGAATGTCTAAGCCGGTGCTTTATAGGAAATATTTCTGAATAACAATAGTATCTGTGTGTATCACCCTGTGGTGTCAATTTAAGATATAAGTTAAGTTTAGTTATACTGTAAGTTCCTACTGGAAATGTGTTCTCTGCATTTTATCCATTCGGGGGTAGTGTACACACATTCATACACACACACTCAGAGCAGTGAGCTCAATAAGAGCACACCCACACTAGCACATATACACACCCGGAGCAGTGGGCAGCCCTTGATCCGGCGCCCGGGCAGCAGCTGGGGGTTAGGTACCATGCTCAAGGGCACCTCATCTGTGGATGTGGATGTGGGAGAGCGCTGTTCAATCACTCCTCCACCCACATTTTACCTACCAGTCAGGGATCGAACCGGCCACCCCTTCTGTCACAAGTCCGAGTAAGAGGTTTGCTAGATATATATACTTTCCAAAGTGTAAATGTTTTCTTGGACTTTCAGTCTGTGAAACAGCAGCACGATCTGTCCCCCATTTATGCTGAAATGTAATTTAAGAGAAGGAGGAACTGCTTAAAGCAAGCAGTGTGCTTTGCTTAAAGCAAGCAGTGATGCACTTTTCTTTCCTCCTTCTTTTAAGTTGTTTTTTTTTGTGTGAAATGGCTGCCCTCTGCAGTGTCTATCAAGGTGTGCAGGCTCTTCTTTATATGATGCAAAGAAATAATAATATACTTTATGAGCATGACTTCATAATATAGTTAAGTTTAAATAGACTTACAGTATATGAGAAACAGCAGTCAAGTCTTTTTTGGCAGGTCTCACTAAACAATGTATTTCATGCATTGACAGCACTGTAAGTTGCATGCCATGCACACAAAAGTCCTTGTTGATTTTAAGTTACACATCAAGCACAATGCATTGTTGCATTGCACACCATTTCATGGGGGTGAGGTCACCTTGACTTCTCCTGTACTGGTTTACTGCTTTTGAGTAGTTTCCTATTTCCTAGTTTCCTATTTCTTCATTTTATAGTATTCCTCTGAACCCCACTGACCTTTGTAACACAGACTGATATTGAAAAAGAAATATGACTTATTTATGAACAGAAAGGAGTTTAAGATATTTTCCCCTTGCATCCTTCAGAAGTATGAGTGGAGTGGCTCTGTATGTCTGTATTGGAAAAAAAGTGCTGTGTTTCATCATTCTATTGGGCCTTACGTGCCTGCCATGGGAACTGGTTGTTGTCAGTTAATTGGCATTTCACAATGACTGAGAGTTGCCTGAAGTGTTGCTTACAGTGTATGAGAGGAAGTAGATATTAATTTGGGATTGTTTTAGTGCAAATACATGAATGTAAAAAGTATGTAAATATACAGAAATATTTACAGTGAAAAGACTGCCTTCAGAGGATCAAAATACTAAACAGTTAAGTTAAGCGTTAAGCAGAGGTGCTTTTTAGCACCGCACAAGTCTTGTGTAGATGCAGCATTCCAAACAGCTCTCCCTCTCCCTGCCAATTTTCTTTGTTTCTGAGGGTACTAAACAGACAGTGATAATCCAAGGGCTCAGGCTGGAGTATTCTGACAGGCGTGGTGTTATAGTGCAACACCCAGAAAGTGTGTAAACACATGGTCCATGAATACATATATTTTAGGAGTGGCTGGGGGCTTGAGGCCAGAAGTTATGTTAAGAGTAAAGTCAAGGAAGAAAAATATAACTTATGATTATGATATGATTCAAGATGCACAAAGAAATACAATAACTTTAAATGTACTTTTAAATACCATTGACATGCGGTTAAAGAGACCCTGTGATATAATATGGCTATATTTTATTTAAACATTCTGTGTTGCCAGTACGATGATAGATGAAACTGCTGTGAAGCTTTCTATGGATACATCTTTACTGCCTCCCACTGTAGGTGTTGATATGTCGGAATTACATGGGGAATATGGATATGGGTGAGATCGATCACTTCATGCCCATTATGATGAAGACTGAGGAGGATTCCGAACTCTCCCCTGTCCTGAGCCACGGATCGACTCATTTCCTTTGGATCAAGCACAGCAACCTCTACCGTATCCTTCAATTTATTTCCCCTTTATCTGTTTTTTGATTTTTTTTAAGACTACTAATCTTTGATGTACTTACATTTTTGAGCAAGGCACACTGTTATTTAACTCAAAGCTACTGTGAGATTCTGCAAATGAACTTTCTTTCTCCTTCAGAAAACATGATTTTGACCTTAACACAGTCACCATTCAGTGGTTGCAATGACTAAGAAGAACTCCAATGCAGCCCTTGTGTATTCATTTCTGTACAAAATAGTTGAGGTCAGTGCAAGTGTCCAGCTGTGTCCTTAACAGTGTGTTTTTGTCTCAAGTGTTCAAATGGGTCTCTCAAACAACACTGGATTATTAATGTCTGTGTGGTCGTTGTGAGTTTCTGCCAACAATAACTTGCTACTGTTACTAGCAGTTGCCTGAACGGCATGTGGCTTATGTTTTTCCTGCATTCTTCAGGTTTTCACAGAGTATTTCAAGTCACTGGAGGAGGAGAGCATCCGGGACAACTTTGTGACTGTATATGAACTCATGGATGAGATCATGGACTTTGGCTTCCCCCAGACCACAGAAAGTAAAGTCTTACAGGAGTGAGTGCAGTCCTCTGTCAGTGCAACACATCACCTGAGACATTGTGTGTGCATTTGTAATTGTCACTCAGACAAAGAAAATGCAATAGGTTACAATCGGAATGACGGCTCAATCGGAATAGAAATTACACAAACACCTTGATCTGAATAAAACTGCCGATACGATCAGAATTATAATCTGAATAGAAGAGGTGGTGCATTCTGTTCCTATTCCGATTGAACAGCATAGGGTCAATCAGATTGCCTGCTGTATCCTCTTAAGGAAAAGTAGGCAACAGCGGCTATTCCGATCAAAGATTCTAAAGCACTTGAGAGCATCTGATCGGAATAGAACATACCCCATGTAAACAGATGGCACGAATTTTTAAAAAGGAAATAGTTTAATCGAATGGCAAAAAAACTGTCCATGTAAACCCACCTATTGTCATATAGTTATCTTTATGCCATCTCATGCTTCCCTTATTGCAAAACTTCCTCATGACTGGTGCTGCCAGTGAGTACCAGAGAGTTGTTGTATAAAATAGAACCTTATGACACAGGATTAGTCTTAGCATTTATATATCATATAATTTATTGATGACCACAGTCAAACCATCTTGACACAATGACCCTTTGCGTGACTTCTCACATAACACCGCTTAGTAACTGTTTCTTTATTATTTATAATTTTTCAGTCTGATGTTGATGTGTAGAGGGCCAAGTGGGTGAGTTCTTAGGAGCTTTAAGACTACAGCCTTGTGGGAACTGTATGGTTTTGTTGTTTTCACTGTCTTCTCCAAGCTTTTGTTTTTGTTTTGCACAATTTTTGCAGTTTTCTACAAAACCCAGAAAAGAATCAGTAATTACGGCATATCTAATTGACCATTAGACACAATATGCCTGCAATCTGGGTGATCTATACGCCATCAAACCTATCCGCTCACATATGCTCCACACGCCCACCCATCCGACTGACTCTCTCCCCCAGCACGCATGCTCTGGCTACAGGCAGAGTGCCATGGTAGCCAAGAGAGGCAGAGCAGATGCAGGTCTGGGCTTTTTATGTGGGTAGTGTCCATTTTGATGCTAATTCTTGTATTTTCTCTTTTTTTGTTTGTTTCTGAGACATGGGCAGATGCCCTCGTTTGAATGTACAAAAGGCGTGCAAGACAAATCAAACACACATTTGGTCTCTCTGTCATCAGTCGTTGGACAATTGTTGCACTAAGATGCCCTGTTTGTTAATGATATAATTATACACAACATATTTTAAAGATACTAAATGACCCCATATCAATCAATATCAAATTTCATTCCAATTTTTCATTTTCTCAGGTTGTTTACTTGCCTTCAGGCCATTATTGTAATTGTAAGCAAAACAACTTGGTCCCTGGAGGGCTATAGGTCATGGCTTTGAGAAAACTTGTTTCTTGGTAGGGAATTAGGTCAGAGTTAGGGCAAAGGAGCAGTATTGATCCCTCAGCAGCTAAAAGTGTTAGGATATAAGATCAATGCAGCCATTCCTCAGTGGCAAACACAGCTGTGGGAGTGGGAGATGAACAGTGGGAGGAAGAAAGCTGAAAGAGAGAGAGAGAGAGAGAGAGAGAGAGAGAGAGAGAGATGCTCTATTGTCAGTGTGTGGTAAACAGAACTGGGATGCAGGTGGTGAGAACAGTATCTAGAGGCTCCAGTCTTTGCCGTCTGGTCTCCATCAAATTCCAAGGTCAGGCCATGTCCCCCCATAGATCCGTTTACAGCAAAACCCACATGAACAACACTTTTTTAGAAACATATCAGCTCAAATTTGACCACTAATAATACTTTCAACATATACAACACATGTCACATTGGTTATAGCTCATTCATTAACAGAACTTAGCTCTCATTATTTTGAATACAGCAAACATTGTGCAACTATTGTTACAGATAATTGAAACATCCTGACTGGTTGTTGTAGTCCCAAAGGTCCATTTGTTTTCATATATTATTATTTGGAATGCCTCTAATCTCGCTCATCTCGGTCCTGGTAGGTACATCACCCAGCAGGGACACAAGCTGGAGGTGGGGGCTCCTCGACCCCCCGCCACAGTCACCAACGCCGTATCCTGGAGGTCCGAGGGCATCAAGTACCGGAAGAATGAAGTCTTCATGGACGTCATTGAATCTGTCAACTTACTGGTGAGGGGATTTTAGCACCTCTGCAAAAGCATTCAAATGAATTTTAAAAAAGGTGGGCCAAGTTTCTTCATGGTTTAAATATAACAGATTGTCTTTGAACAGGGTCGGCTTATTGTCTAGTTTTATATCTGCACTCACTACCCTTTTTACTCAGCAGGAATACTAGCCAATTCAACATAGGCCAGGCTCACATATCAGGAAACAACCATTCCTCAACTTCCTTGAATTCACACTGAGACAAACAATCCCTGATTTCCTTTAATACATCAGCCTCTAGCCTCAGCTGTGACCTCAACCTACCCCAACCGCCATTTTCTGCTTTAGTAATGGTGTGGTGACGTTTCCATGGACTGAACGCGACTCCCTTCTTCACAGCCTGATTAAGGGGAAGCTAATGCCTTATTGCCTTCTAATGGGGCATTACCATTCACCCGTGCAGCCTCCAAATGGGCTTCTCTGTGACTGGACACTTTCTCAGCCTCATTCTGTCTGCCGAATGATTCAGGACGGCTGTGTATTTTTTTTTGTCAGTTCTTCTCTGCTTTGCTCTAATTTACATCACTTTTTGTCCCTTTGTCTTCTTTGTTTTTTGTTAGCATTTTATTATGTGAGGTTGACATTTTTGCAAACTGTGTAGTTTATCTGTGTAGTCATTCAACTTTGACTGTGTGTGTGTGTGTGTGTGTATGTGTGTGTGTGTGTGTGTGTGTGTGTGTGTGTGTGTGTGTGTGTGTGTGTGTGTGTGTGTGTGTGTGCGTGTGTGTGTGTGTGTGTGTGTGTGCCTTTCCCCGACTGGTTTCATATATGTCTCTTGTTTCTATCCTGGCACAGGTTAGCGCCTCAGGCAGTGTCCTTCGCAGCGAGATCATGGGCTGCATCAAGCTCAAAGTCGTCCTGTCTGGCATGCCCGAGCTTCGCCTGGGCCTCAACGACAAAGTGCTCTTCGAGAACACGGGCAGTGAGTAACGTACACAATCTCCACCTCTCTGTCTTTATCGCCCATCTGTCCAGCCATCCCCCTCCCTCTCTCCCCCCATATTCTCATCTGCATCCCTCTCTCATTTGCACTCGTTTGGTGCGGAGCGACGGATTACGCACCCTGGGTGAACGTCTGTGTCCTAATCCCCACCCCAGGCAGTAGGGGCAGGTGGGAACTACCCCGCTCACCGGCTCTCATCCTACTGCACTGTGTATCCCCCTGGGTCACAGCTGGCTAGCTTACAGACAGGGGTAGTGAGAGGACACATCTCTATGAAGAGCTTTTAGTGGTAAATGTGCTATATGTGGGAATTACCTTAATAAAGAATAGAATGTTGCTGAACTTAGTAAACAACCAGCCCATCATATAGGGTATTATTATCACAGCTGGCTAGGTCATACACAGAAGCAGCAATAGGTTGTGCGCATGATCTGCAGTTCTATGTTAGGAAGAGCTTAAAGTATAATGGTTAATATACTATGTGTGGGAATTCTCTTGAATAGAATTAGGGTGAATTTAGTAAACGGCGGTACAATAGCACTCAATGTGAGGATGCTTCTCTATTATCCCACAGAGAAGAGGAAGAATATTTCTTGTATGTGTGCTGGTTACCTTTGCATTGACCAAATTAGTTGTAAATAAAAGCTTGTCCTTAGACAAAAGATATGCATAACAGATTTACTCATAAAATACATTGATTTAGGTGTCTCCTATGATATAGGAGAAACAGCGCCCTCCTATGGATAGGATGTGTAAATGTTTTCTGTCCCTGATAAAGGGACTAGTGAGGAAAGAGTACGTGATCCATCTGTGTCTCAGTTTTTTTGTGAGTGGATCAGGGCAGAAATCCTGTTTATGGACGTGAAAGGATGAAGGAGAGAATAGCAACCCAGCAGTGACACCGAGAGAAGAAAATGAGGCCGGGGGCAGGTGTGGGGCACTGTTCATCGCCCAATCAGCACTTCCTTTGAGTGAATCCTGTCTGATACAAGCTGGCTTAGCACCAGAGCTCGCCTGTCATCCCCCAATTACACCCCCTCCTCTCTGCACCCCCCCCCCCCCCTCTCAGTGCGAGAGGTCCCTAGGGAGCCAATCAGAGAGCTGGAGGGGGGCACTTCCTGTGTGACCTTTTGCTTGTGGCACTGATGTCCTTATGTGGCGTCCTCTTCCTGCTGCTAAAGGGAGCGAGCCAAAGGCTGCATCCACCGGTGAAAGCCTTCACTGGCTCGCATGGCTCTCTGATCTGGCTCCTGTGTTCTGGACCCTTCTGAGAACGCAATGTATTTTTCAGTAGAATGTGACACTCACAAATGCACACACACACACGCGCACACACACACACACACACACACACACACACACACACACACACACACACACACACACACACACACACACTGCTCCTGCTCTTCCTTTGTCTGTCTGTCATCTTACACACTGTCTTTTTATCACACATGCACACACATTTTCTTCTTTGTTTCTGCTTCACTTCGTCACTCCTGTCTCTCAGAGTGCAAGCTGCACATTCAGTGCTTTTATCTCAGCAGGCCCATGCACACACTTCACCCACTCATCCTCACCCATTTGGTTGGTGTACATTCCAAACTGAGATTGGCTGCTGTTTGACTGTCAGCATTACTGAGGCGAAGACAAAAGATCCCTGGTCATTAAAAAGTGTACTAGTTTCTACTTCTTCATTCCCTTAGCAAAAAGAAGTTTATGGAAGTGTACTGTTGGTCTTTTTTTTTTTGAAATAAGCATATGTATAGCTTACTTTTTGTGTAAGCTATACGTATGCTACCTTACGCTACCTTGTTCTTTTTTTTTAAAAGTATATTTTTTTGGCCTTTTATGCAACAGGATAGTGAAGAGTGACAGGGATAGAGAGTCGGGGTGGGATCCGGAAAGGACCACGGGGCGGGAGTCGAAACCCGGGTCGCCGGCGTACGGTGCAGGTGCCCCAGGCAGTTGCGCCACGGCTGGGGCCTGCGCTACCGTGTTCTAGCCAGTGCCTGGTGTGTATGTGTGTAAATGCAGTAAAGCAATTTGTTACACTCCTGACACTGAGGCCGTCGGCCCGCCGCCCCAAAGTTGCAAGGGTGGTTTTTTCGCTCATAGGCGCTAGGGGAAACGAGACGGCCACCATTCAACCCGAAAAAAGTAATATAACCATTCTAATGATTCTAATGATTCTAATGATCTAATGATTTTTATACTAATAAACTTACAACATGAAATACACTTGGTAATTAAACTTCAACTGTACCTTTTCAACTGTACTTCAACTGTACCTTTTGTAGTAAGGGTTCTCAATTCGGAGTCATAGAAAACAGCTGCTTATTTGAAAACACACACACACACACACACACACACACACACATACACACACACACACACACACACACACACACACTGCCTATTAACACTGACTGACTTCTAGGCTTCATTGGCTTTGCTTTTTGAATTAATAATAAAATTGCAAATCAGTCTGCCAGGGTGAATGCATTGTATGTTGAATATAAATCGGGATGTTGTTGTTTGCATCAGGGGAGAAGAGCAAGGCAGTGGAGCTGGAGGATGTGAAGTTCCACCAGTGTGTCCGGCTCTCGCGCTTCGAGAATGACCGCACCATTTCTTTCATCCCACCCGATGGGGAATCAGAGCTGATGTCCTACCGCCTGAACACCGCGGTCAGTGTCTCCTGCTGCTGTTCTTTCTCTTTCTCTCTCCCCCTCCCTCACTCTCACTTACTCACACTCACACAATCACATCCAAAGTTTGATATGTACAGTATTATACTAGGTCATTGTTGGTCACATAGCCAAGACACCTTTTGTTTCTGTTCTGAAACTAACAGAACATATATAAAAATAACCAAATTAGTTTTCATAAGGTTTTCATCATTACTGATATATGGACCTTCATATGAGTCTTTCTATTGTGTACAGCATTGGTACCTGTACTTAAACCTGTACATAAACCTATATTCTCTGTGTGAGACGCTTGGGCCTTTGAAGGCAGGGTGGCTGAGCTGCAGAAACAATCGAGCCTGACGGGGCCTGCCACGCCGGAGCCCGTGATTCATTACTGTGTGCCTTGCTCCTGACAGATGAAGCCTCTCTTTTGGATTGAGAGTGTGATCGAGAAGTTCTCGCACAGCCGAGTGGAGATCAAGGTGAAGGTATGGGACACGCTTGACTGGCCATGCGTGCTGCAACGGCAACCCAGGGTTACGTCTCAATCTTGGAGAGCTCCGGCAGGCTGCTGCTGCCACAGACATTTTGACACGGGGGCACTACCAGGAGCGTACAAGAGTGTATACTTCAGTCAGCAGTACGGATGGGGGAGGGGGGAGATGGGGAGTATTACTGTATATGAAGTTGTTGCATAGTAATACTATAATAAAAATATAATTCAAATCATCATTCACATACCCTGTTGTACATAGGTCCTAGAAATACATCCAGTAAATGGAGACAGATATGCTCACATATTCACACAGGATTGTAAGTTTGATTAATTGACTGTGATCCTGTCATGGAGGATATGAAAGAGATGTAATTAGACAGTTTCCTTTTTCTCATATACCACCGTCATAGGCTCTTCACTACTGATAAGGCATGTCTGATAATTGCAGTGACGGTGACAAATGGGTGGTTAATGTGTGTCTGTGTCCGTGGTAATGGGAGGGTGAAGCGTTGGACTGGACACTTCAACACTGTCATGTCTGTTGTGTCAGACTCATTCTCTTCTCTCTTTCTCTCTTTCACAATCTGTCCACCTGTCTACCGGTCTTTTCTTTGTTCTCGCTGGTCACTCTCAGGCTCGCAGTCAGTTCAAGAGCCGCTCCACGGCCAACAACGTGGTCATCCTGGTGCCGGTGCCCAGTGATGCCGACTCGCCCAAGTTCAAAACCAGCACGGGCAACGCCAAGTGGGTCCCGGAGAAGAATGCCCTGGAGTGGACCATCAAATCCTTCCCTGTGAGTCTCACACCATCACTCATCTTCACTCAACAAAGCAACTAAGAACCTTCCAGACCATCTTACTGATGTCATAGTGGCTGTCAGTGTAGAGGGACTATTTCTTTGGATTGGGTGCTATTTTATACAGCAAAATCCTACTTGTGGCAAGCACAAATGCTGACATGATCATCGGTCAGCTTTAATGTACACTTAATTCTTCGACGCTACCCTCCTGCAAAATGCAGGTGTTACTTCTTTTTTACTTGTATTTTGCTTGTTTGAATGCATTGAGTCTCTGCATTTAGTGTTCCAGAACACAAGTCCATTCCTGCGTGCCTATCTGTCCCCGATGAATGCCTGAACAATCCGCAGAGGGTGCTGTTGAGGTCACTTCCCCCCGAGGGAAAAGCGGCGTTTGTGTTGATATCAGAGTTTTACAGAGCCACAGATAAACACACAGAGTGTCGGAGCTGAGCTGATAAAACCATGAGGAAATGAGAATGGCCTGATGTCTGTGTTTGATTGGGGCAGTGAGGGGTAACTCTGCCACCCTCTTGGCAAAAAATAAATAAAATAAAAAATCATTCAAGATGTCACTCTCAAGCTGCCAGTGAAGCATTAGCACATCCATCCCCCTGCCTTCCTATCTTTTGGAAGAGGCTGTGGCACATGGGCAGAACGAGGAACTGTAAGGCAGTATTAGAATAACAGAAGAGTGTGTGTGTGTGTGTGTTTGTGTGTGTGTGTGCTGTGGCTACTTTGGCTGCACTGCAGAGGTAGGAAGAAGGCACTCTGCAGAACAGAGTGATTTGCAAAGGTTACGTGAGCACAGTTCTACCTATTCAGCACTTTCTTACTGTTTCCTCTTTTAATTAATGTTTTTAAGGTTTGTGATGGTTGTATGGTATCTATCAAAGCACTTGTCACATGTTATCATAGCACTGAGGATTATGTCCTTATTGGCAGAGAACATTTATAGAAATAAGGTGTGCTCTCTGATGTGCTACATTCTCTAATGTGCTACGTTTCAACAGTTTGCAGTAAAAAAGGAATGTGTGTGTTCATACTGGTGTGTGTGTGTGTGTGTGTTTGTCTGTGTGTTTGTCTGTGTGTTTGTACTGTAAAGGGGGGAAAGGAGTACATGATGAGAGCTCATTTTGGACTGCCGAGTGTGGAGAGTGATGAATTGGAGGGAAAGCGACCAATCACAGTCAAGTTTGAGATCCCTTATTTCACCGTCTCTGGAATCCAAGTGAGCATTTTTTTGTTGTTGTTGTTGACTCTGCTCTGCACTTCACCTGACCAGACAGTGAATCCTGAATAGAGAATGAAATTAACATAATTTATGCAATAGACATGCATCTATGTATACATTTGTTTGGGTCATATTCTGTATATGATA
The DNA here is from genome assembly GCF_046254945.1 of Alosa pseudoharengus. Classification (NCBI taxonomy): domain Eukaryota; kingdom Metazoa; phylum Chordata; class Actinopteri; order Clupeiformes; family Clupeidae; genus Alosa; species Alosa pseudoharengus. Next base: position 27,677,183 of record NW_027468576.1, on the reverse strand, counting down.
TACTGTAAGCAAATTGAATTTATATTGAACCTGTGTTTGAAACATAGGTGCGCTATCTGAAGATTATTGAGAAGAGTGGTTACCAGGCTCTGCCATGGGTTCGTTACATCACACAAAGTGGAGGTAAGTAAGAAACTTAACTTCACACACTCAACTCACCTACTGACCGGTTCATTTGCATGGATGATCATGTAGCTATAAAGGAAGCTACGAAAGGCGATACTGGAAATCCAGACTAGCCATGTTTACTTATTCATATGGAATTCTAAACAGATTCTCATGGCTCTACAGGCACATTTAAGTTGAATGGATGCAAAACCCTTTAGTTACATTTATGACTCCCCATCTACACACACATACCTTCAAACTCACAAAACAGGAATATGTTCCCTGATCAATCACACTTTGAACCACACACTCCTGTTGTTAAGAAATTGTGTTGCTTACCTTAAGTACTGCCTGAATCGACTGTCTGCTCACATCATGACACGAGCATTTGTTACAGCCTAATGTGGCATTGAGCCTGATAGTCTCTGGCTGGCCATGTGAACGTTCTACTCACTCTACATCATTGCCTCTGACAGATTACCAGTTGCGGACAAATTAGGAAGCAGCCAAACAGCCCCAGTGAATCCTCTCTGCCTCGGATCTCTTTTTCCTCTGGACATTCCCGCATGTCGACAGGAGAGGATCAGAGGCTGGAAGAAGCCAGTCGAGTAACTTGAATAAGCAACACACCAGCTTTTATTATGCTTCCAGAGCGTTGTGCCTGTGGGTGGTCTTTTCACCTGCAGACACTCTTTTTTTTTATCTAAGCAGAGACTGGACTCAGCAGTGAGGACTCTTAAAATTTACACTTTTTAAATTTTTTACGGTTGGACTTTATTGTCCATCACAGTCACTGTGTGTTTTAGTGGAAGTGGTGTAATATCTGGGGGAAGATTGAGGATTATTGAGCCTATCGGATATCTTTGGTTGACGGAGTGCATCTGATCTGAAGTTACCCTGTATGGTTTTATTACTGTGAGGGTTGTAAGCATAATATCCCGGCCCATGAAATGAACACCAAGAGCACGAGATCAATGATTTATAAGCCTCAGCTTCACTAAAGCAATGTTGTAACACTATACCCAAACTAGACTATCGGCAGGAGCAGGAGGCCAGAGATCTGAATAATGCAGTCATTTCCCTTACTTTCTCATGCCAGTTGCTATTAGAGCATGGCACATGGCAGACAAAAACTATATCCTGACTTAAACTTAAAGACAATATGTGAAAACTTAAATGGATTAAATGTGTGGCCAGAAATGACTGGCACATTTGATGACCCCAGTGAACATTCTCCTTTTACAGAAAACTGGCAGAACTGAGAATGTCTTGCAGGGATATTAATGCTGTGCTTCCAAAGTTCTGACACTGCCCTCACATTCAGTCTTTTGAGACCATCCTTGCAGGTACTGCCACAGGGAATATGCTCTCTGTCCGCCCTGCTCAGTATGCATCACACTCCTGGCGTTATCAGTGATGGTCCCCGCCTGCTGGAATGTAGTTTGGCTTTACTGCAAAGCCAGCAGAATTCATTATTCGTTGTTGGTATATGAAGACTGAACTTTTTTGGTTCACTTATGCTGCACACATTACAGTGTGATAACCTCCTAATATTTATTCTACACTGTTGCACATATTAGATGTGCTTTTTATTTGTGTATTTAATAAAGATGTTATGCATTCATTGGGCAATAAAAAGGTAATTTTAAGAAAAACAAATAAACACATTTTATCAGCATAAGTTTGAAATCATTACTTTATTTTTGTATTAAGGACAGTATTATTAAATAACATCATTCCACATAATTGTGTATGCTCTTCTTATTTAGAGCTTGTGTGGTTCCATGGATCAGTGTATACTTGATTGCACGCAACCAGTTACTATTGAACAGAATACATGGACCTCATTCATCTCATTGTTTCCATGAAAAAAGAGCAAGCCTTTTGGGTCGTTTTTGTTCCCAAACCACATCAAACCAATGTGTGAATATCCATCCATGCACACTTGGTAAGAAGTCTCAATGAAACAAAGCGCTAGATCATGTGCAACTTGGGTAGGGGTGGGGGTGTGTGTCTTAAAGAGAGTACCAGACGCAGACCGTCTTATCTCGCCCTGCATGCGCCCAGTCTGTGCCTGGGTGACAGTGGGTCATAGAGCAGGCCATTGTGAAGCAACAGTGGCCGCTGGCCGTGCCACAATAGCCTGGTTGTGGTCTGTGGGAACTGGCATTGCCCAGCACCGGCTCGCCCTGACCAGCTCTTCCCCCTGATGCACTGCATCATGCACCATATCTGGTAATGTGACTCAGCTCATCTTAGGCTCTTGATCTCAGGCTCTTGCCTGACAGCTTACCTGACACATAGCCTACACTACTTCCCCATAAACACACACACACACGTATGTTATAAAATATACCAGTATAATTGGCACAGATAGCATATGGCATTTAAACTGACACACACACAAACACACAGACAGGCAGAAAAAAGCGATCAGAAAGAATGAAGGCACTGTCAGGCAGACAGAAGAGGAGCTAGCACAAACACACCCGCACATGGCTTAGAACTGTACAGCTGTCGTGTAGAATAATGCCCAACTGCAAAAGCACTGGCCTCTCTCTCTCTCTCTGAGACACTCAAAATGCATATGATTCTGTCTTTACATTCTTTATTTAGGACTGTGCATGTGAACAGTCTGACAGCAAAAGTGCAAAAGGCAGACAAGAATTCTTCAAAGGTCAAAAAGATCACCTCTACTGGAGAGCATTAATACTAAAAGCACTGCTTATTTTGATGCCATAGCCTGATGACACACACACACACACACACACACACACACACACACGTGGCACAGTTGGAATATGCAGCTGGATCAGAGAAGCTCGACAGTTTCTCAGTTTTTTGTGATGATGATGATGTGTTTTTTTTTTCCATTTGTTCTTTTGTGCAAAGAAAGAAAATAAGAGCGAGGCAAAGAGGTATGAATTCACAGCCATGCAAATCCGTGTGATCGTGTGAGAGTGTCATCCAGTCCTATCCGGCCACCCGCGCCGCCGTCTCCCGCAACGCAGCCGCGACACCTCCAGATGGACGTCTCCTGTTGGCATGCTCTCCCCGAGCCACTGAAATAGAAGTGTGAAGGACAGACGTGTCAAAATTAATTGCGAGTCCAAGGTGGAGGGAAAAAAAAGGACCGAGGCGAGAATTGAAAGCACGCCATGCCCTATTACAGGTCCAAGGTCCATTTCATCCGGATCAATTTTCCTATGGACTCTTATGGAGCCGCTCATCCCGACAGATCCATTTGCGTGGACAAGGCAATCGCATGGCTAATCATTCTTGGAAATTGGTCGTTTGGCCTGATTCTACCTTGATGATTTCGCGGTGCATAAATAAGGATGGTGATAAATCTCCCCCGGGCTCCTTATTTTCCCTCCTGGCGCGTCGCGTCCAGTTTATCATAAAACATCGCGACAGTGCCAGTGAAGGGAGATGGATCAGGTCCTCACTTGTTCCATTAATGACCGTGAGGAGCTCACTGCAGGCTCCAGTGGAGGCGCCAAACCCACTGCGTGTTGAGGGTAACACCCTTACGCTGTCTGCACCAGCTTGAGCTGCTGACCACGTTCAGATAAGCTGGGCTAAGCTGGAGGTCGTCTCTCTCCTGGCCTCCCGCATCCGTCCCGATATGGTGAACACCCCAACCGCCCGCTCCCTCAGCCTTTGCCCGGGGCCCGTCTGCTCGACGAGGAAGATCACCAACGCGTACACGACCACCGCCAACGTGGCGGCACCGCCCCCAGCCAGCAGCACCACGCCCGAGATGAACATGTCGTTGAGCGCCCGGCCCGGCTTGGGCATGTGCATGGCCAGCGCCAGGTCCAGGAGCACGGCGCCGCACACCAGCAGCGCCACGCCGGTCAGCAGCACCACCAGCAGGTCGGCCAGGCCGCCGCTCTTGAGCACGTTGATGCGGCGGCGACTGCGCACGCAGTTCATGTCCTGCACGGCCGAGCTGAGCAGCTGCTTGAGGAGCACGGCGAGCGCCAGCAGGCAGAGCGCCGTGCCCACGCCCAGGCGCCACTCGCTGGACACGCTGGTGGTGGTGGACAGCAGGCCCACGCCGCCCAAGCCACAGCCCAGGATCAGCAGCACCGCCACGCAGTAGCACAGCAGCGACTTGCGCGGCTCCCGGAACCACCACAGCTCCACCTGCTCCTCCAGGAGGTTCTGCTGGATGCGGGCCGGGTCGGCGGCAGGGGTGGTGGCGGCTGGCTGGATGCCCCGAGGCGGGGGAAAGTCCTCCAGCTCCGACATGGTGCCCCCCAGGCAGCCACCGTCACTGGGGGGAAGCTCGCTCTGAGACCAGGCCGGGAGGTGACTAAGGGTAAGGGGTGAAGGCACAGCTGGCTCCACTGGAATATCAACCTGTAGAGTCAAGATGAGCAGTCACTTCACGAAATTCACAAAATACTGCTTCATACATTAAAAGTTGCCATGGGTCCTGTAAAAAGCTAAAAGCTCTACTAAGAAAGTGCAAAGAAACAATCAGTTTCAGGGACCATTTGAGGGTTTTCTATGAGGAACTTAAGAGTTCTCACTTAAGAGTGCCTTTAGGGATACTAAGTGAATGTTAAATACAGGCTGGTTAGTGTACGTAAAGATGTGAACTGATGTGAACTATGGACTATAAAATAATCTGAGTGGTGAGTGCAAATAAGGGAATGATCATGAACGAAACGAAAAGTAAAACATTGCAAAGTAAAGAGAAGAGAAGAGAGATACACAATGCCATTCAAACAGTCTGGGACAGTGCACAGTAAACAGCTTCTGTTTTCTAACCAAAAACAGCGGTCATAGCCTAAATGTATAGAGTCGTTAGGTGGGCTTAACATAATGATTGATGGCAGAGTTGCAACGGTTTGGCTTGAATTCCCTGCTACTTGAAAACAAATAAGATGGATGTTGCTGTTGGCGAACAGTGTGACACGAGTTAAGCTTTTATTAAGTTGGCAAACGTTTGAACTAGCCAACTAGCTCCGCTGGTGGGAAACGCATGGGACTCATAGCGCTGCCGCTGTCCTATTGCGTGCAGAGGGAATTTGAAAGACAACTGATTATCCCGCCCCTCGGACTGAGCACTGCGAACCGTGAGTGCCCAGACCCTACATTTTAATGTGGGTCTGGCTCGTCAGGCTAGCACAGTCATGGTCATGTAACTAAAAACAACACACATCTCTGCACATCCTCAGATCAGAGACCTATGCAGAGGGTCTCTCAGATGCTACGGCTACCCACAATGCACTATTCAATGCACTTTGATCAAAGTCCTTATAAGCAAGTCCCCCCACTCGGCGGCCATCTTGCTGGTGCGTTTAGGGCAGTTACTTTGGGCTATTTTCCTATTTAAATAAATGGGGAGGTATATGTAAGGGAGGTAATATTGACATAAAAAGAACATCAGGCAAATCTGTGTTTAAAGGTGCTCTTAGCGATGTTGGGTAACGTCACTTCTGTTGACGTTCAAACAAAACAGAGCTATTTCGCTACTCCCTCCCCCTCCCGTGCAACTGAAACTCTCCTAAACGAGTCGGTGATTGGCTGGAACAGTTTGTCATGTTTGTATGGTCCAGGCTGGACCAGGTTGTTTTTGTTGCTGTTTTTGGAGTCTGGGCTGTCCACAGAGACCACGTTTTTGTACAGTGTATTCAGGGCACAGGCAGCTAGCGGATGGTGAGGTGATGTTTGCTGTATGTGACAAAACATTTTTTGCTTAGAAACCGCGTAACATCGCTTAGAGCATCTGAATTGAACGATAACTATCTTTGCCCAAATTGCTAAACTAAGGTAGCCTAGAAATCTAGACGCGCCCCTAGCGGCAGCAAATTAATTTGCTGCCAGGGCTAGTCTAGCAACTCTCCGTTGGCTTGTGAGCTCCAGAAATCGAAACTCAATCAGGCCAATGAAATCGTGTATAGAGTCGTTAGGTGGGCTTAACATAATGATGGCAGAGTTGCAACGGTTTGGCTTGAATTCCCTGCTACTTGAAAACAAATAAGATGGATGTTGCTGTTGGCGAACAGTGTGACACGAGTTAAGCTTTTATTAAGTTGGCAAACGTTTGAACTAGCCAACTAGCTCCGCTGGTGGGAAACGCATGGGACTCATAGCGCTGCCGCTGTCCTATTGCGTGCAGAGGGAATTTGAAAGACAACTGATTATCCCGCCCCTCGGACTGAGCACTGCGAACGGTGAGTGCCCAGACCCTACATTTTAATGTGGGTCTGGCTCGTCAGGCTAAAACTAAGGCTAAAAATGACAAATGCGGTTGGTTACTTGGCCTTACGAACTTAACCCCATACATTTCCATGGAGGATTCTTTGAGTGCGGTGTCTCCTTATTAGCAACTCTCTGCTTCAATGCTTTAGTCTACAGTCAATAATTAGGCAAACTGACACAGAGGTCTAAATCAGGCATTGGTAATCAGAAATGTGACAGCAAGATGTACAATGGATGACAAGCTAGATGTACAATGGAGCCTATCACTTCCTCCACAGTAAAGATTAACAGAGTTTCACTAAACTAATGTCAAACAGTTTCAGGAGGAAGTTGGAGAACATTTCACAGGGTAAACTTTTATGCAAATCCACACAGTAGTCAAACACTGTGCTTGTGTCCTCCTCCGCACGGCTGTGCCTCAGCCACATCCACCTACTGGTGACACACACACACACACACACACACAAATACATTGAGCACCTAATCAAACGCCAATGCACGGAAGTGTAGTCTGAGCTGAATGTATTAGTGCATGTGTATGTGTGTGTGAGAGAAAGAGAGAGAAAGGGAGGGAGAGGGAGAGATGTGTGTGTGTGTGCTGTGGAGATGAAGACTGAATATATATGAGTACCTGTGTGAGTACCTGTATGCATGTGTGTGTGTGCATGCATGTGTGTGTCACTGATGCTATAAATCTCATCACCCGCTCAGGTATTAATCCTTTTATCAATGGTCCATCCCAGTGGTCCAGTCGACCCTCAAGGTTGCTGCTCCGACAGCTTGTCTTTACAATGCTGTCAGCGCCTTTACTCCAGCAGTCAGCAGAGCGCTGGCTGGCAAGGAATTCTAGCCGCGCACACAAACAAACCCGCGCTGCATTCATTAGACTGGGACACATGAGAAGGGAGCGACAATGTGCTCAATTTAATGCCCCTCCAGCAACTTCGGATTTTACCTATTTACCCTGCAATGATTCTATCTGTATTCAGGGTCTGAATTTAGACTGTGTTTGTGTGTGTGTGTTTGTGCGTGCGGGTGTAGGGTGTATATACGTGTCAGTATGCCACCATGTGTGGCTAAATGTGCTTGTGAGAGTCTGTCTTTGTCTCAGTTTTATAATTAGGTCCCCACAGATTTGACAGTGATGGCCTGCTCCCTGAAATAGGAGTCAGTAATTGAGGGGACATATGAAGTCAAGAGTAAAAAGCAAACAATCCACAGCCACTGAACACAGGAGCTGAAGCCTCACGCACCACAGAGAGCCAGTTCACCACTGCGTCTCTGCTCTCTCTATTTTTTTTATTTTTTTTCTCTCTTTCCATCTTTTTAGGTACTTTCTCTGATAATATAACTCTCTATATTCTTTCTGTCTTAGACAGCAAACAAACACAAACACACACACACACACACACACACACAGATAAACATGCACACACGCCTCATATCCAAACAAACCTCTGGTCATTCTATAGACCATAATTACCTTAGCTTTGTGCCAGCTTCTGCCTTCCTTCAGGGAGAGTCTAATCCAAACAAGCTCTTCAGCCGTAGATCACAGGTGTGTTACAGTAGACCAGAGAGAGGACTCTTCTTCATCTGCAGTAGATGTGTTCACTTCTGACAAAAAACACTTCGGAGATAATCATAAAAGTGGCTAATCAATTGGATCTCCTTAGCTTGGGTTTTTTGTACAAGGTCACTCTGAAAGCAGGAAAAAGATCCCACTCAGCTTTTCTCTTTTACACTGGCAGTTGCACTTTTAAAAGAGTCCTTTAGAGTCACCTCCTTTGAAGTGTGTTTCATGATTCAGTGTAAATATTTTGCAGGTTGAGTTTTAAAGAAGGTGGCGTAGTGGTGGTGAGGGATTGCAGATTTGGCTTTATTTTCTTCTGCGGCCTTTTCTTTTGTTCTTTAACTCTCCGCTCCAAAAAAAGAAAATCTGGCCCAGAGTGTGGTATTGTCAAGCTGGCGACAGACGTGATAGTGGAGAGTGTGTCTGTCTAGCCGTTCCTAATCCCCCACAGCAGAATGGCTTCCATCTGAATTTCAAACCAAACGCTTAGCGTCCCCATCAGCAAACAGCTCCCATTCCCATTCAATAATTCATGATGACCTGTAAGGCCACAAAAAAAAACGTGAAAGAAAATAATAGTAAATGGTGGACAGGTCTAGTGTAGTGTCCACTGCCTTTTAGTGCATTGAGCAGCACCCCATGCTCCGTCCATCTGGTACAGTAGACACCTCACAGGCTGGTATGTGAGAAGCAGATGAAAGCCGAGAGTCCAGCGTGTCGAGGCGTCTCCAGGAGGCTTCGGCCTTTTGGTCTGGCCACTCCACTGCTCTGATGTGGATGCTCACGGAGACATACGCTCCAGCTCTCCCTCCTCCCACTTCAGTGCAACAGCCTCCCCACTGAAGACGAGAGGCGCCTGATCCGGCACCACTGCCGACCCTGCTGCCACTGCTTCAAACGGGCACCGGAACCAAGCATTGGGTGCCGCCGTGGGGACGGTCAGGCAGAGGGACAGATGGGGTGGCACGAGTCCACTGGTGTGTGTGTCTGCACGAGGAGCGGCTGGAGAGAGGGGGGGGGGGGGGGGCGGGTGAATGAGGATCATTCAGAGAGCCATCCGGACACCGTCACCACACACAACGGCAGCGGCTGCCCTTCACCTCCCTCCTCCGCGTTTCACAAAACCTGAGCAGAGGCTAAAGGACAATAGAATGTGTCAGTGGGTGCATCGTGTTCCCAAAATCAGGAGCAAAGCCATGAGCCATGAAAAGACATGAGCTACATTCAATGAAAAAACTAAATGTCTTAAATACTTCAATAAAATTTTAAAAAGTTCTTCCTCTAAAGTAATTTCTTTAAAAAAAAAAACATATTTTACCTCAACTTTGTTATAGATTACGTTATAACTATTTTCCCAAATGTAAAAAAAAAAATCATGAACAACAAAAACTCTTCCAAATCATCCAAATGACATTAATGCAAATGACACCAATTGATTTCAACCCACCCAGCTCCACTTATATAGCTGCTATGAATGTATGCTTTGAATGGACTTAGTTCTCTTTGAAAAAACACATACGCAAAACCAAATTATTAGTATCCACTTCACAGATCTGAGAACCACCATCCATCACTGAGTAGCCATTATGTCACATTAATATACATCTCACCAAACCAAATTCACTCAGCCTTTGCCTCACCGTGATAAGACTGCACTGCACAATGTAATGGTTGGAAAAAAACAGTTTTTTTTTTGTCATGCCCGCAAAGCACTCTCCCTCTTCCCTTTACCTTCCCTGTGTGTGATCCTCCTTTATCAGTGGCAGCACCCGTCTCAGGTTACTGGCAGGCATAACCTCAGGAGCAGAGCAGGCGTAAACTGCCCCCCTACGGCACAGCACCTCTATTTCTCTCCCTGGTAACGAGTCTTTCTCCCTGTCCCTCACTCTCTCTGTGTGATGTTCACCTCTTCCTCAGTCTCTCTCTCTCTCTCGGGCTTGTTTCTTTCACACTCATCCTCTCTGCAGTGCCACTAATCTTACGGGGGCCAAGCGTGATAACCTGCCTCAGCAGTGCACTGCACGGTCCCTCCCTCTCTCTACTGGCTCTCCACACACACATGCTGGCCGAGGGACCCTCCCCACTTCAACTACCTGGACATACTGGTGCTCACCCCCTCACCCACACACCACCCCAGCCACCACACGGTCGAGTGGTGGGTGACTTCTCCGCCCCTCTCCCCTTACATTCACGCCCATCCTGAGCACCGGATCATTCCAACAACTCGTCTCTACGTGCCAAGCACCCTGAAACAGGAGACAGGGCACAAGTACATACATCACTACAACCTACTCATATCCAGACATGTGTATGTGTGTGTGTGTGTCTGTGTTTTAACTGATGCATATTTGTTCAGATGCCTTTCATATTATGCATGCTTACAAAACTATGCATGTGTCGCTCTACTGGATTCTTATATTTTGGGCCGTGTCCTTTAGCACAATTCTTCCACCTAGTGAAGCGAAGAAGCCTTCACAACAAATTCACTGGCTCCACATTGCTGTCCTGCCCTGGTGGGGCGCTAGGAAGGAACAGCTGCAATTTATAACTGCTAATTAAATCACCAATTAGCATGCATGTCCCTCCAGCTCTGCGCTGCTGACGGAAGAAAACTCGCTCACCTTCTCTCTCTCTCTCTCCTCCACCCACCCCCTCCACCCAAATGAACACCTACACATACACACGTGCACGCACACACACACGGCCATGCATGCCGATCTTCATCATTCTCAGCAGCATGAGCCGGCCATCTGAGGCTGACGGACACATAACCTGATAGGGCAGGCTTCCAGCTACCGGCTGCGCAGCCCTTCACTCTGACCTCATTCTGTGTCGTCATGGCTGCCGCTACCACCAGAGCTACACACCTGGCCCTAATCTTTCAGTTACTGTACGGCAGCCCCTGTTCCTGTTCTGAGACTGAGGCACAGACATTTGTCAAAATCATTTTTTTAGGTAGACTCCAAAAAGAAACTTCTAGAAAGTTACCTTTGCTTACCAACCCCCCACCCACACTTACACACTCCTAAAATAAGCTAGATTTAAAAGAAACTATTGTAATATTCTAGGTCATTTTCTTTCAGAAAATGAAATCATATATACTGCTTTATACAGTTTCTGGAAATTTACTTCCCCTGAAGGACCAAGTATTTCCTGAAATAATGAAGCATTTGCCATGCCTTTAGTAAAAGTCCCAGGCCAAATGTATAATGGCAAGGACATTTTTCCCCTTTGAGTTAAAAGGAAACCTAGACCACAGCAGTACATGGTTCAAAAGGTTGTTGCATTTCCTAGAGGACAGCCCAGGAGAATGGTATCGGAAACAAGAGGTGGAGAAAGCAGCAGAGGAAAGAAGGGAGCAAGAAGAGGGAGGGAGGAGGACAACAAGAAACAAAAGGGAGCAAGAGACGCTGAGAGGTGGAGGGCAGGGGGACAAAACAGGACGATAAGCCCATACACACTACACTGTCCTGAAACACAACTGTGTTGATGCTTATACAGGACATAGCTGAATATACTAAAACATGCACGATAGTAACAAATACCAAAATAGGCTACTGTGAAGATGAGAGAAAATGTAGGCTATGATGAGGTTGGTGTGAAATTAGAATGAGAAATGTGGAGAGATTTTGCATGGCATTACACATCCATCGCTTCTACAATATTTTGTCTATTTTTACAAGCTAAAAGTCAATCCCATGGTGCAAAGGTTAAGACTGTGGGCATGCCTGGCATTGACAACTTGGAAGTTCCTGGTTCAGAATAAGCAATTACAAACAAGTTTATGGATAAATGTGTCTTGGTAAAAGTCTATGCGCGGCTTGCATCATCACTAGAACAATAATAATATGATCCACATTTCCTATTTTCTGCATTATGAACAAAGATCAGAATCTAAGTCGATGGAAACCCCGACTGTTAAGTGACATTTCTCAACACAGACTTACCATCAAACATACATCGCTTCAAACATACATCGCTTCGCCATATAGAAACATAACGAGCCGAGAAGTAAAGGCAAACTTATCGTTATTTGAAGGCTTGGCGTGATATCCAGGTGACCGACCGTGTAGACACAATAATTTACATTAACTGCATAAGTAGTAAAGACATTGAATGTGAATTCTTACCTGTGCAACGAAATGCGCTTGTAACTGAGCACTCAGCTACCGTTCGCTCTTATCATTTCTCGAAGGCATGTGCTTTCTCTCTCTCTGGTCCCTGCTTACGGGTGCTCTGTAACTCAACGCCGTAATAGGATTTTGAAGACAGATTATCTCTGAAAATAATGTTAACAAAACTACTCTCTCTTGTTTACAGCGTGTCAGGTGTAGGCTACAGGCAATTTCGCATGGACTTTTGCCCCGTAGGAGGTGTGGTTCAGAAGCTGCACTGTATACAGGACTCAGTTCCTCTGTAACCTCTCGCCTGTTCTCCGCGGGGACTCCGGTGGTGAGAACAAACAACACTGCGAAGTCCGTATGTAGCCAAGACGATATGACAAAAAACACAAGGTCCCATCCTGTTTACCTAAAAACGTCTCAGCCCTTTATTCTGTTTGCCTCAGCTCTTTTCCGTTCTGATCTAAGAGTCCATAGCTAAATATAATATCCCCACACTAGCAGGCAAACCAATGTAGTTCGGACAATATCTTAATGTGACAGCTAAAAAGCATTAGGCTAAACACTAAATAAAACAAAGTTGATATTTTCACATGACATACTTTAATAATTTTGCATCTCTGTGGTCCCATAAAGCAATATGGATAGGCCTATGTGGAAACATGAACTACAACTGGGCGAGGGAAGGTAGCTTGGGGCTGGATGGTGGCCTGTGTGGGTGTTTTACTGACATGTCCCGAATCTCCTGTCTCAGCTGTCTGATTTCAACCTTTTGGAGCTGAATGACCATCTCTTTCTCATCATGGAGGTTCAGACGGTGAACTACATCATGTATGCTGGACCTGGGTGCTAGGTTATCTGGTGGGCAGGAAGGTAAACATTAAGGAGAGCATTCACGACAATCTAACCTCCGACCTATACACAGGTGTTGAGCATTTTTTTCCCAAACAGGGAAATTCATTATTTTACTTAAAAACTGATACTTTGGAAAGGAAATGACAAATGCCTTTTGAATTGTTAAGATATAAGTTGGTTTGATAACCATCCATTTATACAGATGTTGTTGTATGGATGCTGCTGCTGCTGCATTCAAAATGTCTCACACAGCATTACAAAGAGCACTGCTAGTTTAGTGGAGAGTGGTACTACTCAGTGGAATGGGACATGTCTGACAAGAAACAGAAAATTACCTCACCATCCCCTGTTCAATCTTTGTACTGCGTCGCAAACTCAATAAACCCATCCAAACAACTGCTGAGGTGGTAATTCGCAGGCCAAAAGCATTCTTTACCCTGCAACCTTTAGACAGACCCATCTTTAGACCCTCGACCGGACGCCGTTCGATCTCCATCCCCTCACCTTTGGCCTCGGCGGCTTGCTGTTTCTGGCCCTTGTTGTTCAGCCCCAGCTGAGTCTCGTAGTTGTGGACCTGCGACCGCAGAAGCCGCAGCTCTCCTCGCAGGTTGTTAATTTCTTTGATTAGGTTCACGTTCTCCTGCGTGTCCAACAAGCCACAGACAAAGCCCCCAGAGAAATCAATGGAGAACAGTCTGCTGCACATGTCGCAATACGCTACTGTGTGTTTTTCTGGCAACGCAAGGGGTTTTCGTTGCAGTGTTGTTGTTTCATTACTTCAAACATGGTAATGGAACACTGAACACAGTAACTGCTACAGTATTATTCATTTTAGATGAGATTGTATGTGTTACAAAATAAAAAGAAATGAGTAAGATTGTTCTGTGTAAAATGATCAGCAAGATATCATATGCTTTTGCACACGTCACAGATTATCATATATTTCATATGCTTACTCAAACTCTTAAGGTGCAGAATACCTGCATGATTTTCACATTTTCTTTGCTGTGGTCCATGCTGGTTCTGGCTAGTTTCTTCTTCATTGAGGCCAGGCTTCTCTCTAGATGTTCCTGGTGTCGGGCATACTCCATCTGAATGGCATTGTCAAGCCCTGCTATGTCCATCTTCATGTGGAAACGCACATAGAAATACATCGATGTGCACACAGAAAGAGTGAGCGAACGAGAGAGAGAGAGAGAGATTTACAAACAGCCATAATATGCCATTTATCTCTAGAACAACATTTGCTTTTACTGGTGTGATGTTCTGCTCTTTTTTCCCCGTTTTCAATTTTTCCATTTGCAATTCATTCTTTTTCTAACTCATTGTGACTTTGTGCCTCCGGCTCTATCTCACCATATCAGATTTATGTATGTAGCGGTCGTGTAAGTCCTTGATGGCGAGCTTTAATCTCTGAGGCTCCTGGATGAAAGCCACACAGTTATGGAGGTCTGTCTTAAACCTCTTCATCAAAGCCTGGCCATCCAACACCTGCGGATAGAGAGAGAGAATTATGAGATTGGATGGGTGAAATAGAATGTGAAAGAGCGAAGAAAACGTGCAAAACACGAGTGTGGAACAAGAATTGAAGTTGAGGTTAAGCAGGTTCAGGAAGAAGCGACTGGGATGGAGTCGAAGAAAGGCACATTGAGAGAGAGGGAGAGAGAGAGAGAAAGAGAGAAAAAGAGTGAAATTAAATTAAATAATCATGAGAGTAAGGAAATAAATAATTGATAATGTTTAATTGAATGTTCTATAATGTGGCTGCACTTGTTCTATGCATCATATTGAAGATATCTTTAACTGACTATATTGTGATGAACCACTGCATGGCTGCTGAGTGGAAGGACTTGCCTAAAAGGACTTTGGGTTTACTTACTGCACAGCTATGTAAATGACTACTGTTAGCCTAAACTGCCCTCTTTTAGCTGATTTCTACAGGGTGTCTGTTCTACTGTTCTAATATGTATAAAATATAGCCTTCATTTATTTTTATTCTTTATTGCAGTAGTAGTCTATGCTCAGAGCCTAAACTCGTCATTCAAAAAGAGAATATTCATTTTTAAAGGAACCATATGTAAGATTGTGGCCAAAACTGGTACTGCAATCACTTTCAAATTACTGTAGAGAGGTGTAAATTTTTTTACCCTATTCACCTGTAGTGTCTCACCTTGTATTCAATACATTGAACAAGAAAGGGTTTATTTTAAATTGCCCAAGGGATATCACTGGGCACCCTCCTAAATCTTAAAGAGATACCCCTGGTCTACAAGATTCTGCAAAAAAAAAGAATCTTTAACCGACAAAACCAGGTTTGACCCTATGGCTGCCGGACTAATGTGTGTGTATGTGTGCATGTGACAGTCCAGTGAAGGGAAACAGTTTATGACAAACTAGCAGTCACTTGGCAGTCACATGGCATGTCAAGTGTCCATTGTAACAAAGCCAGTTAACATACTGTGGTTAACTGCTGTCCTTCCAAACCAACCTGGCTCGCAGGTCATTTACCCCTACCAGTGTTACACTGTTGAATAAGTTAAGAAGAGAAAACAATTTGATCCTCTGTGTGATAATACCGCACTCTGGTATTATATTAAAATGGCACTGATGATATTGCACTTTACTACTGACACTGGCTCTAATGGTACTGCACTTTACTGTTTTAAAATGTAGAAATACACTACCGGTCAATAGTTTGAGGTCACTTAGAAATTTCGATTCAGATTCAGATTTCTTTATTGTTGCATCTTAATTTATATTTACATTCATATAAAAAAGAACAAAATTCTTAGAATGTGTGCCTTGTACTCCATTATAGAAAGAATTCCAGCTGAGATCAGTTGCACTGTTTTTTTTAATCAGGGCAGAAGTTTTCAGATCACATTATATGCTTACATAATTGCAAAAGGGTTCTCAACTGTTGTAGAAAGAAATGGCTGATCTTTAATGCAATATCTACATTGGCCATTATCAGCAACTATTCATCCAATGTTCCAAAGGCACATTCTGTTTACTAATCTGATAGATGAAAGGCTAACTGAGAAAACATTGGAGAACCCTTTTGCAATTACCGGTATGTAAGCACATACAGTAATGTAATCTGAAAACTGCTGCCTGAATGGAAATTTCTAAGTGACCTCAAACTTTTGACCGGTAGTGTACTTGGCATCGTGTATTGTTTTTGTGTGGGTTTATGGGAGGGTTTAGTGGTCCTGTTGTTGTCTGTTGTCTGTTTATCTGACAAGCTGTATGGTGCAAGATGAATTTCCGAAAGGATCAATAAATATCTATCATCTATACATTGAAAGACAGTTTTACATGGACATAAGGTGACATAAGTTGGGTTGACTGCTTAGTGAATCTGACCCATGATGTAAATGGAAGGGTCAGGCCTAAGATATGACTATAAGAGAGAGATCAGAGTCAAAACAAGACAATGAAGACAGTTCAGTGCTAGAATATAAAATGGAGAAATAAAAGTTTTATGGAAAATAAAACCATCAAGGCCTTCTATCCAGTATTAAAACCATCAAGGCCATCTATTCAGTATAATTGTAATTTTCTATGATTTCCATTAGTGCAATTGAACTGTCTTTATATTCTCATTTCTATTTCTCATTTAATTTTTCTACACATACACACAACCACACACACACACACACACACACACACACACACACACAAACACACACACAGACACAGACACACACCACACAAATACACACACAAACACACACACAGATAGCCCACCCTCTGAATCTCCTTGTGCAGCTCATTCTCAGTGGCGGCGAGCTTGACGCTGAGCTTGCTGATGTTCAGCTGCTGCTTGATGTTCTGTGTGTGGAAGGAGTCCAGCTCCTTCTCCATCTGCGGGGGGGGGGGGGGGGGGGTACCAAAGCACATCACAGCACAGCCTATTGATCCGCCTGGCCTTCCTCTCTGCTTTCTCCCCCATTAGTGCTGACCTAACCCCCAATCATCTGGCCTCCCAGCCTCATTTGTTTTCAAATTAAGGGCCCTAATGTGGCGCAGAACACGTGGCAAGTAGATGCTTTCTATGAAACCCTCTGTTCCCAATCAGTGTGTGGCAGAGACGCCGCTGAAACAAATCCCCCCAGATGGTGACGGGAAAGTTGGGAAATAACTGCAGGGATGTTGGCTCTAACAAAATTACTAAACTAATCTATGGCCTGTTGAGATGCTTTAAGGTGCAGATGAAGTAAATCCTGGACAGTCTAATTAGAATGCATTCCACATATTGTGAATGCAGTATCCCAGTGGCAACATTAAGTTTCTTTATGGGCTTGCAAAAACACTAAAAGTCTGACTTTCAATCGTTGCTTAATTCAGTTGTTGGATGAAGCACTATGCCGCATTTGTTTTGAACCATTGTTTAGCCTACAGGCCACTGAGGAACCCTCCATCCAGAAGGTCACTGCTTAGTTTACCTGTTCTCTATTTTTGTTCCTGTGTGACTCACCTCCTGGATCTGATCCCGCATCTCTTTTATGTCATCTTCACGCGGCTCAATCTGCTTCCTCAGCTCTTTGATCTTGTAGTCCAGCACAAACTTGAACTTTTCCAGCTCCTGGTTTTTCTTTTTTAGGTCATACATTCTCCTCTCCTGATAGATGGATAGATAGTCAGATAGGAATGGCAAGTCATTTTTAAGTGGAATTTCACACCGAATGAAAACCATTTCACAGATTAAAAAGATTACATGCTGTGTTTTTCGGACCAGTAGAAATTCAGAGGGTAATCCCCTCTATTCGTTGGGCTTTTTAAAATTAGCACCATTTAATTGGGTGGACTCTATTCTGTTCATTATAATATTTTCATCCCATTTATGACATGAAACCCTATTAACACACTCAAAAGTAGTTCAACAACACAAAGAAGCAATAACAGAGACTAAAGCCACATTCAACTTCTCTCTATGTCTCTATGTTGAGCTCCACCAACACACCCCGCCCCCCCCCCCCCCCCAAAGCGAAAGAAAACTCCAGAAAAAACACACACAAAGCAGGAGTACCATTAATATTCATTACGGCACAGATCTGTGTTTGAACTCGCTAGTCCCAAACATTTTGTATCATTTATCTCAAATCCAATTTAGGCTGCAGAAGCCATGCAGTGCAGGACCTAATCTGCCTCATAGACAGCATCTGTGACATTTAAAAGACTGAGCCGAGTTATCAATTAAACTCCCTCCATCTCACTGGGGGAGAGCAGGAAAACATGGAGGAGTCCATCACCTGTTATGGACCCATATTAATGATAAAATATGCTCTTTCAAACGCGAGATGAAATGCCAAAACAGCCTCACCGATCCATGGCATTACAACAGCTGACTTTCCATTTTGTGTGTGTGTAGCGATTATGCTTCTGATGTTGGAGACTTAAGTAAGAGAATGGATGTTAGAATTAGGTTGTTCTGAGCAAAAGTTTAGGAGGAGTGTGATGAAATTTGCCATGCCTCCAGTGTCACCCTGTCAGGTAATTTATTCCCAGTGTACCAGCTCAAGCAGCGACACCATGACCCCCTATGCCTCCAGTCACTTTTGGCTAAGAATACAATGGGGTGATGCAGAGATACTATTCCTGCATGATCCCTGTAAAGCACTTCAGGACCCTGGTTAAAGATCCTGTCAACAGGCTTTGCTTCCTGCTCTTTAAGCAAATTTGGTTTGTGAACATGTGAAATGTATGTGTGTGTAGACTGTATGTGTATATATGTATGTGTGTGAGTGTAGGTATATATGTGTATGAGGGGTGGGGTACTTATGAACGATTGTGTGTGTGTGTGTGTGTGTGTGTGTGTGTGTGATATGAAACATCTATCTGAACTGGTGCCCACATGCTGTTGGTCCCTGATTATTTCTCACTTACAGACTGGCCAACTTCCCCAGTCACCTTGACTGAGCTTTCTCAATGGCCTTGCACCCAGCCAGAGAAAAACTGCATTGAAATCACTTCAAGACTTGTGGGCAAACATTTTGTTTGGTAAACAAAGGTTCTGTAAATAATTCCCTATAGTCATCTTACTTCATACTTCCTATCATACTTATTTAAAAACTAAAGGGGAAATAGAAAATAAAAAAAAAATTTATTGACTACACACACACACACACACACACACACACACACACACACATGGCATACATGCACACACTAACACACACAGTTGCCAAATAAACAAAGAAATGTAAACATTACAGACACACACACACAAATCAACACAACCCACACACCTTGTCCTGGATGGTTTCATCTCTCTCAAGGATCTCCTTCTTCAGGGTCTGCGTGTCTTTCTCCATGGACTTGATCACCGCCTGCAGCCTGTTCTGCTCCCCCTTCATCCGTTCGAATTGCATGTTCTTATCATCGATCTCTTTCTGGAGGCTGCTGAACTGCACCGCACAACACACATGCGCGCACACACACATACACACACACACACACAGAACATCGATGGG
This sequence comes from Alosa pseudoharengus, assembly GCF_046254945.1. NCBI lineage: Eukaryota > Metazoa > Chordata > Actinopteri > Clupeiformes > Clupeidae > Alosa > Alosa pseudoharengus. Next base: position 27,657,831 of record NW_027468576.1, on the reverse strand, counting down.
TCACTAACACTGACTAACACTCAAATACGGATAGGGAAGAAGAGGCCTTGAACAAATAAGTTACAATTAAAAGTTTTATTATTTGTGAAGCCTATTAAACACTGGCAAGCTTGTGTGTCTTCCCTGGCTGTTACAGTAAACCAATAGCCTGCACGGCTTACTTGACAGTGCTTGTGCTTATTCAACAAATATTTGCCCGCTGAAAACACACGGCAGCCTGTGCGATCCAAGTCAACATCATCCTTTACTATTACGGGGGGATTTGTTCCACATTACTGACTGTGGCTGATGGCGCGCTGCGCGCAAATGTGGACAGATGGACATGCGTGCGCGCAGCGAGTGGGCCGTATGGCACCGTTATTGGTCATAATTATAACCTACCTCGGTGGCGGAGGGAGGAGGGGAAGGGGGTGGAGGTGGAGGAGAGGGAAGGTGGGGAGGGAGTAAGGGAGTGGTGTCGGCTGAGTGACAGCTAGTTGGTTAAATTGGTGTTGGTGTAAGTGGCCCGCACCGGAACAGAGATTTATTCTAAGCAAGCACAGGAGCACAGGCACTGATAGGGGGCCGCAGTGAGAGGGGCCAAACACAACAATGTCACATGTGACCAAATGCTGACTATACAATTCTAGTAGGAGTCAAGAACGAAACAAGTTCTGAATCTCATAATATTAAAATCCTATGATGCATTGCTTTTTCATGGCATAGACCTATAGTACAAAAATTATAGCTTGTCTATACTGATGACTCAAATTACAGGCGATGAACACAAATATAAGTTTAACATTATGTGAAGCATTTGATGTAGGATATGTGGTGTCAAGGGATGACCGGTCAGAGTGATAGTTGAAGCACTTTCCCTTTCGATGAATTGTAAAATTCCCCCGAGTGTCTGTGGCTTTGTGTGTGGAGGACTCGTGGTACTTCCCAATATCGAGTTGTGTTGGACTTTGCTTAAAGCTGTCGGAAAGTCCCCCTAGGCATGTGCAATGTTTAACTCAATAAAGCCAGTGGAACAGTAATAAGCGAGATTGTAAGTAATTGTCAGTGTAGCTAATAGGGCTTCATCATCTTTTTCTCCCTATACCTTTTTCTTAATGATGCCCGTGTCTCCCTTCATCTTGAGGCTGGTCTCCCTCTCCTCGGTGAGCAAGCGCTCGTAGCGGAGACGCAAGTCCTGGATCTCATGGTCGCTGTCCTCCTCCATCTGCCTCTTGGACTCCTCAAACTCTCGGAGCTGCATGCGCGCCTCCTCCTGGCACTGCAGGGGGTAGATGGGGGTGTGTGTGTGGGGGGGGGGCAGGCAGAGGTGTCAGAGATGTCTGTCTGTCTGTCTCTGTGTGTGTGTGTGTGTAAGTAAGTATACAGTATAAGTAAATCAGAAACATGTAAACATGTCTATAAAAAACATTTTGAAACCGTAGGAGGGATTTGCCAATGAGTTCTCAAGACAGTATACTGTATGAAATACGTGAGGTGGGTCAGTCCATCCCATCCATTTAAACAGGTGAATTAAACAATTAAACACCCCTCCTCTCACTCTTCTTCCATGCTACCACCCCCCCCACCCCCACCCCACATACACACACACTCTTCTCAGTGCCTGTCAGTACGCGGAGCCACACTATCATCGGTGTGACCTAATACGACTCACTTAACATTCCTTTTGGAGGAACATAATATGGTGATTATGCCGGGCCCCCGGCTCGGCCATTCTCCCGCTGCTCCGTGCCAGCTGAGGATTGATGGCACTTGACGCGGCGTTTCCTTTAAGATTCCGTGGATGGCCCCGGCGGAACGCACCCCTCACACCCGTTCATTTGTCTTCTCAATTCCAATCAGTGTCACAGTGGGAGGTGTGTGTCTGTGAGAGAGTGTGTGTGTGTGTGAGAGAGTGTGTGTGTGTGTATGTGTGTGTGTGTGTGTGTGTGTGTGTGTGTGTGTGTGTGTGTGTGTGTGTGTGTGTGTGTGTGTGAACGGAATACATACACACGGGACATAGGCCCACGCAAAAATATGTGCACAAGACACACACACACACAAACATTCATGGGCCGATAAGTGCACAGACATTATGCACATATAAGAATACACACACAAATACTCATATTCAGCTTAACAGTCAGAGACAAGCCACCAGTCATGAATGCACAATCAAAGAAATTCAGGCTGCTTGACACAAATATGAACAAACACCTCAAACACCTACTTATCTAAAACATACTGAGATATCTCAAATCAAAATGCAATTTATGCATAGAACAGCGCAGTGAAATAGGGACTCACAGCATAAGGAAAAGCTCTATCAATCTATTCAAAGGGACATGCACAAGAAGTCTATAATCATGACAGATGGAACGTGCATGTTTCATGTTAATAAAATGAACAACCCTTATAAAACCGTAAACTGATCTCTGTCATCAGCATCATTCAGCTCTGAATAATGTAAAGGATATACACAAATGATGATATGGAGAGTTTAATGTAGCGGGGATAAACAGTGTAGTAGTACTATAAAACGACTCATATCACCTCACTCAGACATCGGCATATCAGCTGAGGGGGCTAATATTCCTCATCGACAATGCTATTCTGAAACAACGTGCCAAGGGCTTAAGTCTCGACTGGGGTAATTTCACACTGTTCCACCATGACAACCATCAGGTCTGAGGAGTGATTTTCCAGACTTGTTTTTGCTACACCCCGGCACCCCGCCAGCAGATCTCGCTTTGCCTTCTGCTTCCATAATTGCTTAAAAGCGGATACATCCTGACAGTTGCCATAAAGTTCTGGCGACAAAAACGTTTACAGGAGAGGACACTGCATGACTTCACAGTACTCTACTCCACTCCACACTTCTCCACCCACCTACCTTACCCCCCTCCCTCCACCCACCTGCTCCAGCAGCAGCTCCTTCTCCTTCATGGTGCCCTCGTAGTAGAGCGTGAGGCCCTGCAGCGCCGCCTCCTTCTCTTGCACCATGGTCTGCAGTTGGAGCTCGTAGTTGGCCTGCATGATCTGCGACTTCACCTGCAGCTCCTTGTACTTCTCATACTCCAGAAGGAGCTTCTTGCTGCTGGTGGACTCTGAGGAGACCATCGAGGGGGGGGGGGGGGGGCACAAGAGGTGCTTAAAGAGGAGAGGATGACCAGTCTGGGTGGGCCTCCGTCTCAGACAGTCCATGCAGACGGTGAGCAGGATGGAGCTCGGGCCCAGTGGTGAAATATTACAGGTGTAATCACACTGTTCCCCTTACAATCACATCTGTCTGATAGTGCCACGGGCTAATTACTGCACTTTTGAGGAATTAATCAGATATCATTAATGTGACATTAATCATTTACAGTGCTCTGGCAACAGAAGTGTGTGTGTGTGTGTGTGTGTGTGTGTGTGTGTGTGTGTGTGTGTGTGTGTGGTGGTAATGGCTGTGTGGAAGACAGACAGAAATAGTGAGAAAAAAGAAAGACTGAATGAATGATAAGAGAAGAGAAGAGAAGATAAAGAAGAAGAGAGAAGACTCACCTAAATCCTGCACCTCTTTACTGTGCTTTTTCTGAGAATCAGTCATCACTTCCTGATGTTTGGCTTCCAGCTGCCCCTTCTCTGTTTTCAGGATCTACACAACAATCAGCTATCAAAATCCTAAAGAACTCACTGCTGTACTCAAAGACTTTCATATCATCATAAACATCCAAATAACATGTATGACATCAGAATATGTCTGATGGGGTGTTCGTGCACATTTCTGTCGTGTGTTGTCTTTCATTAATGCTTGATGGTCCTTGAAGTCGATGGACGGTAGGGGTCAAAAAGACCATACATCTTCATCAATACATGGCAGTGTATCTGCTTTGATTTTAATCAGGAAGTGTCACCTGGATTTTGGTGTTCAGGGACTCCATCTGGTGATTGAAGTTCTCTGTCAGGTCTTTCATCTTGTCATTGTAGTTCATGTCTTTCAGACGGAGCTGGTAGTCGTTCTCCATCTTCAGCTCCTCCATCCGCATCCTCAGCTCCAGTATGATCTGGTTCTGGAATGACATTTCAGACCAATAGGCGTGATGATGATGAATGGCGATGCTGGCTCTTGTTGATGAATTCAAATGCACAGTGTCATTTTTTTTTTTTGTTCACCACATACTTCAAACTAACACAACTATTGTCAGTAAACAGACACTAATTTCAATTCCATACAAAAGAACTCCAACACTCTTGAATTGAAAGTCATGAAATTTGGACTCATGTTGCATTGTCCAAGAAAAAAAAAAAAAACGAATGTGAATAAAGTGGCTTTCAGATAGCCAGCGAAACCTCTGGGGGACTAGCTATTGTCATTATCTGTCAGTCAGCGTATGCATCATTCCCATTGGTAATTGCTTAGAGTTAGAGTTATTTTAACTCGGTACCTGCCCACTTTGCATCACTTGCTGTCATATCACTTGTTGTCGCCTCGACATCGCCCAAACAGATTTACGTTACATGGACGCTTGTTGTTTACTCGTTCCTACTCGCTGTATATTTTAATGGGTCTTAAAAAGACAGCAAATACAAACACTGTAGGATCTGGTGCAAAATAGCTTACAAGGACCTATACCTGTTAGACAGCTACTGCACTGTCTGAATCTCTAAACAGACCCGATAAGAGCACAGCTACAATAACACCCCGCTCCTCTGGGCTGTAATTCTGTCTGACTTCTGTCTTTGAGTGATGATGCAGTCCTTACCTTCTCCTCCAGGTCAGTCTTGGTGATGAGGATCTCCTCGGCGTAGCAGAGCTCCTTATCTCTCTTCAGGCCCCGGCCCTCCTTATCAATCAGCTTCCAGATGATCAGACAGCCGTCCTTGGACACGCTCAACAGGTACTGGTCATCAAACGTTATCACCATCTGTGCAGACCACCATGGATAGAAATAGGTTTAACAGTTATATACTTTTTTAAATTACATTGTAACAGCAGAATTTGTGCGATGCTATAAGGAACAACTTGTGACTTGCTAAGGCTTCCCTTGAAGAAACCATGCAGCCTGACTGCAAGCAATGTACTGTTTTTTAGCTTTACCCTGCAATACATTTGTAATTTTCAGTAATGTGGTATGGCCACTTATGGAACTATCATAAATACTCTTACCATGATCAAAAAACCGGAAGCCATAATCAGATATGTATGTACAAAATATAATGTCTTTAAAATCAGGTGTAATTACTATTGTTCTATATTTGTAACAAGTGGTTATCTTAAGCACAATTCCATAAACAGATGTAGTTTAATTAAACATATTGGGCCAGTTTCCCAGACATGGATTAAGCCTGATCTAAAATGAGAATAAAAGACAACTTCAATGATCCCCTTCAGTGAGCTTCTAGTTTAGGACTAGGCTTAATCCATGTCCGGGACACTGGCCCATTACGTTCCCTCCATACCATTGTTTTTTTAGTGACAAACCTTGGTGACAGCGGAAGCATGCGCCTGGTACTCGATCCACTCCCTCTGGAGAGACAGCGGGTATCTAATGACTCGGACCGTCCCAATGGACGTGCCGGTGAAGAGAGTTCGGCCGGAACGGGACATGACAACGCTGGTGTATGTCACGTCCTCGGAGCTCACCTCCCGCAAGATCTGTCAGGACACACACATGGCACAGCAATGCTAGGATGTGATGTGTGTGGCCCTTGTTCACACACCCCATCTGCCAGCCACTGCACAGGGCTTTTGAACACTCTGGACCATATGCAGGCAGAATACTGATGGCAGTGTTACAAAGTACCACAGTATCATAACAGCTCAAACACCTGGAGGGCGCTTGCCTCATAAAAATCTATCTGCTAAAGTATCCACTAAATCTATCGACTTAAGTATGTACCAAAAAAAATATCTTCAGTCATATTATGAGCCTCTCCAAACTTTATATATATATATCTAACAAAGGTCTTTGCCACAAAGTTTCATAGATGTCTAATATTTTATATTCCACGAATGCCCAGACAGAGACAATTTGGAGGGTTCCGTCAAGCCCTGTCAGGCAAACTTATTGAAAACACGTCCTGGGAGACCGAGAGCAGCGTTACTTTTTAAGAACTGTCAGATTGACAAGACCCAGCACTGATAGCTCCACGAACATTTTTATGGGCTGTCTGACTTGAGTGAGGATGATAGATATATATGCGTGCCTGAGCACACACTGATTTATGAGGTAACTTGCCTCATATTTTGATATATCACTCTGATATATTTATTTAACTTCACCTTGGTACACATCGGAAAATGATAGAAAACAGAAATATTTTGTTTGTGACTTTTTGACCATGCCATGACAGCAGTCTTTTGCAATTATTTTACATTTCACACAAACCAAAGAATGAGGTGCAAGAGAGTAATTAGGCTACCTATGACAGGTGTATCTCACCTGGCAGTCCTGGATTTCTTTGAGGGTGTAGTCGGTGCCCACGACGAATATGGACTTGTTGTCGGGTGACAGGCTGATCCCTGTGTAGCTGCAGGACTTGAGGACGCTCTCGGTCTCACGCTTGCCTGTCAGCGTGTTCCACTCGTACACAGCTCCGTCCATGCCACAGGACACCAGACGGCTGTCGTCGCCACTCCAGATGATGGAGAGCACCTGCGGACGTGGATAGGAGAGGTAGCGGAGGTCATGAGACCCTCATCACCTGTGTCATTTTAGTGGACTCGCTGGTATTGCGGTTTCTATTTATATAATCAGTGCCAATAAATTCATAGAAATCACACAATTATCTTGGCATATCTTGTGCATCAAGTTCTGAGAGTTCAACAGAAGATACTCGATTAGACATATTTTTTTTATCTTCAAATACATAACCTATAATAATCTTAACATGCTTTATTCTCACTATTGTAAGGGCAGATAGAGGAGAGGAGGTAATTCTTTTGTAGCACAGTCAGTCTTTTAATATACTGTACCTCTTCTCTATCCATCTCTTGTTCTACTTTATTATGATTGTCTGTTTCTTTTCAGTTTCAAGGAACACCTTTGGGGTATTTTGTATTATCTGACCAATCACAAAGACATTCTTCTCTCTCTTTTTACCATTCGGTGCTTCTGAGAGCATAAAAATGTCAAAAGCTGCGATGTAGTTAAAACTAAGTGTGCATTCATTATGGGGTTGTGTCAGCCATGGGGGGAAAATCTAGTTTTACAGAGCAAATCAATCAAGCAATTTAGTTAGCTTGTGAGACTAATCCAAAAGCACATTCTTCTTTGGGCTTCAGAGACCAAATCAATTGTATTGTCAATGTTTTTTCTATTTCCCAACAAGGGTGTCTAAAGCCAGGAAAGCTTAGGACAGATATTTCTTTGCAAGCACTTTACAAACATTAATCCCCCCAGCCACCAAACAAACTTTTAAATAGTCTTTTTTTTTTGCTTTAAACCAGGGTTTTTCACTCCGCATAAACAAGTGTGTTGTTGACACAGCTGTCAGGTTTCATCTTCAGCTGTTTTCATCTCCAATCAGTCCATGCTTCTTTGAGGTCTGAAAACTGTTGATTGAGTTCAATCAAGTGTGCTCCCGATGGGATGGAAACCTGAGGCTAGCCAGCCAGACAGCCCTGTCTGAAACCTACTCAGAGCTCACACAAACAATAGTGGGAGCATTTCTGTTTTTTTCCCCTACTTATGATATGACAAATCCACATCAGTCCACATCCACTAAAGTATGTATCCATTCACTAGTGATGTCCTGATACCAAAATGATGACTTCGATATGATACCATACCTAAGCATCTTAATACCAATACTGAAACGATACCATGGCAAAACATTAAACATCACTATAAACGCCTTACGCAAACTAAGATCATTGTATGTTGCCCCCCATCACCTTCTGCTACTCTACAAAAGCATCATCCAACCGCTTCTACTCTATTGCTCCCCCTGTTTCTTCACCATACTAAATGTCACCAGCAAGAACAAACTCATTAAAATCTCACACTTAGCATCCAAGATAATACAGCTACCCACCCCCAGCCTCACTGATGCAAATGACGCAGCCACCACACGCCTTGCACACACCATAGCAAGCAGCCCTGACCATCCCCTGAACCGTTTCTTCACCCTACTCCCATCTGGCCGCAGATACAGAGCCCTGGACTGGAAAAAAGCGCACTTTAAGAAAAGTTTTGTACCCTCAGCAATCACTGCACTTCACAAACTCCTGTGACAATCATCCATCCCCCCTATTCTTTTGTGTTTTATGTTGTCTGTATTGTCCACCTTTTTGCTTATTTGGTGTTGAGGAGGGAGGGAAACTTGGGAGAGGGGGGTATGGGGTGTGTTATATGTTATATGTTATATGTCATGGGGTGTGTTATGTTATATGTTATATGTTATATGTATGAGGCTGTGGATACACTGCATGGAATATAATAAGAATGATATGTGTGAAAAAGAATATCCTTATAGGACAATAAAGACTCTATACTATACTAAAAGCAACAGAATAGGCCTAGATGACAGAACTTAACAAAGTGGTTTGAATTAAAACCGCATTAAAAAAACATTCTATCTGTTGCAACAACTTTCTAGTATCAGTGCATTGTGAAGCACAACAATCTACCACACCGCGTGTCTAACCTTGGCATTATGCCCCTTCAGGTTGAGGATGTTCTCAAAGGTGGTAGTGGAGAAAATGTGTATGATGTTGCCATTGACAGCAGCAAACATGTGTCCACCATTACTAAAGGCACACTGCAGTGAGAAGGGAAAAAAATGTGTAAGAGACAAAAAAACTAATTTTATAGAGAAATGACATGGGACACTTCTACCCATTTGTACCACTAACTGGATGTAACATTGCTAACCTCTCTGCAGCCTCGCACGGTGAACTCCTTGAAGAGCCTGATATCGTCAATGAGCAGGTTCATCAGGCATAGCTTACTGGAGAAACCCACCAACACGTAGAGGCCGGAGGGGTGCAGAGCAATACAGAAGGCTTCCTCCTGGAACTCCTTGTAAAGCTCAAGGGTGCTAAGGGTGAGTATAACAAAATTGAACATGAAAACACTCTACAGTTTGGAAACTAAAATGGCTTAAATCTAATTACAGTCCATTATGTGTATTTTCATAATAACATTTTGGACAAGGTTTTCCCTAAATACAGATGGGATGCAATGAAAATTAAATAATACGAATAACCAGTACAGATGTCTCTGCCAAACAACCATGAGTGACAATCTCCGTACTTTGTCTCAAAGTTCCATATGCGCACCGACTGGTCCAGTGAGCAGGTGGCGATGATGGGCTTGCGTATGCAGACAGACAGGCCGGTGATGCTTCCGGAGTGGAAGGAGTGGGGCAGGTGCTCAAAGTGGGCCAGCTCACCCTGTCAAGGTGACATACCCAGCATGCACTAACATATTCTGAAGCATCATTGATTCATTAGTTAAAATACTCTCGGCTCTAACTAAAAACTAATTCTGCATACACAGATGTGCATTTCTGATGTGGTTGTGTGAACTGTAAAAATGTGAGTGGGGGAAACAAAACTTCACAAATAGTTTGTTCTGTGTGTTGACAAACACAAGAAAACAGTAAGCAGGTAGTGGCCTATAGCACACAAACAGAACTGGATCAGAAACTTCAAAACAAAGGGCATTTGAGGCCACTGTAGAAGATGGGTCGAAATGCTAGAGCATCATTAAGAAGTGGATCTTAAGCCGAAGGGATGTATGATGGCTGAAAGGGATCAAACAGAGTCCTGCACTGACCTTGCTTATCTCCGCAGTGGACAGGGTAAAGCTGTAGAGCTGGTTGAAGTCTGTGCTGGTCACCACAGTCTCCTCTGTTGGGGTGATGACCAAAGACATGATCTGCTGCTGCTCAGCACGGCCTGGGTCGCTCCTGCAGGGGTCCTGGGGAATCTGAGTGAGGAATACACACACACATGGTGGTGTCACACACATACAAGATAAACAAACACAGAAAATGACACACTGACACCATGCATGTACACACACACACACAGACACACAGACACACACACACACACACACACACACACACACACACACACACTACTGAACAGGAACAGACATGTGCATACGAAACATACATGCATGACATAAGAAAACATACCAGCAAAGGGTGCCATAAACTTCTGCACAATCACACTGATGCAGCAACACACAAAAATAAAACTAGCAAACCTACATACAAAGCCACACAAACAGGAACGCGCCAAACTATCCAACCAACAAACAAGTGTTACCCGGATTTCTCTGGTTTTCCTGTAGTGGTCCTTTTCTTCAGTTTTCTCATACATCAGGACTTTCCCGGGACCAGCAGCGCAGGCAAACCCTTTGGAATATGCTGTGATGACTGTAACACGTGGCATCTCCGTCTGGATCTCCTGTTTTTTCAGACTGGCAGACCTACATCAAGAACAATGGTAAAACACACTAGTCTTACCATTATTTATATGACTTTATCTTGATAGATTACGTAGTAAAAAAGAAAAGAGCTATCATCATAAAGAAAGCTAATTAAAAGAAAAGATGGTATTAAGGTGGTTGACCTCAGAGGTCATGGACAAGAGAATCACTCCAGACTCCAAAGGGAGGTTGACCTTGGAGAACACAGCTAAGAGAAAACCAAAATGACTGAGATCATCCTTGTAATGTATACATTTATTTAAAGTGTAGCCAATTGGACAACAACCACCCCAGGAGACATAACAGCTACAGTGTTGTCTAATTACTGGAAATTTCCCCACAATAGTTCCCTCCAATGGCGTAGAATCTCCCCCTTAATTTTATGTTAATAATCAAAACTTGATTACCTCAAAGAGGCTTAGTAAATTTGACTCTACACCAGATGAAATACATCTTTTACAGGTGATGTCTGCTTGGACTGCCAGAGATGATGTAGGCCTAGTGCAAATGCCCGAGATGGTAGGGGTGTAACAGTAGAAATATGTAGCACATCATTAGGAGACATACCTGCTCCAGCCGGACTTGTTGTCTGTTGGCCCCTCGGAGGCTTTGGAGACCACACTCATGTCCCAGTGCAGGTCTCCCGACTCAAACACCATCAGCCTGCCTTTCTCTGTGCCTGCGATAATGCGCTCCTCTGAGACCCAGGCATGGCACAGAATATTCTGGGTTTCCAGTTTCTGAAAGGCGGTCTGTTTAAGGATGCCCTCTGTGAAGCGGAAGACCTTCAGGACTCCATAGCCAGTTACACAGATCTGTGTGTTGTCATAAGGGCTGAAGCTGACCTGAAGGAAAACGTTGCTTGCTGAAAGTTTATGTCTTTAGTGTATCAAATCAATATGATGTTTAAACAATTCACTACAACTAATTTGAATGTGTTTTCCCTAGCCTACATTCATAAAATCATTGCAGTTCAATAATACCTCACTTTTCACAGCCTGGAATAAACCTGCCAATATAAATAACTTCTTCTCATGTAAACACAGGGGTGGTGTGTTTGAATATACTAAACAAGTGGGAAGGAAACATTTAATTTGGTCACCACTATAGCCTAGCCTAGGCCTACTAAGGGTACAGGAATAGACTTTTTTCACAGCAGTCATTTTGACATAAAAGAGTAGGGCAAGCATGGAGTTACTAAATACCTGAAGTCTATGTTCCATTTAAGAATCAAAACATTTAATTAATGTCATTAGTAGCACCAGAGGCTGGCATATATTTAATGTTAAAATTGCTACTGTGAAAAACGTCCATAAAGAGGATTAGGCTAAAATCAGCCATTTTGCCATTCATCAATACATTTTAAATCTGTGCAGAATAGGTTTACGCATTGAGCGGGAAAGACTGAGGCGCCATTATTGTGCAGAATGCGCACCAAGACGACAGGTAGGCCTAGGCCTAACTGTTGGAACTAGATAGATATATAACTATCACATAGTGGTACGTAGCCTCATACACAATAGCAGGTCGCGCTAAGAAACGTTTCTGGAGAAGAAGATGAATGCAAATTCCATGCCTGGCCAAGCCTTCTGCAATCTCTTGAACTTGAAGCTCAAGCTACCCTTCTCTTAAACAGCCTACCTGAGAGATGGGATTAGTAACGATAGTGGTCTTGACTGTGGCTATGACCTTTTGCCTCTCCCACATCCAGTACAAGAGCATCCAGTCCGGGCCACCTGACTGTGCGATGAAGTATTTAGAGTCCGGGGAGAAGCACATGGACACAAACTCAAAGACAGCCAGGTCGCCGCCCGTAAGCACTTTTCTCTTGCGGCACTGTTCATGCTGCAGGTCGTAGACCGTGATCATCGCCCTCTCCCCGCGCTCTGACACGGCCAGGTAACGCTTGTTTGGGCTGATAGCCAGTGCATACATGCCTTGGCTTTTCTCCAGACCTGCAAAGGGAGACATGGTACGGCGTTTATGTGGCACTAGAAAAGGTTTGCTCCTTTGATTTATTCTAGGTAGTTCAATTACCTGTTGTTTCAGTGAGTCTTAACAGTAGGTCTAAGCCTCCGTCTGTTATGTGTAATGCAGGCTAGGTCTATTCAGAGTTGGTTAAAATAAAGTCTATCTTAACTTTTTCAAACTAAATGAACTAAATTCCAATTCCAGTGATTTTGTGTTCAATATTTAATAGGCCACAGGCCTACTGAAGAGCACATGAGGTTTGCATTAGGTACTTTAGTTAGACTACTACATAATATATTAGCATGCCATTATGTGTTTGTTAAACTGTTTCTAACTGTTTTAAGACATTTTCAATGAGAATAGTAAGAGGGGAATATATGACCCTGGTGAATGATTAACAAAACTGAAATTCACACATTTTAAACCTAATGTAGGCTACCTGGTATGAATCTCTGACATTTTTGGTCAATGTTGTAGCGCACACAGTTGTTTCCAGAGGGGAAGATGACCGTTTGCTCATCAACGCAGCACACGTTGTTGGCCACTCCAGTCCTCAGCCCAAAGACGTGGTGACACTGGGCCACCAAGGCAGCCATTGCTAAATTTTGTCACGTCAAAGCTAGTGACTTCACTGCCAAGTGGAGAAAACCAATTTAAAATGACTTGTGATCATTAGTCAGCCTTTAAGTCTGATTAATATCTCCAAGACTGTATTGATTATTTTGTAAGACATTATTTTCTTTCTGATGGTTTACTTACAGTTTTGGAGGACCAACATAGAAACTCACCTTATGTAAGTGAATGAAAATGCTGGAACAAGAATGTTCACAGAAGTTGTATTAGAATGGATCAGCATTGTTGGTTTTGTTGCCATGGAATACACATCATTATATTCATCACAATGAAAATGACAGTATGCAATGACATAAAGGAAAATCTGACTACGTAGGAGTAGGCATAAAACTCATGTATGATGTCCTTCTCACTCAGTGGCAATAAGTTAACATTAACTTTAACTATTGAAACAATCTTTTGTATGTATTGAGGCAACTTTGGAAATCTTTATCCATAGAGTGGTGTGAATCAATCACTGATATCAAACCAACTATGCTGCCTGGAACCATTGTGGCTCCAGCGGTTAACCTGGATTGAGTTGTATTAGACAGTAGGCTGCCCAAGGTTTGTCTTCATGTATAGCCTAGTTACATTAGTGCATATCAACATAAGGCTATTCTGTTCCTAAAAAAAATCACAAACCAGAACAAATAAAAGAATACCTTACCCGTTGAAGATTTTTTTAGTCTTAATCTATATTGCCTGCCTCTTGAGTGCAAAATATAATTATTTTAACTCAAAATATCTTATATAAAAATATCTACAATATTTTTTCCCCATGAGAAGGCATTGCTATTGTATGTAACCAACATGTCCATTTACAGAGATTGGATTAGCACATGAATGGTTGGACTGTTTTATTACATTATCTTAAGAAATTGTCTTTTCTTTCTAGTGGTCCAGGCTTTATGGATGGACTAAGACAAGTAAAAGTAATCCTCCAGTATCATAGTAGGTAAGTAAAATGTATTTATTTATATAGCACATTTAAACACAAAGTGCTGTACAAAATAAAATAATGAAACAGACAAATGTAAAAAACAAAAAAAAAAAGTAAAAATAAGTAAACAATTAATTACAGCATGAGACCAGCAACAGCAGACAGACACAGATCAATAGCAACAATGACTCAACAGCAATGACAACAGGAGACCTACAGAGTTACAGATAGGGCAACAGACAGAGGGTTAGGAAGCTGGGAAGGATAAGGTAAAAAGGTGGGTTTTGAGCCTAGACTTAGACTAGACTAAACAAAGATGGAGGGAGCATTAATGTCCAGGGGCAGTTGGTTCCACAGCCGTGGCACTGCAACTGCAAAGGCTCTGTCACCTTTTTGTTTGAGCCTTGACCGGGGGAAGAGCTTTGTCAGCAGATCTGAGAGATCTGGGGACTTGGTGCAGATGTATGGGGTCAGTGATGTAACTAGGCACCAGCCCATTAAGAGCTTTAAAAACAATCAGAAGTACCTTGAACTGGACTCTAAAACCTTCTAAAATCATGACTAAACGCATAAATACTGAGCGTGCGGATGGCAGATTGTTATTGAATTTTGGGACACAAATTCATACACATAATTCAGGTCCTTGTGATTGATCATATGTCATGGCACGACATTTTAAAATATGGATCATTATTTATGTAGCCTTTTGATCAGTCAATATTGCTAATACTAGACGATTTACTGACAGTTATCTTTCGGTGAGACAGAGGTTTATACTTTGTGATTTTATTTTGCATAAACAAGAAAAAAAAGTTATCTTGGGCTGTCTATCATTATGAGACATTCAACCTAAAGGGTAAGCAAATAGAAATAACATGAATACATGGTTGTCTGTCAACAGTCTTTGATTTATAGAGTAGCTGTTCCTTGTGTCGGCAGTGTGACTTTTAGCGCAGGTTTTGGGTCTGTTCTTTGAGGCGCCACGCAGCATCCATATACTTGGTGATTTCGGAGTTCTGCCGGGGGAAGTTGAGTCTCCGGTCACTGCGGTCAGACACGATCTGAGAGGAGGAACAAAGAGCATAAATGAGACCTAGTTTGTTGTGAGGCATTTCAATAAAATCTATAAATGTATCAGTGTCGTGTGCAACAAGTCTAAGCAAATTAGTCTGAAAAATGGTTGGTGGAAGTTATAGCAAAGGCCTATTTAGTATCATTGGAACAGTATTTTTATGGAGATTAACAATATCAGGAGCCTACAACTGTATAATACTTGTATTATGTACAATAATTGAGCTTTCAATGAACCACAACTTCAATATTGGTTCACATCATGATGTCTCATCAATATCTCCTGAGCCGGTAAAGGATTTTCATCAAACATAACATACCTTGAGCCTTGATTAATCATTATAAGGACTTGATGGACTGATTTGGTAGGCTACTCAGGACCATAGGGGTCAAAGGTCAAGGTTGTAAGGCGTCACGCAGACTCCTACCGTTTTTTTTATGGCATCTCCCAAGCAGGTTGAAGGATGTTCATGAAACCTAATCACTATAAAGGCTACTGACAAGATGTGACATGAATTGAGACATGTCCCACCTTCCATACTTTGATGCACCATGATCGCATAGTCCTATTGGTGAACCAAGTACACAGCTGAAACATTTTGGCCTGTACCATTACAGGAAAATAACTCATTCTCACCATGTCCTAATGGTAGAATCTTAATCTCCATGAAAATACGGTTACAATAATACCATGCTGATTTTAGCCCTACGTTACCAGAGGAGTAGATATCCAGCCAATCTCTTGGCTTTCCGTCATTGGGTAAGTGTACTTCTTCGTTGGTTCTAGGTGCGCTCCATGAATTATCCTTAGGAATGTAGCTGTAGTCAGATAACTGTTGTCAGTGTTACATATGTGGTCGTGCAATCATACAAAAGTTAAAGTAAAGTTTGTGGCAAATAATAGTCTCAGAGTGGCTCATTCAGCAAAATGCCTCCTGAGCCTCATATCACATTAACAAGGCCTAGGCTAGGCTAGCCTACTTACGATCCGCCTCCATCTGCTCGTCAGTGTTCGTCGACATGGGCTTATCCGTCAAAACGTGAACTAAAGTAAAAGACAGAGCATTTGACGTTAATGTTTACATTTAAGTAATATTAACATGATTTAAACATTTGATAGAAATTTCAGGAAATGAAGAACCTCGTAATTTGCATACGTTTCTTGTATGGGTTGATGCTGAACTTTGTATACAGCTTCTGACATCTTTTTTCTTTCAAAATCGTCTCGACGTGGATGGCATTCTGGTGAACGATGTCAATGGGATCCTTTTCCTTCGCTTTTTTGTCTGCCATGTTAAATCAAGATTGCTCTTTCGCCAGAACAGTCCGGAATCGCTGAAATCACACAGCAGCTGTCCTCATCTGATTTCCGATTCCTGTTGCCAAGCAGCGGTAAACAGATTCTAAATGGCCAAGCTATCTTTTACCACAAGAGGTCGCACTAACACTTCTGATTTATAATTAGAGACTGTTTTGTGTTGGTGTCTTTGTTTTCTTCCATGCATAGCTCTCTTATGTCTGTCCAAAATGTAGCCTATAATGGTGAAATACCCTTCCTTGAAATCTATTCGCAACGAAGCATGAGGGGAGTGAATAAAAATCCAATTCTTCTTCTAGCCTAGGCAACAAATGACAATTTAACAGTTAGGCCAGAGACGGTTGATATTAAGGATCTTTGGTTAGGCCTAAACAAAATTAAGAAAATGTTGTGATGCAAATGCATCACATTGCCATTTTTAAATAAATCAATGTGGAAGTCTAAAGCACAAACATGGGGGGGGGGGTTATCGGGAAAAATACGTCCTGATAGGGCGAACCGGATCCCGGGCTACATTTTGCCATAATTAGTGATCTGGTTTGGATTAGTCAGCAAATGTAGGCATTCACATGTCACAGCTTTTCTCCTTAGAAACATTAGGCCTAGTCACTCATTTCAATCTTCTTTTTTTTCAGTTAGTGCATTGTTTGGTCATAGCATGCAATTGCATGCCGTTGACAGGTTTACTGCAGAGAAAAGTGTCTGCTCCTTCATGGACATGAATGATACTGCACCCCCCCCCCCTTTAAGAAAGAACACTATGACACTCTTATTTTTCATCCCAGGGCTGTTTGCTCTATGGGGCGAATTGTGCGGGTGTGCGGTTCACATCATGTCAAGTTACCTCGTTTACACAGAGTCCTGTCACAGTGTCCAACCAAGTTAACATCACAGAAGCCATTTTGTCATGATGAAGTCCTGCTTTTCTATTTTGTTTCTTTTTCTGGAATGCATTTGTGGGGTGCTTTCCAGTGCACTGCACAAACGAGGGAAGATTCCCTTCTTCACCCCGAGGGAAGATGGGCTTTATTTCTGTATTTCTGCCTCTACATTTGTTTCTTTTTACACACTATAACCTCACTCTGAATCACTGTCTCTCAAACAAACCCGAAGAAAAAAATATGGATTATTATCTCTGTGTAAACAGGCAGAATCCATGCCAGGGCAACATCTTTTAACCTTTCCTAACGAGGTCACATTATAATTGCAAAGCACCTTGCCTAGCGTGCTAATTAAACATTGTGTCATGTTTAATTCAGCTGTTTTCCTTTTCATTAGTCCCACCCAGAACAAACAGTCAGGCACTGATACTTTGATATGCCATCTCACCCACTCATGGATAATCATAGAGGAGCTTTTGGGGTAATCACAGGACAAATATTATGTATTAGTCTAACAGGTGCAGGTAAAAATGTATGAGTAGTGATGTGAATGTGATGAAAGTATAACTTTCCATGTAGACACTTAATTGCCTCTTCACTAAGTCTTTTGTTTATTTACAGTAGTAAAACCGTTCAACCGTTCAACCATTTTATTGATGTGCAATGAACAAATATACTTCTTTTTATTCTGCAGTCTTTCACAGAAGTATTTAATTCAACACAATGTCTGCTCTGTTGTTAGAAATCCAAATACGTGTTGGAGAACTGCACATGGCTGTGTTTCTGTGTGTTATCCGGCGGCACAGTGTGAGAAAGTTCCCTGTTCCTGTGACATCTACCCCCCTCTGTGTCTGTGACAAGCAGTCATCCAGAACAGCCATCTTGTCAGAAATATAAACATGCCGTCGCCCGCCCCATTGTCTCCACACAAAGCCAGATAATGGTGTATCTCATATACATCACTTATGTGGCAGCCCACCAGTCAGGGGGTGAAAGGCAAGAATCGTGTGTCTATGTGTGTGTGTGTGTTGCCTGTGGCGAGGTGGGGTAGTGATAAGTGCCCCATGCTATCACCACCTGTCTCCTAATGTGCGGGTGGAGGTGGCCCTCTCCCCCAAACACAGGTGAATAAGGGGAGACTGCCAAATCGTTATCTTTGATAAACCTCCTCCACTCCCACGCGCTAGCACCGCCGCCGCTGCCGCCTGGCCGAGACGCCACCACACGTCATGGGAACTGAGATCAGATTGGGGTTTCCACCGCTAGCATGTCCTCTCCTAATCTCACACTGTTTAGTCTTGCTTGGCGAAACTGAGATGTGGTGTTCACATTGGTCTTTTTTCAAATGTTGTTGAAATGATGCTTTGGTTTTCTATGCCAACAAGCACTGGGTAATATTGGAGATAAAAGAAGATAAATTAATTGTAAATGTTTACATTAATATTCTTTAATGCCATATTGTTTACATAACAGAATAGATAATAATGATATTCCAATTAACAGTCATAACACAGTAGTCACTCATATGAATATTTAATTCATAAAGAAGAGTGGAGAACCTAATAGTATCAGTGTCTCAGGTCTGTAATTCTGTAATTGCACCACTGGAGAGCAGTAGTGAGCAGTGAAGGTATTAGAGCTCGACCACCTACTGCCTAACCATGACAGCATCATAATCTAATTTGTCCTTTCACATACCTTCCTGACTGCAATAGCTCATCTTCATTAATTACTCTCTCTCTCTCTCTCTCTCTCTCTCTCTCTCTCTCTCTCTCTCCCTCACTGCCCAGGCACGGCTGGACTGATGAGCTTGGTGGTGTGTTAACTGATGTGATTAGTCCAGCATCCACGCAGGCAGAAGGACAGTGAGCTGGAGCTGTTTTAGTGTCTGCAGGCCCTTGGCCCCAGCTACTGAACACCCCATCGATTCGCTTAACACAGACAAAGCAGCTACAACAGCCCCGACATCCGCGCTTCCCATCAGGCCTGGTTCACGTCCCTGGGAGTATCAGCGATAGTGGCATGGGTGAGTGGTTGTTAAAACCTAGGATGTAGATGCTCCATGCTCTCATAACAATGTGCCACTTCACCTGCCTTTTGCAATTCATGTGAGATTAGTGAAGTTGTCAGCAGCACAAAGCTTTTCTGTCACTGACATCCTAGTTAGCGGGAGTCATCTAGAGCGCATTGACTGGTTATTTTCCAGTTTTGTCTAACTTTTTATTTATTTCGTTTTCTTAATGGCCCTTTTTTAATAGTTTGGGGGCATTATCGAGATATAAAAAAATGTGGTGGGGCTTACCTTTAGCCGGCGCTGGTGGTTTCTTATTTCTCAAGTCTCTTCGGAATGCAAATGTGTGTTGATGCAACATGAGGCAATCTCACTTTTATGGTTTCGTATCACTTTTATCCTGATTCTGATCATAGCACCTTTAGTCTACCTGTGCATCCAGAAAAGCCCCTGTCTGACATTAAAGGAAAACCGTCTCCCCTTGTGTCTGGGCGTGGGTTTGGCTCTCCATGCCAAAAGGCAAGGTGCCGCATGATGGGCCGAAGCTACTGACAACTGAGCTTTAATGCATTTAAATGAACAATATAGTCTATATCAATATTAACATTCCAATTATAATCTGTTATTGTTTGCAAGAAATATTTGGTATACTCTCCCCTTGATGTTTGGACTCATCCCAGAGTTTAATAATTTTTTTTTATTCTTTTGTCATAGTTGTGACATCAATATTTCTTGAGACCGGAACTACTGTGGCAGTGAAGGGATTTGTGAGATGGCTGTTTTTCAGTCATAGTCATATTTAATGTATTTGCAGTTAAAATGCATTATTACAGGTTAATAAATAATCGCCCCTGAATAAGCCCATCACTCCACACATTGCTAGTGCATGCTTGGCTGTCACGTTGGCTCCGCATCGTCATGTGTAATACTGAGGTAACATGTCATGGACGCTTCCTCTCATGTTCTTGTGAGAGGCCTGTGTTTGGGGGAAGGGAAGGCTCTCCGCCCTGACACACCCTGTAATGTACGGGTTGGGGTGTGAGTCAGGGTTCCCGCGGATCCTTAAAAAGTCTTAAAAAGTCTTAAATACAACTTTCGGTTTTTAAGGCCTAAAAAAGTCTTAAATTGGCTGGGATGTTTTGAATTTTCAAAAGGGAGGTATTAAATTTGCGTATGGGACCGCCAGCGGGTGCGCGAGGGCAAGAGAGCGAGTCAAATGTTTCCATCGGTTTTGTGTATTGTAGTGACTATAAGTCTGCGGGAGGAAGTGTAGTGGTTGCAGAGTGAAGATGTTTTTTCACGGGTGTGGTTAAAGGTGTGAAAACGGTAATAATACAGTATGTACAAATATGCCTGACGTTTTCGTGGTGTAGCCGAGGCCTGAGACATACGCAGGTAGCCTACGTGAGAAAGAGTTGGTAAGCAAGTTAGCGATAGAGTGGGCATACGTTCGAATTTTGGCCGGACATGGATTTTAAAAGTCCTGTCCGGCGCAGAGTTGCACTGGGCATCTAGAATCTTTGCTTGGACACGGCATCGTTTCACAAACTATGGACACGAAGACTGCTGGTAAAATTATGCGCAGTGCTTCTGTCACTCGTCTGATAATTTGCTGCGCAATTTATGAAGGAACCACGGACTGACAGAAAAAGAAATCAAACGTTTTCGCAATCAGGAGGAAATACTGTACATGTTAATTTGATCTGTTTGCATCTTTCCAGTGTGTGTTGCTGGCCTAGCCTAGGGAAGAAAATATCTGTCTAAGTTATAATACCTGTAATATCTGCCAGCAGCTTGATGGCAGCGTTTCCCAGTAGGCCTACTTCGCAAAAGTTGTGAAATATAACCGCATTTTTTTTTATGTCATAATATGTGCGTGCTTGAGATGAAACCAGCAGTTTTCAAGAGGATCTGTCTCTTAATTAATTTAAAACAAGTCAATGGTTTTACAATGTTTCAGTCAAGCTTTGGTTGGTTTAGATACAACTGGTATGCAAAATGTAAAGCAGTGGATTAACTTTAATTTGCTGTGCTGCATATGGGACAATAGATGATAGTAAATTATATAAAGTAGGCCTATTAAAATATTTAAATAGCTTAGTCTAACTTTGAAAAAAATATTGAAGGGAATCCAGTCCAGTGCACATGTCTTAGGCAAGTAGCCTAGGCTACTACAGACACAGGTGAAGAACAGTCAGCCTCAGCCAGTAAGCACAACCAAATATGTACAGCCGGCTTCAAAAGCAAGCAGCCCAGACCCTAAAATTGGGCATTCATAGCTGTGAAGGTAATTCACACAGAATTATTTTTCTTTCGCCAAAATATATTTGGTAACTTCTGTAGACATTCAAAATGGGGTGGGGGTTAAAATTAGTAGAAAAAAAACTATTGCATAAAACAGTTTTAAGTTGTCGCATGTATCTTTTTGCCGTGGTATAGTCTTAATTTTTCCATTTAGATGTCTTGAAAAGGTCTTAAAAGTCTTTAAATTTGCACTTGGAAAATGTGCAGATACCCTGGTGAGTGGGTCTGTGTGCGGGGGGGGAGTGGGTGCTGTGAGGGGTGTCTTGACAGGTGAGAGTGACCTGAGGGCCATGAGTCACCGAAAGTCTAAAGAGCACTTAATCACCCGGCCTAAGAGCCATCCTCCGCTTGGGTGGGTTTTCAAGCATTTACTCACTGTGGACAACTCATCGCCGTGTCTTTTGTCTCTGCTATTTAAATGCTCTGGCGGAGGAATGCGGTAGACATGAATGCTACTCGTAGCTTTGTTGTCGTCACTCACTCAGAAATGACGTCTGAAACCTCGCCATCCTGCGTGAAATGGAAGAAAAATGTATGCCCTCTGAACAGACGCTAGCCTGAAATGTGAGCTCAAGTTGAATGTGAAGTGATGTGACATGGGAACACATGCAGTGCAATAATATACATTTGTCACTGGCTTTGATGGACTCTGAGTTTTGCTCTTTGGAGTCAACACACTTAGAAGCATGTCTTTGTTTTGCAATGCAGTCACAGCTTTCAGTGCTTAATATTCACAGACGAATCAGAGGTGAATCACCTCGGCTTAGGTGATGTGAATCACCCAGGATTTAACAGGTGCTGCGTGCATAAAGTCATTAACCCCTCCACTCCCCAGCACGAAGAACCTCTGGGTCCCGTTTTGTAGACAGGACTTGGTGTGCAAAAGAGCCAAGTGTTTAATCTTTTAAAAGCTCCATCGGATATGATTAAAACCTGGCCGTGTTAAGTAAACAGCCTCATTTATTTAAAATCTGGGAGAAATCAGAACTCCAGGGCCCTCTCTCTCTGAGTGACAGGCCAGCTAAATGTCAAGTCTGTCTACAGCTACCACTTACGCCAAGCGACAAAGCAGGGGTCGGGTTTCCTCCGAGAGCCGGGCCCTGTGTTTGCAGAGTATTAGTTAGGACATGGCCGTGACTCGGCCTCCTTCCAGGTATGTCTGTATTTGTGTGTGTGTGTGTGTGTGTGTGTGTGTGTGTGTGTGTGTGTGTGTGTGTGAAGGGGAGAGTAGGAGAGAGAGAGAGGGAGAGAGAGGGAGGGAGAGATGGACAGATGGAGAAGGAGATGAGAAAGGACACAGAAATTGAATTGTTTCACAGAACAGGTAAATAACAGTCAACAAGACCTTTGTCCACAATGTTGGAAAATCCCGGCAAATCCCATCTTAAAATCTGACCAACCAAATCAAACTTTGATGGCTTTTCATTCAATCTCTCCAGCTGTTACTTTTATGTCTATCTTCACATTCAATGACCTGCTTGATGCTTGACTTTGAAGCAGCGTAGCCTACTATGTGTTTCCCTATCTCATCTCTGGACTGCAAACAACAAGTAGCCTAAATGGCACGAATCACAAGCTGTAAGACCATGCTTTTCAAGTACCAATAAGTCAAACCTCCTCTAATCTAAAGAAAGATGGCCGCGTCACCTGCTGTTGGATTCTTATGGAGCTGTTCAAATTGAGACTGATGTACCCATTAAGATGAAAGAGACTCCGAGATAGCTCATTAGATCCTGAGCACGAGCAGCTTCACCTCTGAGACCAAAAGCAACCTGCCAAAGCCAATCTGCCCGCCGTGTTTGTTGAATAAATCATACAATACGTGTGTGTTTCTTTTCATCATGATTGTTCTGAAGTCTGAGGAGGTTAACAGACTATTGGTCTATATATTTTATCTAAAAGATCGCACATTTTTGGGATGCTTATCTGTTAACGCGCGCCCTTCAAAACCAGTCATGTCATGATTGATGGGGATCCCAGCTTAACCCGAGTGCCAGACCCCCAAGTTTTCTTGTCATCTCGTGTCCCTTTTGAGCTTCCAGGGCGTAAATCTATTCAGAGAGACATGCTGTGCTTTGCCTCTCTCGATGATTGCAGCCACTGAAGAGTTTAAAGCACATTTTGGTTTCTCATCTGTGACAGAACAGAAGAACAAAAAAAAAAAGCTTGTGTTGAATTGGGGGAGTAATCAGTGCTAATTTGGCAGGCATTCCAAAAATGAACTCACAGCAAAGTACCGCCGCCTTCTTTTGTGATGGATCAGCGTGTGGGTCAAAGCTGGAGACTGAGAGGCTGAGGTGGCTGCTGATTGGATTACATGAAGATTCAAGTGTTTCTGCCAGATTGCACAGATGGACAATATTTGCATGTCTGATGTACTGCTACAGAGTCCCGGCCCAAGCTCAATGCTTTTGACTTTCTCATCGCCACCCTGTCCAACGCATGAGAGCTGGTGAACGCAAGCCAATGAGCTGCTACTCTGCAGAAGAGGATCGTTTAGGGATGAATGACCTCCAGTCTGTCATTGTATGTCACATTTACATTTACAGTTCAAGCTGTAACCCAACTCGAACCTCAATTTTTATATTTTCATAAGCACAAGAGTCGATGAAAGGTGTGATTTCTTGTCTTTTTTTTGGAGGGGGGGGGGTTCAACTTGGAGAGAAGTCTGAAAATGAAAGCCAGCCATTCACCAGCAGAGCTGAGCAGTCCTCGCATGCTTCTCCCAGGACCTGTGGCCGTGCCGCTGCTGGGCTTTGGCCGGCCGAGTGCGAGAAATGCTGACCGCCATTTTCCAGACCACCACGCTAATGCACTTAACTCTCATCAAAGCACGTCACTCTCTCTCTCTCTTCCTCCCTCCTTCTTCTTCTGCCTCTCTCTCTCTCTCTCTCTCTCTCTCACTTTCTCACCGACATAGATCTCTGGTCACAGGCCAGTTCCAGGGCGCCTGTGACGGCTGCCAACACGCAATCATCACACTTCACACCTGGCAATAACATTAGCAGAGCATCCTCTGACAAACTGTCTGTTTAAAGTGTTAGTAAAAACAGCCCTGCGAGCTGGCAGTTAACACGGTGCAGGGTAAGCTGCGATATTTCGCCGTGCGGCATGACGGCAAGTCGAGCTGGATTTATGTGTGCTGTGCGGTGGTCGTGCCGAACAATGCCAGCGGGCACAGAGGCAAACCCCGGCCGCCTGGCACGTAAATCGGCTTAAGCTTCGCTTTCCGGTCCATTGATTAAAACGTACTTGAAATGTTAAAATCAATCCGAGGTGATTTTCATGGATAGTTTTGTCAATTTAACTGGACGTGAAGCAGCTTGACCTCTTCATTGGTATTTCTCATTGAATTGCTATGGTCAGAGTTTATGAAAATGGAATACCTTTTTTAGGTGTAGTGTGTTATTTTTAAATCGCACACAAAGGCAGATCCCGTTGATGGCTGACTTGCATGCCTTGGCCTGTGAAACACCGAATCTCTATCTTTCAGGATTCGTCAGGATGATGCGTGTGTCTGTGTCTGGACTTTTACTGAGAGCTGAGAGACAGCTAGACAGATCCCAAACTGAGGTGGCGACAGTGCCAACCCACAGATAAGACCAACAAAGGCCTGAGCCGCCCCTTTTCTCATGCCATATTCCCCGGCTTTAAGAGCGTCTGCGGCATCCCCTGTCATTCCCGTCCGACTCGCTGGCCGATCGGGTTACACTGACTCAGGGGCCCGGCTTTGTGAAACACTCGGCTCAAGTGGCCCTCTTGTGCTCCGGCATGTTCTCCGCCTGGCTTTGCCTCTTAAAACCTCAAGTGCGTGTCTTTCACATCCGACTGGGCACGCTCCTCATGGAACCGAGCAAAGAACATGAGATTGAATTTAATGTGAAATTTACCATGCAAATTTACAATGCATACAGACATAAAGATGATGCAATCCATTGGGGATATGGTATTACAGAGATATCTAATTGCTATATTCCGTCTTTAAAAGGCCCCCATATGCAGTATAATAAAAAGTAAATGGGTCTAATATTGTTCAGAAAATGTGCAAGTGTGCTGTTTTATTCACATCATGGTACCCTTGTTACAGTGTGACACACTAATTGGCATTGTGCAACGGGACAGTAATTGTCAGTTATTACATCTGTAATCAAACAATCTTAACATGTGCACATGTAAGTGTTAGCATCTCGCGTTTTCCTTTTTACTCAATCTGGTAACAGCAACCCTGCAATATAAGGTGTCACTAACCTTTCTTATAAACATTTTAGATTTTGTTGTGTATTATTTTAGGAGTTTCAAAAATATACCATGCATAAATGTTGCAAATGTTAAGCTCCCCTCTGTCCATTCCTTAGGTATCCACGCCATGATGAGACAACCTTTTCCCAGCGTTCTTTACTGACACATGCTCCCCTGAGACAGTCAGCCGTGTACTTCACCTCAAGGTGAAGCATTAGCGAGTCCTGAAGATGGCCGTTGATGAACAGTGTGCCTCGGTAATGACGTGTGGTGCAGACGAGCGTGCGCTCCAAAGGTCGCTAATTACGGAGTGATGCAGGTGTTTCCAGCTGATGAGTTTCCCTGAGTGAGTGGGAAGTGCGTAATGGGAAATCACCGGCTAGAGGCCCGCTGCGTCTCATTTAGCTGACCGCCAGAGACCCCCAGGGGAAACCTGTGCACTGATCACACTTCACATTAGGCTCATTGTGATTTCATGAGCTGTCTAATCTTGGGCTTTTTATTAGTCTTTGGGCTTTTTTGTAATCAGTGCACTATCCCAGCGTTCTCAATTCAGATCGACTCTTGTCCTTCTGCGTCTTTCACCCTCTCATTCTTTCTCTTCCCTGCTGCGCACACGTTCTCTTTGCACACCCCCACCCCCCTTCAATCTGTCACCCACATTTAGTCATCACACTTTCTCTGTTCACATAGTCACTCTTCACTTGCTTCTTATATACACACTCTTCTCCCTCCTCTCTCTCTCTCTCTCTCTCTCTCATTCTTACATCCCCTTGGTCTCTGACAGACCTTTCAGCAGCAGGAGTTCCCCTTTGCTCTGCTCTGCTCTAGGCACGAGCTCCTCCATTACTTGTCTCCTATTCTTTCTAAACGAGAGCTGGGAGCAAATTGAAATGCCCTTGATGTGAAACCCGAGGTGTCCAGGGGCCAATTCGCCAGGCTTCCGGAGGTGGGCCCCCTTGCCCCCTCCTTGAGCTGCCAGTCTGCGGCGGCACTGCCAGGTCCCTCCTGAACAGCTGCAGGTTCAACACAAAGACAAACAGCAGCTCGTTAGCTCCCCATTAATTGCTTGATCCCATGGTGAGAGGGCTAATTCAGCCTGACAGTCACTCCGACAGTAATGGATACGTGTTGAAACAAAGGTGTCTCGAGCTTTCTCTAGCACTGAAGGACATGTTCATTTAAGTGACATTTTCTGAAGAACTTTTTGAAGACTAAAAAGGCACACACACACACACATAGATATAGAAGCAAAGATCCTAGCTTTGATGAAACAATCAAAACTGAAAGATGTGACTGTACATCTTAACATAAGCAGCACATTAAACTGTCAGCTGGATTAGTATATTAGTCTGTAATGATTTTAACATGATTTGCTGAAATGGAAAATAGCCTTTACTGCCAAAGCGTGGGAAAGCTTGCATTCCTGTGCGATCTGTCGACATATGTATGTCTTTTATAGAACAGGAAGTGTTGACTGGCTTTGGCAAGAGCGTGAAAAGCAAACTGCAGGAGTGAAGCACTTGTTTAGTTTTAGACAGGAAGGTGGGCAGCGATCCATCTTTCTGTACCAGTCTGAGAAAACGCTGTGTCTGTAGGGCACTCAATCCGCTCCCTGTGATATTCAATGAAAAATAGTCCACAGTTTACATGACATCCACTTGGTAAAATCACAAACATTTGAGTATGAAAAGTCTAAACGTTGAGAGGATATATACATTGCTACTGAGCCAGCTTTGTTCAGTTTTGAGCAGTTAAGAGAATCTTAAACATTTTGATAGGGTCACATGGACCTTTTCACACGTTCAACCTCTTGCTAACATATCAGTGAACCATCCCACCATGTACATGAGCCAGTGTAGCACATCTGGGTTCTGCTGTGGAGACAGTGAGACTTGTATGTACAGTGAAGAGGAGTGGAGTGGGATAACATCAGTGGCACACATCAAGGAGGGTAAAGTTGTGAACATACAAACAAAACACAAAGATTGGCATGGGCCACGTCAGAGCAGTGATGCGGTCAAGATATTGTAGGGTGTTTGTGTGTATATCTTTGTTTCTAACTGTGTGCATCTCTTTCTCTGTATCTCTTTGTGTATGTCTCTCTGTGTGTTTGTGTGTTGTGGGATGTGACAGTAGGCGTCTCTGCTGACACGCATGCTGACAATCAAGCCTTGATCAACTCCAGAGGCTCCAGTGTTCTCCAGTGCACCGCTCTGTACAAGAGAAAAGATGGTTTGATTATATAAAATCCAATTCTTTTGACAGAAAACCAACAATGTCTACCAGAATGTAGTCACAACAATCCAAAAAGACAAATGGAAGGGTCAGGACATTCATCTTTAAAGTGTTCATGTTTCACTCTAACCTTACACCTACCCGGTAGAGTAGAATATTCCACTGAATGAAAATGAGCCTGACAAAATACCAACCACCTTCCAAAGACCATTGTGTTAATTGGATACATTTGGGGAAAATATTTTCGGAGAAAGTCACACTTGCATTTTTAAATGGTAGTGAAAACATACTTACCAAATAGAACAGGCAAGGGCTAAATGAGAGGGCTTAAGTGATTTGCCTGCATATTTGCAAATAGCTGTGGCTGTGATTTTGGCTCTTGTGAAAACTCGGTGGTTAAATAAAGTAATGACAGCCAAATTACAGAGCTTCAGTCCTCAACACCTGAGAGGAAGTGGCTCTTAGGCTGTTGACAAGACTTGTTTGTTTGGGATGCCATGAAGGAGAGGTATAGTTTTCCTTGCATCTCTTGTGCACATTTCAGTGCATTCCTTATATGTTGTGAAGAGAAGGCAGTGTGCAACACTGCATCCACATGTCTGTTTTTATGTGTGTTACAGACACAAGGTAGTTGAACACTAGGGCTGTTAGCTCTGCTGGATATCATCACTTCATTGGTTTTTCTTAAAGCCATTGAAGCGGCATTTAGGATCAAATCTGAATTCTCAGAATCTGTTTTTCAGAATGACTTGATATTGTTTTAGTTGAATGGTTTAGAGTGATTTGTTTTTCACCATAAAAGACAAAAAAAAAAAAAAACCCAAAGACCAAAAGATACCCTTTATAAGATACTTTTTTAGTTACTTTCATTCAGGGCTCTGTCAAAATTATGCTGCACATCTGATGATATAATCCAACTCCAGAGACCCAAACCGGTCAGATCCGTGGTAAAAAGAAACCAAAAATAAAGCCGAGCTGTTCTCCGAGCTCAAAGTTGGGCCCAAAGCAAACACTGAGGTGCCGGAGAGACATGCAAAACGAGCCGCCTCAGGAAATCAAAATAATTACCAGGCCTCGCGGACGAAAGGGAGAAGAGGGTGGGGGAGGCGGGTGGAGGCCCGCTCAACTTAAATGACACCATTTCAACGGCCAGCGGGGCTACAGCGGAGTGTGAAGCTTTCGAAAATAAACTACAACAAAAGCCCCCTGCAGATCTCACTGCCGCTTGCATGGCCAGCATATATGGAAATGTTCCACTGCTTCCGCTCCAGGGTACACCTCCCCTGTACGGCAGACACAAATATCTCTTTCAAAGACACTGATTTGTGTCCTTTTGTCCTCAAACCCTATTTGTGCCACTTTGGTAAACAACCGAAACAAAATGATTTGAGCGGGCTTATTAAATAGGTTCAACTCAGCGCTTTGAAGTCGGGATTAAAAGCATCTAATGAGAATTGTATGTAAATGAGCAATTTTACTTCCACTAGAAATCATAATGTGGTATTCTTACATGACATTATCATTTTAT
This sequence comes from Alosa pseudoharengus, assembly GCF_046254945.1. Lineage (NCBI taxonomy): Eukaryota > Metazoa > Chordata > Actinopteri > Clupeiformes > Clupeidae > Alosa > Alosa pseudoharengus. Next base: position 27,628,312 of record NW_027468576.1, on the reverse strand, counting down.
GAAGCATTTTTTTAACTACCCTGTAAAGCATTAGGATATGAAACACAAGACTTGACAATCTTATTCAGGTGAACCGAATCTCCAAACATCTGTTCCAGTCCGTGCAAGATATCCTCACTCATACTCAGCACTATCCCCAACACACCAACCTCGCAGGAATCCCTGCGCTTGACCCTTGGCATTAAGCTGTCCACACAGTGAATATGCTAGCCTTAGTATGTGTATGCGCAAGTCGCAAGAATGGGCCCGTGTGTCCGTTAATCCCTGATGCACGACATGGCCACGGCTGCCCAGTATGGGGCTGTGGGCCGTGGCAGGCCTTGTAATCAGAGCTTGATCCTTGCCCAATGTGCTGAGGCTGCACATCAAATGGGCCTTGGTCCTTTCTGCCGCAGCTAAGCCCGGGCCTCGTGTTCGCATGGTGGAGCGCGACACGCAGACACGGGTTCTTACAATCTGCTTTTGGGCCTGCGCCAGAATGCGCACAATCTGCCCACAGTCTTTTCTGCCCACCTGCCGACACCCACACACACACACACACACACACACACACACATACACTTGACACACAAACTCATACACACACTGACGCAAACACACATGTGCACGCGCACGCATACACACACACACACACACACACACACCACTGACACACAAACTCATACTGATGTGCACACACACATGTGCACGTACACACATACACCCCCCCCCACACACACACACACACACATTCATACACAGAAAGACAAACACAGAGCTGTAAATGCAATGCAAAAAAAAATCTCTCTCAAACACAAAAGTTTCTTTCTCTCTTTCTCTTGCTCTCACTCACTCTCTCAATCACACACACATACTGTATGCTCACACTCTTTCCACTCAGCATACTTAACAAAGCTCTTTGTTTGGGGGGACGGCCGCCACCTAAGCTGCTTTGACAGTGACTGCTCACCGCAGTGTTACCAGTCCGTCCATCTGTCAGCGCGGCCTTCCTGAAAGACTTGCCGCAACAGAGCGGTACCTTCCACAGACAACAGCACAGGGCCCTCTGCGCAGTCTGCAGACTTTTACCGCCGCTGTCACATCTTGTGACTGATTGCAAAGACGTGTATACCTGATCTGGCCAATGAGCTGTCATTAAGGGGCTGATAGACTCAGGACAATACCTGCCACGGGTCGGTCAGCATTCCATCGGTGCATTCTTCTGTCAGAGGCATCAGGTCAAACAGAGAACACTAGAACTGTGAGCAGGAGGTTCCTCTCACCCTGTGGCCATCCATTAAAAATGATTAATTTATATACTGTATATTGTCTATGCTTTATTTATGGTCATTTATATACACAAATTCTGCGTTCTGTAATTAAGCCTTAGAATATGTCCAAATGAAAGTGAAACATAGCTGTAAATCTTTTACTAGTAAAATTACCTAACGTCTTTTAAATGTATATTTTTATATAACCATTGCCTTTGAAGTGACAGCACAGACACTAAGTATGTACACGTGGGTCAGAGTTTTGTCATGATGTATGGGCCAGTTTTGATTTTCCATTTACGATTTCTTGTTGTTATGATGAAACACGACACAGCGTCGTAAATGTCACAAAGAGACTTGTCTTCCTCCACCTCAGATTAGACCTTGTCTTGTCTCACCTGTCAGCGCTTGGCCAGCGTCTGCAATGATTTAAGCCTCGTACCAATGTAATGGGAGAGATCTATCTGTGAATGCGTGTTCAAAGCCAGTACTTTAGGCTTAGATATCAAACATTTGGCAGTGGACCAGTGAGTGTAACCCAGTAAAAGCCTGCCCGTCAGAGGGACGGGGGACAGAGAGGGACTGGCCCGCGAAGTGCCTTGCGCTAAACATGACGAGGGGGCTGAAATCTTTCCTATCCTAACTTAGCCCATACCCTCCTTCACAACAGAAACACACACATACAGTAGACACACATAAACACAAATACTAAACACTAGAACACAAATCACAAATACACATATCTTTAAAAACATTCATATTTATTTCAGACATTCACATATTTATTTATACACAAACCCACAAGTTTCTGACCAACTACTTGAGTCCAGGCCACTCAGTATCCTTCAAGCAGGGGCACCTTTTTCCATGTCACTAATGTTTTGTTGTTACATGAATCTCTGGTGAGAAATGGCCCGGCGGGGTGATTTATATCCTGTTTGCATTGCCTGGCTTGGTTATGGGCGTGACGTGAGAAGAGCATCTGGAGCAGCAGGTTAATTGAGGGCGATTAAGGTGATTAATAGCTTTGTTTGAAGTCAAAACACAAGACAGAACGGTTTGTGTTACAGGCTAAACAGGCAGCTTGGTGCAGGGAAAAGCCTTCAGCGGTGGAGGCAAGGGCGGGGGGGGGGGTGGGGTGGGGGCACAAGGCCTGGGGACGTAAGCAGGACATGGGTGTGTACGTGGACGGGAGCGGGGGGGGGGGGGGGGGGTTTTGGGACCGGGTGTGAAGAGAACTAGGACACTGAGAGCACGTTGCTAGGCTCACACTGATGGAAAACACACTCCTTTGAGTTGCAAACAGCTCCACGCTTTCTCACACAGGCATACTGTACCTGTATGAATTGCTAAGATACAAATACACACCTTCCCTTGTGGGTTACACAGAGCTCAGGCCATCCACCCACATGCACACACACTCACACAGACTAAGAGTGTCCAAGTGGGAAGTGGTAGGGCTGGCAGTGGTGAGGTAAGGAAGGTATGTGCGTGAGTCCAAAAGGAAACGGTAATATTGACCTGAAGGCTGCAAGCTACAGAAGACTCACTGTGCCCCCTTTACTCTCCTAATTGTCAACTACGACCACTGGTGTTTGTGTGTGTGAGTGTGCTGAGGGTGGCTTGTGTGTGAGGAGAAAGGGAACAAATAGGTGAAACTAAAGGACTTTATGGTGTGTCTCTATATTGGCTGTATAAAGATGTATGATTGATGTGTGATGCACTGTGATTCCTATGTGTTGGTGTGTACATATAAATGATGTCAGTGATTGATTTTCTTTGCATGTGTTGCAGTGCATTTGATTATATGTTCTGCCTTTTCTTGCTGTCTTATGAGTGGGCAGAAATGAGTAAATAATGACTGCATGTGTGTGTTTTAATATGTGTAACATGTTTTATGCAATTTGTTTCAGTAATTTGTGAGGCTGTTGTGTGTATATCTGTGTCCATTATTTTTTTGTGTGGGAAAAAAACAAACAGGCTCCCTCCTGATTCTGTGTAATTTTCTGCATTGATGGGGATGTGTCCGGGTCCTATTAAGGGGAAAGTGTAAATGATATTCATGGGCACAGGAAATACTCCCACTGCCTGTCCTTGGGGCGTTGCTGGAGATTGCAGAAAAAGCCCTAGGTCAGGTATCGCCAGTCAGATGAATTGCTGAGTGGATGTTTCGTCAGGTACTGATTGTGAAATTATTGACTGCTGGTGGGGGTTGTGTAATAGAAATTGTCGTGTGCCACTCTCTCCATTTTGTTCTCTCTATATTTAGCCAAAATAAGTCTCACTTGAGCGATTGCTTGATGTATGGCTATGATCAAACGTTATAATGGCAAGTTTATTTATTCAGTCAGCTGGTGTTGTAATCCAGAGGAGGCACAGGGAGAGAGGTGATGAATGAAAATGAAAATCATGTAGAAAACCTTAATAGCTGCTCTGAGTTACTCTTTCAGCTCTGAAAAAAAGAGGTGCCTTATGGGACAAAATAAGGAAATGGTTCACCAGTTTTTTTTCGATTACCATAGCAACACCATTCAAGGTCACTTGGCTCTGATGACTACCGACTACATATCAGGTTAGAAAAGGACAATGTTTGATTTCAGGAAAACAGCTCGTAGAATCGTAGGAGAGGACATGGACACACTTTCTGACATGGTTCAGCTTGTGGCAGGCTTGTGAGAAGACATACAGGTTGTGTGGAGAAAGTAATATCTAAACAATAATCCAACACAGACAAACAAGGAAGTTTTCATTTGTGAGGGCGTAGTTAAGTCACATCATCCAGTCAAAATAAAATGGATCTAGAGGCATTCTTGTGTTCATGGGAATGGTATTAACACATGCCGCCGGGAAACCCTAGCTTGGTAATGGCCGCTACCCCTTTTTATTGATGCTATATATTGTCACAGCTATTAGAATAAATTGCATCGTTTAATCCGCCCCATGGCTTCTCTTACTGCGAGAATTTGCGGAATGGATTGTCATGTCTGTAACCATAATCCTGTTAGAATAAATAGCCCTTAAACATGGTGTTGTTCTTGGCAGGTGAGCCACCCCGAGCTCGCTCTCGGAGCAGCTGCGCTGGCTACAGTGTGGCTCTGCTATCACACCATCTCTGCTCTCTTCTCCCTCTCTCCGACAGGCTGCCAGGGCCCTGCTCACCGGGCCCGTAGCTTTTGGCCTGCCAGCTGTTATTCCTCTGCTGATCCCACGGCCCCCTCCACCCACCCTCCTCTACTTCCACTTCACTCCCCTCCCTCTCTCTCTCTCTCTTGCTCTCCTGGCCATCAGAAACTCCAGTTTTATGTGTCAATAACCCCACTTTCCCCCCCTTTATGAGCAAAGAGCCATGGCACAATCAATCACGTTTAAGAAGGTGCCAATACATTTGCACGCTGTTGTTATTTCTCTCTCTCTCTCTCTCTATCTTTCTCACTCACTCTAACTCTCTCTCTCTCTCCCCTTTACAGGATGAGAACCACGGGGCAATGCCAGGCCCAGCCTGAGTTTCCATAATGGAGCAGGGAGTGTGAGAGGTTCGCTGGTTAAGGTTACCCACAGAGGAGAATCAGACCTGCCCTGGGTAAATACCGTGCTAATGGTTTCACATGGTAAGGGAAGGGAGAGCTCAGGCTATTTTCATCCGAGTATTGCGGATACCTCCCGTTTCCATTAAATTCCTGACACAGTGTCGGGAAGCGGCCCCCTGTAGGAGATAGAGGTCAGAAAAGGTTAAGCTGGGATTTCAAGTGAAGCAGGAAACAAGGGGCTTGGATGTAACTGACCCTCCCTCAGGTATCTGACTTGAAGCCATAAACAGGGCAAGAGAATGAGAGAAGACTTGTAAGCAACCGCCACTCATACAAGCGACCTGTAATTGTCTCATACAAGCCTGTAATTGGCTGGTGAGCAATAACGAACCCAACAAACTGTCTTCTGAGGGATAAGTGTCTGGATAGCCAAGGTATCATGACTCTGGCAGAAACAACCAACCCTCTCTCTCTCTCTCTCTCTGTTTCTCTCTCCCTCCATCACCTGTGAGGCTGTACAAAGCCAGGAAAGACTGTGGTTAGTGTTCCTGGGCTGCGGTGGTGGGGATTGTAACCGTAGAGCGGCGCAGCTGCAGCCGTGGGCAGCTCCAGTGCTCGGCTGTTGGGCCCTGCTGCCGGAGAGTGCTGGCCAGGGCAGGCCTGTAATCAGGCGGATTTGTATGGAAAAACTCCACTGCACTAAGGGGAAATGGAGAGAGAGAGATAGAGAGAGCAGGGGAACCCTATCCGGCCTGTTTCATTAATGTTTTTAAAGCTGTGAAATTTCAATTCCATGGCAGCCTTCTTAGCTTGCAAAGCCCACTATTCTCTGTTTTTTGGCTTCTGTGCATGTGGGGACACCGGATTGAAAATTAAATCGACAGCTTTTTGGACTCTTGGGTAATGGAGCTGAATTCAGCTGTCCTTTGGCGGAATATTTCTGACAGAGCATCAAAACAAGTTTCTCTCTCTCTCAGATTAATGTGAAAGTTAATGACAATTTAATAACAAAATATCCCCTAAAATGTACCCAAATACTGGCTTAACCCACCATGCGACGTGTGTGTTCTCTATGTACAGTAGGAGGGCATCTTATGTGACGAATATGGCAGAAAATGAACTGTTTTAAAGAAATGGGTCTAGGCTGCTTTGGTAGTGCACAACCTTGAAGAGTAGCCCAGCTTGAAAAAAAAAGCTTAATAAAATCTCAAATGTTGCCCAGTCAGCCTAATGCCGTTTAGAATTCATAGAGACATTCACACCAGCAGAGGTGGGCCTTCATACAGTACAAACCAACGGCCTGGCTGCATACAGATGTCACGACCACTCCACTCCCCCCGTCTCTGTGGCGGAGGAGTGCTGCCTGGTGTTTACTCGGAGTCTTGTGACACATATACACACGCACGCACGCACACACACACACATACACACACACACGCTCCATGAGAGTCTGTTTTACTGGGCACAGCAGGTGAGGCCGAAGTGGCGGTGCGGCTGCGGGCCAGGCAGCCCACCCACACTGAAAGAGACACCCCGGCTCAGGAGTGAGGGGCTCAGGGCTCGGGGCCGTGTAACCCTAGAGCCCGCGTTTCTGGGGTGTGCCTGCCAAGCGCCAAGTGCCGGCAGGAGGAGGAGCGGGAGGGTGGAGGAGTTTTGGGGTCGGGGTGGGGGTGTGCTGCCTGGTGAAATTCTTCAGCCGCCGAGTACTGGCAGCGGCATCAAAGGCCCCCCCCCCTCCCTCCGCTACCCCCCCCCCCCCCCCCATCCTCCGCTACCCCCCCCCATCCCACTTTTGAGCCCTGATACTAAACGTTGCTGATACTCACTCCGTCAGGGGAGAGCGGAGACTCTGGATATCTCGATTACACAAACATGTCGGGGGTGGCTTCACGCTAGGTGCCGTCTGTTAGGATAAATAAACCTCTCGGTGGAAGAGTTTCGGGAGGGTCTCTCTCCCTCTTCCTCTCTCTCTCTTTCTCTCTCTCTCAGTGACTTGAAACAACACCTTTCTCTTCCAGTTCTGTGGGCCAATGGCAGCATGTATGTGTGTGTGCGTGTGTGTTCGGTGCGGGCCAGGGTGAACAAACATGCCCGCGTGTAATGAATATGTCTGAAATGGAAATGAGGAAAGGCAAGGAGGCTAAAAGCTAAGCCCTGACAAAAGAGAGCGGCTTGAAGTCGTGTTTGTGGACTTGCTACAAAACGGACTTATGTGTTTTAAGCGCTTTAAATGGCTAAATGCTCCGTCAGCTAACTGGCCTTGGCTCAATAAACCTCCCTCTTTCACCCACCCACCCACCGCCCAAAGCCCCACAAAGGAAAATGTTAATAAAATGCCAACGGGAGGGCGATTCAGGCTGCCACAAGAAGGATGGAACAATATGGCTAATCTTCTGTCCAACGCAATCCTAATGAGAAACGAAGCATTTGGAGAAAGGTCAGAATCCATTAAACCTCTGAGATACACTTCAGAGGGTGGCCCTGTGAAACGCGACATGGGGAGGAAGATGAATGAAGCCCTTCCTTTGCTTTGAGGAAGGGAAATTAATTTCCATCCATGCATTATCCTCTTTTTGGGCCAGGGAAATAATGATCTTCCCCCTGGTGACAGATGCTTGTCTGTTTGTCCTGATGAAAGGAAACAGTGATGACAGTGTGTCATGCGAGGGCTTAATATTGTTAGATCCCTCTTAATGGAAAGTATGCAAACAGACATCATTGACACATCATGTGCACCGCCCCCCTGTCTTTAACGGGATTGCGGCTCCCATTGTGAGGCACCGTATAAAGGCCCCTATGTTTCCAGCTCAGATACCCAGAGATAAACGCACAGAGATCAGTGGAGGCCGGGCCAGAGCCAGGGCTGCTATCGCTCCATGTTGACGCCACACGGTCCGGAGTTGTCAAAACTATCTGGCTGCCATATCGGGGAGAGATCACAATGGAGAGCTGGATTTTCAAAAAAGGAGAAGCGAGATAGACATCGCCAACGGGTCAAACAAACCTGTTAAGGCTCCAGAGTGGAACCCCACTGTGGGATAAAGAACAATGTTGCCAAGGCAACATTATCAGATGGCCCTGGCTTTTGTAGCCCATTGTAGAAAGGTTGGCTCTTCATGTGTGCTCTAGCATTGAGTAGCATAATAAGGCCAATGCTGAGTAAAACAGCACTAGTACTAGTACATTTACAGTATCCTATTTTTTAAATGCTGCCTGCTCCCGTGTCCATGATTATATGTGAATATTATGGTTTATACAAATTAGCTACCATTTTGCTCATCTGTCAGTCTGGTGTATATTACCCATAATGCTTATCTGTGGTGCACCTTATGAATCGAGAGGGTTAGTAGAGGAACTTAAACATCTCAGCACTTGACAGGGTTTCTCTGTATTCGTCTGTCCCTCTCATCAGGCGAATATAGACCCTCTAAAAGGCTCTTTCATTATTGGTTTTCTTTGGAACTCAAAGGAGTCCCAGAACACCACAACATTTATTTGGACATCATTTGCTCTAAGAGGACTGAACAGGAACCTGGGGTATTTGTGATTCACTTCTTTAAACACACAAAGGTTCTGGGCACAAGTTCTATCACTTCAAACTCGTCATAACAGGAACACATACATGTGAAGTAGACTTGTGCTTCTTGTTTAAGAAAATGAGTTTTCTGAGACAGCATTACTTATCAGTATGTTGGTGGAGTGTCATAGTGGCTTCTTTTTTTTAAAATAACAGGAGAAAAGGCTCAGACTGAACAGTCAAGTTTGTCAGGAGAATGTTTCGAGAAGATCTGAAAACTAGGTGATCAACAACTCTGAGAAAAGAAAGATTGGAAATATGGCAGTTTATATGCAGTTTTTCTTAATATTTTGAGGCAAAAAAGTAACAATATTTCGAAGCAAAGTTGTGCCACTTTTAAACTCAAGTTTACAAAAGGTGTCTTGATACCTAATACAAAAGTTAACAATGCATGTAGTCACACAAAATGTAAGGTTCTTTAAAGGACAAAAAAGTATTTTTTTCTCCTCCAAAAAATACTGTAATACAAAGCATTATAAAATGTAAATATATCAGTAATAGGAAATAGTGTCAAATTGCTGGAATTTGATCTAATAGCTACATTTTTATTTTAACACCATAAATGTTCAAGTACACTTTTCATAATGTTGCCCTTTTTCATATTAGATAATGCACTTTGCATGAATGATACAAAATGGTTGCATTTCCAATACATTCCTAAATGCAGCCCACGGCCAGTCCTAATGTAGTATATGACATGGTATGAGCTATTCACCTCATCAATAGAGACTCCACAGAAAAGGGCAAAGGCCGAACTCCAGTGTTTTTAACTGAGCTTGTGTGTGATGGCGATCTACAGTGTTTGTTAAGCCCCTGCTGACTGACCGGTCTGGGCTCATGGACTAGGTTGGCTGCCGTGCTCTGTGTTAACCTAGACTGGTCAACGATAACACTTTTAATCAAAGTCCTCTCTGGGTCCATAAGGCCAGCAGAGTTCGTGCAAGGTCTGAGCTGGGTGTGCAGCATGGGCAGAAACAGGGGCTCGTGGAGGCCCCTCGAGTCCTCCAAAGCCCCCCACCTGTCCAACGCTCTATCCCTGCCAGGGCCTGAGGGCTCCACTGCCAGAGACCCTTTGGGCAGGTTGTCTTTGTAACTGACCTCCATGGGCCGAGGTTTGAGTCGCTCGTCGGTGGCCTGGCAGAGGAGGCTGCAGTCAAACAGAAGTGGGTTACCTCTGTACATGGGCATGTAGGCAGGCAGCCCAGGCTCGGCCAGCGGGGGGTCTGTGAAGAGCGAGGAGAGAGGCGGGTGGAGGAGCACCAGTCCAGACGTCTCCTGCATCTCTTTCTGCCGCAGCTCGCGCTCCAGCATGACGCTCTCCAGCTCCTTGTCGGCAAAAGCACGCCGCTTTCGCATCCGTGCGCTGATGGAGGGGTAGTGGATCCGTTTCAGCCAGGAGTCCTCTTCGATCAGTGGAGGTTTGCTGCCTGTGGCATTAAAAAGAAAGCTCTTGTGATTCTGCACGCAACTGAAGAAACTGAAAATTGCTTTAATTGCTTATTAAAATGTCTTTGAATATCATTTCATATGAGATATTATGTCATGGACTACGGATTGTCCTGCTTATTAACAAGATGTAAAAGACAAAATGTAGCCTTGACAGTAGGATGGCCTGACAATTCAATATACACATGGGGAAACTTCTATGAGATCCTCTGTACAGTCTATTTTGCTGTCAAAATTCCAGTGTAATTCGGTACCACAATTTGCATAAATTTAATTACTTTAAATAAACACAAACAGATCCCATTTCCCTCTGAGGATTCAGACACGTACAGTAATCACTGAACTAATCCGGTCTCTCTCCCCGCTGCCTGGGAGGCTGCGATGTGTTAATGAGATGCGTGTTAATTAGCACTTACCCTCAAGAATACTTTTGACTAGAAGGCTGGGTGCTCGTGCGTAGCGCTGGCAGGCTTTGCGTCTTAGCGATGGGGTCGTCCTGTGGCCTTTCTTGCCCTGTCAGGAAATGAAAGAAACACGATACAGGAAATGAAATATGTGTGAATATGCATTTTATAAAATAAGATGTAGGTTGCTACATCTTACTAAACTTGTTGCTGCTTTGCGAGAAAAATGTTTGAATACATTTTTTTTTTAGAATTCTATGTAGATTAGACTGTTGGCCATCATATTTTAAAACATGGACCACATTATCATGATAAATACAAGTAATAGTAGCCTACCTTGCTTTACGTCAGGTTATATAAAAATGATTTGCATGTTAACATGTCATTAAAAAAAATGCGTATCTTCAGATAGACTGATGTTTTCTAAATGCCCTTAACATATCCTAATAATCATCATCATCAAATCAGCAGACTACTTTTCAAACTGAGCTAGTGAATTTTTAGGTTTGCCACTAGTTGTCCTTCGATGTCGAATGCGCAGTGAACCCACCTCCGTGGCTTGCTGTCTCCTCAGGGCAACCTGGGCGGCCATCACTCGTTGTCTCTCTACAACGAGGAGACAGTTTGCGCACTGACAGTCACGCCAGCGACAGAAGCGCTTGTGACCTTTCAGGCATGACACAACTCCGTGGTTTCGGCAGCGAGCGCACTTGGGGCTGCGGGTCAGCCTGCGCGTGGGTTGCTGCTGCTGCTCCTCCGTCACCTCGGCTCCCTTCCCGCCACAGCCGTGACGCGCCACGGGCACACACCCGTCAAGGCTCTCCACGTCAATTTCTCCTTCACATTCGGATTTGAGTGAGTCAAATTTTGTCTCATCTAGCTGAAGGCCTCTTTCCAGTTGAGTGGACATCTATGTGAAACACCTTCCACGCTGCAATGCGAAGATGGTCCGAAATCTTTAAGTCGTCAACAAATGAAAGCTGCAACCGAAGTGCACGAGTGCCTTTCTCATCCTCAGTTTTTACGCACACGCTAAAATACAAAGCACCCGTGCACGAGCTGGGCAAACTCTCTTTGGAAAATTTGAAGTGATAGACTTTTGAAATTATAACCCCTTCAGCTGCTCTCTGAAGTCCAATCGGGTTGTTTCCAGGAAAGGAGTCTCACGCCACTATGCGTCTGGCAAACGAGCCAAAGTGTTTAAGGATATGTTCCCACAGGGTGCGCAGCGGCACCTGCCCGACCCACCTCGAAGTTTTAAGGACAAAGCACAAGCACTGCATTTATGGATGTCTTCCCAAGACAGAAAGTCAACATTGACGTGATGTCACACGGTTTTACGTTCAATCACGGAAAAACCGTCCCACTTCTACAGTCAGTTGCACTGACAAGGAAAACGCAGTATGGAACATTTAAACTTAACCCCTCTCTCTTATTTCCGGCACTTCACCAATTAATCTGAACGAGGTGTTTGTCATATACTTAAACCTTATCAGGTTAATTTGTGAATATAGGGTAATTACTTTTTGGAGTGAACCTCAATCCCTTTCTCTTTTTTACCTGACTATATTCAATAGCAAACGTTTCTTGGTAAATACTGTATCGTAGTTTAAAAGCTGTCTCAATTTGCCACAGGCTTTTCATTTAGAATTTGCTTGTTGCACACTGTGAAATTATATTGGCAATCAATTTCAAACCGTTCCCACCTCTAGCCATTCATTCATGCTGCAGTCTCTGAAAATAGCCAGGCCATAAATACTTATGGGCCTATGTTTTAACACACAAAATGCTACACATTAGGCTACGACTGATATAATTAGTTAGTTTACTGTCCATGGCATGAATACATACAATGCCACTACACCAAAAAGTACTAGTACCAATTCTTTTAACAGCAGTTTGATGTCCTGATACATTCATCACAATGCATAGCTAAATTACAAGGGCTTTAACTACATTGATAAATATTTGTTTGGTTTAGTTTGTCCTCAATTTCACAGAATTGAACTACATGTATATGAACCTTTACGTATAAGGCCAATGACTTGAACTGTCACAAAAGTGCTTTGTAATCATGTTTTAAATGTCAATCTATAAATTGAAATCATGATAAAATTAATAAGAAAATAAAGGCACAAATTTGATTGATTTACTGGCAGTCTGAAAGCTGCTTAACTGCTTAGAGTTCATATGTATGATATTATTTTACATAATCGAGTCGAGAGGGGAAAAAAATCACACAATTAAAATAAAACTAGTAAAACTAAAACGTCAGTTAATTGTATTTTGCTGATTCTTCCTAAAATGTTGTAGAATGAAATCAATAATATTGTGTCCTACTTTCAACATGGTGGTCTTGTAGATTGTATGAGTGTATACACATGTAATGGATGCAGGATTATACAAGTGTTAAATGTCCAGAATTTCTCTGTGAGACAGACACACAGCCCACAACAGCACCACCATGTGTCACCTGAGCCTAGTGGATAAAATAATAGGAATAAATAAACTACTCCATTTGGCTTTGACATGAAGTAAAACTCAGTTATGATTAGAGTATTACCAAATAGAACCAAATTTCATTTAAAGTAGAATTGCTGGAACCATTTAATTCAAAATGTTGAAATATATTTAATTTAATATAAAATATATTTAATTTGAAGTTTAATATTAGTATGAACCATACAACATACAGATATAACTGTTTTTTGTCAACATTTTGGCAGGCAAAGAAATAATTATTATTGCCATACTACATTTTTGGCTAGACATGGTAATTGGGAGTCTTCAGTGCCCCCATGTGGACATTCAAAGCCATCACACCCCAAATGCCACCCACAGTTTGACAGGCATCCTCAAGTGTAAAACCAAAATGTTATTTAGTAGACTTTATATATGCACCATATATCAGCTAAATATATGGCTTACTTTGCATTTTTGTGGGGGAAATTTATTGAGAGATTCTGTAGTAGGCTTGTAGACAGGAAACTGAACTCATGACCTTGTCACACTTTAGACAGAGTTCCAATTGCATTGGATATTAACAAGAACAACAGTGCCTGCTGGTCTTCTTGGTTGCCTACAGTACATAAGGATCTGGGCCAAGCCAAAAGTATCTGACTCAGCAGTCTGCAGGTTGACTCCTGTTATTGACGTATTTTCCTAAAACAGCTTAGCACAAATTAATTCATGCTTTTATGCAGACATAAATGCATAGTCATTTAAATGGGTCCGTCTAATCAATGTAGGTTAAGCTTGACTTTGGCTGCATATTCTTTATGGTGATTCAGTGATTGTTCGGCCTATAGATCACTGGGATGAGTACAGGGTAAGGACATGAAAATGTATGATAAAGTCACGTTTGGCTTTGCATTAAGTTGCTTTCTGTTATTTGTAAATGATAATGTTATGAAAGTATTCAAACATAGCATTTGTGAATTATTTTAAGATAAATAAGGCTCTCGAATCAATCACCACCATAGAGGAAGTGAGGATGGTCACTGAACAAACCGAATCTAAAGATGAAGGCTGACTCAGTATTTCAGATTTGGTGTATTTAGTGTCTCTATGGTCTTAAACGAGGGGGATTTTATTTCTTCTATCGTGAATGGATCTCGGTCACCTTTTCTACTTTCATGAAGTCAAGAGCATGGCAGAATACATGAATGCATACATACAAAGAGATCATTCATTTCTTATGCACCTTTGCATCTTTAAAACGCAGCCGTGGGTGATTTTGGAAGTGTGAAACTACCACCTGTGAGCTTCTCTCAAGGGCGAAAAAAAAACAAAAACTTAACTTTCCCCCCCCCTTTCTCCAACACCAAAGGCTCATAGTGTGTTTGACTTCAGTCAGGTCATGAGCGGAATTTCAACCATCTTCAAAGTGGTATGGCGGAGGGGTTGCATTCAACACACGCCTAGAGTTCTGAAATCCCTGGAAGGATGTAAAAAACTTCAGTAAGAAGAGGAGTTGGCGCGCTGCCATCTCAGGTGCCCAGGAGCATGGTCGGGAACTCGTTTGAGAAGTGGCCCCTGAAAGTCGTGCCAAAATCGAAAAAAAATTAAAAAGAAATAGATAGATAGATACTTTATTGATCCCCAGTGGAAATGTAAGGTCTCAGTAGCATACAGACAACACACACACATTCACTAACAGCAGAAAAAGTAATTAAAAGTATATAATATAAAAACACAACTAAGCAATTAGGACAGTAGAAGATAAAGAATATACTAAATATACTAACATACAAATTATACTAACTAACACTTAATCTAAATCAATTCTAAAAACAGTATCCACATAGTGGTGATTAATCAATCAAGAGGCGCTTGCAATGACTGAGGCAGGGACTGAGCCTGTGATTCTCTGTGCATAGTAAGGTAAGGTAAGGTGCTCTGTGTGAGTGAGTGTCATGGTGATAGTGCAATGGTGATAGTGGTCATGGTGATAGTGCAAATGAGTAAGTCCAACAGTGCAAGAATAAAGTCTATATATCTCTATATATAACTATTTTAAGAAAAGGTATAAGTGTGGCCACAGTTCAGCTGTGGCATGGAGGGAGGGGTTATGCATATGTGCTAATGTGCTAATATAGCACGCAAACAGTGAGGCAGAAAGACAGTGGTAAAAAGTGGCTAGTGGACAGACAGTATCCAAACATGGAGGGGGTGAAGAGGCAGACAGACTATGCAGAGAAGTCTATCTCTCCTATTCCCTTAAGTGAAGCATTGAACAGGATTCAAATGGATTTCGAACATTGCACATTTTCAACCAATATCACTAGGTCGTGACTACAATATTCCGTATTATGAAGTAAGATTGAGCGTTTTCCAAGCTGTCTATCAGTCGATGAGTGAGGGGTGGTGCCCCAGTTTAATGCTCTAATTGGGCCCAGATGAGTGTGGAGAAAACAGATGGGTTCATATGGGGATGTGAGCACCCAGTCAGTCAGCAGACGCTCATCACGGTCAAGGGGCCGCTAAGATGGGGGGTGATGGAGTGTGTGTGTGTGGGGGGGGGGGGGGGCAGGATAGATGATGGCCTGGTTTAGTATGGATACCATACCTCCTCTCTAGTTCTGGTGTGTGTGAATGATCCTAGTCATCCCAACCATGAACTATTTGAGCTATTACCATCTGGCAAACGATATAGAAGCTTGAAAGCTCGTACCACCAGACTTCAAAGTAGTTTCTTTCACCAAGCAATTAGATTGCTGAACTCATGCTGAAGACAACAAGGCACTTTTTTTTTTTTTTTTTCCTACACACACACACACACACCCTTTCATTTATTTATTTTTTGAGGAGAAAAAAAACACAACAAATTTTAATCTATTATAAACCTATAATGAGATGTAATAAAAGAAATCTGGAATCTTGAATCTTGTGCTAGGCGAGCACATATGGCTGCGGAGGAGGAGCTGTAGGGGGTTTGTGGCATCCTTGTCAGAGCCGTCGAAGACCCCGGTGGAGAGAGCGCCGGCGCGGTGAGGCCCATGTGGGCGCCGTGCCGTCTGACAAGATGCTTGATGACCCGGAGAGCACCGCGGCGGCAGAAGTTGCTCCGCCATGGTCCATTTGAGCCGAGGCGGTTTTCTGTTGTTTGATCGTCGTCTCCTGCGCCTCTGTGTCGCTGTGCGTCTCCACGGCAGTCGTGATGAATAGGGTTTGTCCCCACCCACAAAGTGCCATCTAGACAGAGAAAGAAAATCTACCAAGCAGTGGGCCTTCAGAATGACTAACTGGAGCCTATTCCTGGTGCAGATGAACTGATGTTTTGGTGCAAGGTGGCCATACAGTATGTTATTCCATGCTGGCAAATGTTGCAATGTGTGATTAGGAGTTACCTGGAAAAAATGAGCTTCCTGTTCCGTTCAAGTGAGTAGTGTGCTGAGGCGTGTTGAAGTAAAAAGGTGGTGTTTTGGCCGTAGACAGGAAAATAAATGGAAAGAGCCACTCCATAGGATTTTAATGGAGAGAAGTGAAGTCGATCTGAACCAGGTTCCAGTTGGGCATCGTTTGTACTGCGCAGCCTCAGCTCAGTTTAGTGTTATAGATGTGACATTGAACAATGGACTGACACAGTTACTCATCTGGTAAAATTATGACTGACATCAGAACGCCACGATGGGGTCAATGGAATGCTAACTCTAGGTGGTATCTTAGTAGCCTCATACTCTCCCATAGGTGGTACACCTTCAGAATGTTCACCTACCCTGTTGATTCTTGAAGTTGGCAGTATAAGTGTGGTATGATGCAATCTGCGTTGACAGGAAATGAATACATAAGCATTTTTTGCACAGAAACCCCTGTCATTTCATGAATATGAATCCACTTCAAAACAGAAACCAACAGGTTCAGGTGTAATTATAATGCTGTTACTTCCCTAATTAATTAGGTAATTCATGATTAGTTATGCTACAATGTGCACATTCATATTTTTCATTCATTCATCATTAATTTTTTTGTCCCCCTGAAAAATATAAAAACAGACTCCCTTTAACTAGAATATGGCCTTCATATGAAGCATTAGAAATAGACATTATCAGCTGTAAATACTACTAATTGCTGGCACACTCTATACCATTGCCCAATCTTATCAACATATTTATGAGCACTTTGCTCTAAAATTTACTGAGGCACTCTTAATATATGCAATGTTTTGATCATATTCAAGTAAATGTTCAGATCCCACAGGCCTCAATTCATTTTTTTCTGAGTGATGCAGCGTTTCTACTCTACTCTAAGATGAATTACTTTCACTTGCTTTTGAATACATTAGAACCATCACTCAGACACCACAAATATCTGTTGAATCATATGAGTGTTACCGGCTATGGATTAAGATATTATGAACAAGATTTTGAGCAAATATTTGTTGTAAGAGGTGAAGTAGAAGCTTAGTAGTTCATGTTAGATGGTAAATACATTACATTTATAAAAAGACAGAAATAAGTCTCCCGAACAAACGATTGATTAAGCATCTTTTGAAAGCCAAGAAAAATACATTTACATAATTGCAAAACACCACCTGAATGTTAAATAAAAGCACCCATAGACTGACATACTGCTTTGCGATTTGATTTACGGTTCAATATTATTTCGTTTTTTTTTTTCAATAAGGGATATCTGGCTTTGCACCAACCTTATAGTACATTGTTTCTTGATACCTTACACTATACATTGTACCAAACAAAAACTAAACATGTAATCAGAATAGCCAGCTTGCAATGCAGTACGGATAGCCAGCATATGAATTTCAAAGATATTCTAGCAGTGATGGCCATGTAATTAGCCAGGTATAAACCAGGTATTCTGCTCATGCATTTCACTCTTTGCATCTCTGAACCACCACAAGGTGTGCCAGCATGATATTGTGCAGATAAGCATTACTGTAGGCCCCTAATTCCGCCATCTGGGCACACCTCCTAGTGCATCATCTGCCAGTCCGTGTAGTGCAGTCCTATGGCACAGTGTGACTTTCATGTGTGGAGCCCCACAGCACAGGGGCACCAGTATTGCTTTGTTGCTCAGCGTGAGTATTGATCCCGCAGATCTGACTCAAGTTAATGAGAGATGTTCAATAATGCATATGCTGTTCTCTCTCTTCACCTGCGTTCTTTCTCTCTGTATCTTTCTCTCTCTTTCTTTCTTTCATTCATTCTTTCTTTTTTTTTTTTCCTGCTTTCCACTTATTCTGTCTGTTTTTCCATTAACCTTCTCTATCTCTATCTCTTGTAATATACATTTATTTCATGCTATTATTTTGTCACCTCTCTCTCACACACACACCACACATCAAACAAACTCCTCCTCCCATATCATGATATTTACAGATAACTCAAATATACTTTTTTGTGACAGTAGTGATAGTCACTGTCATTGGTACTGACTGTATACGTACATTGACTCTTGTCTGAGGCAGAGACAAAGATGGAAAGCAAATACTTGGGATCCTCCACATCCATGTTTGACTTTCTTTCACTTCAAGATAAGAATGAATGTGTGAATGTTTTGCATTGCAAAACACATCATTATCACCACACATTATTATTCAGGGAATCTACATGGGGGAGTTGGATTAAATGGCTTTGCTTTGATTTAATTTCCTTCAGACAAAATGCATAAACAAAAACTGATAAAGATAATTACCATTGCAGTTGGTGGATTTACCACAGCTCTTCTCCCCGAGCATCAATTACGTATGGTGAGAGCTGTTGGATTTTTATTTGCAGATTTTTAGATGACACAATAGGAAAGTTTATTGATATTAATTAAATTGTCTATCTGTTTTATACCGACAGATACCTCAGTAGGCCTCCTTGAAAAATAATTACACTTCGTCATCCCTCTTGTCTCATGCTCATTTGAAACCAGTCATATGGAGTGCAGTTGTGACTGAGTTACTATAGGATCTCACTATGAGGAAAGCCAGCTGCAGAGAGAGAGAGAGAGAGAGAAAAAGAGAGAGAGAGAAATGAATGCATTCTGACAGCCAGGCAGAACTTACGGGGCAAACTCACCGAAGGTACATTATATATGCTCTCACGCTTCAATGTTTCTCCCATTAAATCTACTCATGAATCAAATTAGCCCCCCCCCCAATACACACACACACACACACACACTCGCTCAGCTCAAAGTTTGTGGCATGAATAGATGGAGGATGGGTTATAATGGGATAGCTAAATGGATGGCTACATGCACAGAATACTGTGAATCCTGGGGCTGGTTAGCATCTGCGGATGGCACAACAGCACTCATATGGCATGTGCATTTCCACATTGCTGAATGCTTAATTGTTTTCTCTTCTTTTGAAGCTGCGTGAGTGAGCCTCCCTCCTCCAATGTATAGCATTGCGTGTCACGTTCAGCAACATTTAATGGGAGTCTCAGAGTAGATATTCACATGTTAAAGTCACATGTACTATAGTCATTCCGCTCTATTTGAAAGATCATGGGGGGTGGGGGTTGTTTATTTTACTCCAGAATGTGAGGTCCTATGGGATATGATCTAATTACAGAAACCATGACACCAACATGGCCTCATTATCATACAGGCAGACACCTCCGTTAGTACAGTGAGTAATGGATCATCTGACTGAAGGACATCAGTTTGAGAATGAGAGTAGGTATGTCAGCTGACCTGGCATCAGACCTTTATGATCAACTGAGAGTATGATATTTAGCATTGTTTAAAGACACACTCCAGCAATTTATTATACCACTAAATCTCTTCTCTGTTCCTCTAAAGAATACATTAAGAAGTTTTTTTCATGAGAAAATCTCCTCAATGTCTTAAAATGGCTTCTTCCTCATTTCACAAATTGGGATCTATCTGGTCCCGTTCCCTTACCGACTACTGGCTCCTGCAGCTGACACGTTAGCTAGCTTGTTTCCGTCTGTATAAAGAATTGTCCCATCCCCGAGTACTCAGGATTGGTTCTGTACTGTACCCTTATGACGAGCTCATGGAGTAACGTCTGAATGAGCCCACCTGGGCTATAGATACAGAGTAAAAATCCTTGTCAAAAACAGTGACTGCTTATTTTGCTCATGCTATATCTTGTAAAACGTAGCAGACATCATACTAAAAACTTGATTTTCACCAGAGGTGGTGTTTAAGGACGACAGCTTTACAGTACTGGCAGCTAGATATCTCTCACATGGAATATATGTGGTAAATCTTGAATTTGTTGCTATATGGCATACTTAGTATAGCAGTGCAAGGTCTTAACTCATTCATATTTTACATTTTATAGGTCTCCATTCAGTATGTTTATGATGATGTTGGTTGACTTTTCTTTCGAATATTTAGAACACTATGAATGCTGAGTACAGATTTCAACATGTGTTCAACAGAAGGGCAAAATGCACCAGACTGAAATAAAAAATGTTTTTCGACTATTCCCAAGGTGAAGAAGTGCCAGAGGGCTAATCTGTCTCTGAAGTAACTCTTTTGGGAATACTTAACATGAAGCTAAATAAAGATGCAAATAATGGAAAAAATACACACACATACGGCTTGATGAGGTGCGAATCGGCCTCGGTCTGTTGCTGCCCTCAGCTAGCCAGTGCAGGGCTGTTTCATTTCACCGCGTCTGTGTTAGCGCCTGTGTCTTAGAAATCTCTCACGCATTTGCTGTCGCAGCTCTGTGCCACTGCCTAGCTGCTGGATGCTGGGAGAGTTTCAGAGGGGCCCGTAAGCCTCCTCTCCCAGCCCGTGTCAGGATCTGTGAGATGGCCCGCGGGCATCACAGACTTGCCTTACGCGCGCTTCCTGGGAGCCTTGTCTCAAGTACAAAGACAGCAAGAGGCGCCTTTGATGGGGACCCCGCCACTAAGTCCCCACTAACAACTCCCAGGTCTCTATTAAGCAGTGGGACTAGAGAAGCTGATCATGAAATGGTTTCTGCCCCTTAAAGCTGGTCACAGTCCAAGGGAGATTGGGGTTGTCATCAAACCTAGAGACGCTTCAGGGGAATGATTGAAAAAACCACCTGAAACAATGTTATCTCACCCATTCAGAGGCTGTACTGTGTAGATGACAGACTTTGCCCGGTGACCTAGAATGCCTTTTGTATCTCAATATCTAGTAGGTTGCAGTTGCATTTGCAGCGGATGACTAGCCCCCTGGCTATGATTTCGGAGGATAACTTCCGTCCAATGTAATTGTTTCTCTGGGGTATGGCGCTTTTGATTGCAACTACTTTGGTTTTAAGCCCTGTTTTTTTCTCTCCCCTCTTCGATCTCCACCCTCACGCATTCGGGCTTATTTGCTACCTTCTCTGAATACCATCCTATGTTTATAATCCACCTATCCATCCATCTGTTGGTATAACAATCTTTGAATCTCAATCTTTCGGTTTCCTTACCTTTCCCTGTCTTTTTCATAAATTTTTTCTATCTATCCATCTATCTATCTTTCTTTCTTTTTCTATCTTTCTTTCTTTTTGTCTTTCTCTCTGCCCTTCCCTCTCCTCTGGCGTTCCCACCTGCCAGAAGCAGACAGTACACAGGTGTTGTAACCGTGCCCGCGCCGCTGTCACCATGCGCCTGTCAAGCTCTCTGGGTGTGTTGCGCTGAAGGCACAGTCATTTCTTTGCCTTTGTCTCGGCGCGGGCTGACACCTGTCCTTCTCCCATCATGCCCCGCAGTCTGATTTAATCAGAAGCAACTTCATTCCCACTGTGGGTGACTTTCTGACGTTGACCTTCCTCTCCTCTTCTTGAAACCTTTGAAGTTGGGAAGTGTGCATTGGATTTGCATATGATATCAACTCTAACTCACATATTGTGTTGCATACCCATAGACATTATGGATGGGTACACATACAGTGTAGCCATCCATATATGTATGTATCAGTGGATGTGCACATTAACATGTGCTAAGTTTGTCTTTTCACTTGAATGCCAAATGAATGGAGGCCTTTTTGTCATCCTACCCACTATATGTGTAGGAGTGACAGCCATTTGCCCTTCGATGCTGCTTGGATTAGTCTACCATCTTTATGGAAGAAAATGCTTCTGACAGTTCTGCCAAAGCTGACAGCAATATAAGAGCAGACCAGGCTAGTCATCAGCGGTGAGAAAAATAGACGTGCGGACCACCTTTGATGCATGATGATAACATTGATTTTCTCTGGCCATCAGTGGGCCAGGAGTCAGCAGCTGGGCTCAATGTCCATCTCCAACCTCAAATTTGAACATGGCTTTTCAAATCGGCTTAGGCCTACTAGCAATCTCCAGCCTTGTCAATTTTATAGGACAGAAAAATCTGATCTCGCTCTGCCACGAGGATCACAGTCACAGGGAAGGCACCACGTCCAATATTTGAGAAGACAAATCATATATCATTGTGTGTGTGTGTGTGTGTGTGTGTGTGACTGTGCACGACTCTAGAAAGATATATAAGAATCGTGCCCGGATCACTCTTTTGGTAAAGAGCTCAGGCTGAATATTTGCTCACACATCACTGCAAGGCCTCTTGTAGAAATCTGAAATTAAATTTTTGAGTTGGTGAAGTATGTGACATATTTTACTTTAGCATGTAAACTTGTAAAGCGCTAAATGGAGAATCTGTCCATAATGAAAAACTTAGTTATAAATAGCATTTCACTATGTTAAATTAAACTCTTTATGGATGAATCAACAGATTATTATTATAGTAAACAAACAATATATTCTGTTCACATGCACATGCAACCCAATATATATATATATATATATATATATATATATATATATATATATATATATATATATATATATATATATTGTGTTTGTGTATGTGAGAGAGAGAGAGAGAGAGAGAGAGAGAAAGAGTGGGGGAGTAAAAGAGACAGAAGAGAGAGAGAGTTAGCAATCCATCTCTTTTAACTCTAACTGCAGCTGAGAATGTTTGTTCTTTCTGGATTTGCATATTTCACGAGATACTATCATCATTTAATTACAGTACAAAGCATTAATTCTGGTTTCTAACGAGTTAACTCGGAACATCTTAGTCTCACAGTGCATTTTGAATATTTTTTCTGCATTTACAACTGTATTGGCGTACAAAATCCCTTCTGATGCTCAGATAAATTACTGACCTGTCTATCATTTTCATTAAGCCAATTATATCAATGAACGGAGCTCTTGAGTGGAGCAGTTTGATCAACACACAACACCCCCATCCCTCCCCTTGCAATCAAAAGCCTCAGGAGTTGCGGCTTTGTGTCTAATTCATACTAATGCAGAGTTTCCACTGTGAGCAAGATTTTGATCCTGATTAACGGGTGAATGTGAATGAAATCGTGCTGATGGGAATCTTTTGTACCGGCTCAGCCTCCAGGGGGAACGAGATAACAGTGGTTGGCCCAGCAGAGGAGAAGAGGCTACAGGAAGCCAGGATTCAACAGTACTTCACGGTTTCCGCCTAATAAAGACATCTGCCAGTCGTGCTATGGTCTTGCAGAATGCATTTCCCAGCTGAAAAGTGTTCAATTAAGGCAAATTGGATTGGCACTTGGAAAATGGATTTGTCCTACGCTAATAGCAACAGATTGATTCAGTAAGAGAGGAGAGATTGCAGGCTATTTTTCAGAGTTCATTTGTGTTGGGATTATTGAGGATGGGATCATTGTTGTGGATGTCTCAGGTGATCAGTTTTGCTTGGTCTTAGTGGGCATTCATGATTGACAGGGTGCTATTAATGTTCAGTATTTCATGCATTAAGATCTGTTACATCATACCTCAAATACTCACTCCCTTATCCGTTTAGAGGAGGCAGCTTTAGTAGAAATGCTGCCATTCGTTTTGGGTATTAGTCTTATTGTCAAATTGTATAGATTTATTTTGTGCAAACTGCACAAAATCTCACATTATCTTAATTTTCCAATTGCCAGATGAATATATATTTTAAAGAATAAAGAGAGTACAGTAGGACTGGTTTGTCATTTGCTGGGTGATTCTGTTTTAATCAATTTGACAATTAGGCCACTTGGCTGAGAAACGTCAATGCATTGTCATATTGTTATATCTCATCTTGCCATTTTGGAGCCATGGAGTTAGAACTCAGTCAGACAAACTAAAGCCCACTGGCCAATGGTACCATAGCGAAATCTGTTAATCTTAAAGCACTCAGGAGAAAATCCCTTCACTCTCCTCTCTCCACCACTTCATCCTTCCATTCTAAGAGCTGAGGTGTTTGACAGGCTATGGTGTGCTAATTCAGAGCCTGTCATCTCTTCATTACACACACACACACACACACACACACACACACACACACACACACACACACATACACATTCATATAGTAAAGCCCTCAGGCAGCCATGGCAGAATTTCCACCGACTTCCATGTGAGCCCTGTTTCCTACACTCATCACCCACAGCTTTCTTTCTCTTTCTCTCTTTCTTTCTGTTTATACCCTTTCTGTCTTTCTCCCTCTCCTTTGTTTTGCCTCTTGTGCTTCCACACACACATTATGTAGAGCATTTGAAAGAGATGTTTTGTTTAAATATTTGTAATCAAATGAATGTTTAATTAAGAACCCAGGATTGCCTCACTGCCTGTTCCATATCTCATTCCTAGTAATCCATACCTTGTTGACCTTCATCTTTTACAACTGAATGCACATTAATCTGCTACTCTCTAATTTTAATTGGAAGTCAACAGCTCATTATGATGCCTCTTATTCTGGCTTAGATATCATTGGCATATTCATAACGGTGGAATAACATATGGCTAGCTCATTCTAGCTCTTGTGTGATTATGAGCGTCAAAGAGGTTTTAATATCTGACTAATAGAGGTCTGGGACACAGTGGTTACCACACACTGACAGACTCTTAGCTAAAGATCATTAAGAGCCCACTATGCCTTTAGGACATCCGTCTGAAGTCATTAGCCACTCAGAAACCCAGAACATCTTTATTTATCAGGCAGGTTTGGAACACAAAGGCAAAAAAGGCTGTGAGATGCTCAGAGCTACATTTTGCATTCTCTTTGGTGCGGGACGGAAACCCCTCGATTTGTTGTGATGCGTAATGTGTGTGACATCCAGCATAAAAAGCTGTAATCTAGCCAAAGAAAGGTCGCCGGGTTAATTGGTGGTTAGAATTTCTGTCAGTCACACGAGCAGCAGCCGCGACTGCTCGCCCCAAGTCATGGAACGTGTAATGGGTTCCATTTGCACTTAACTCTCACGTAAAGTGACTGGATGGTTAGCCAGCCAATCCAGAGCTTTTGTAGTGTGTCATGTGACCCAGCGTAGCATAATGAAATCATTTTGAGCCATGTAATACTCACATAGGCACTGGCTAATAGCTTCTGCAGGCTCCCCTGTTCTAGGTCTTGTTAGTAATGGAGTGGTGGCTCTATAATGGCAGACTCTAACAGACTTCATAATTTTCACCTGCGAGCTGAGGAGGTGTGTATATGTATGTGTGTGTGTGTGTGTGTGTGTGCATGCATGCGTGCGTGCGTGCTTGTGTGCATGCGTGTGTGTGTGTGTGCGTATGTATGTATGTGTGTGTGTGTGTGTGCGCGCGTGCGTGCGTGTGTGTGTGTGTGTGTGTGTGCGTGCGTGCGTGCGTGCGTGCGTGCGTGTGTGTGTGTGTAATGGAGCAGGCTCTATTGTATTAGGCAGGTGAATGCAGACACAAGGCGGCCCAAACTTTATCTGACAGCGCTAATGAAAGAGCCCATCTGGTGCTGCCGCCGCCTCCACAGACTAAGCCCCCTCCCAGTACCACGCAGTTGCTTCCAAGGCTCATGGGACAGATCGCTGTCAGTCTCCAGCGTTGGCTCATCAGAAGCTTGTGTACCATCCCTGTAATAAGCTTTTGCACTCTAATAGGGCAGTGTGTGCCAAGGGTGGGGAGAAGCAGATTGACGGAGCAACGCAGATCTAGTTGACGAGAACTCCCCTGTGTGTTCTCTCTCTCAGATCACACTCCAATATTATTGTTGTTGAGCAGTCTAGACTGTATAATGTAACTGACAAAATAACGTAATAGCTATGCGCCTGTATTATTGAAATGGTAAAATGTAGGTGCCTGAACATGTGATGTGTCTTATTGCTACCAGCTTAGTTTTCACCAGGATTGCTTTCATGAATGCAAGGATTTACAACACTATAGGTATGTGGCCAGGTCTATCATAACATTTGATATTATCGCTTAAGATGATAGCAAACAGCAAACAGCAGCTAAACAGCAACTAAACAAATCTATCATGAGCTATTTTATAGGTCTTTATTGAGTGCCCTCTGTAAAATTCAATATTTATTGCATTTTAATGATGACATCAAAACTGCTTGCATGTTGGTGAAGGCTTTGTGTGACTTCATCAATTCAGTTAGCAAGGTGAGGGTGGAAAGCACTGGGTTTATTTCTGGAGATGTGGAGACGTGGCCAGAAGCCAGAGAGATCATTCATTCAGTCATCTATTGTGTATTGTCATCAGTTGTCTGGCAGATAATCTATTGTTGGATTATTCATATTTACTTTGTCTAGTGTAAAAGGTTATGATATGAATTACAAGATGAATCTTAGGTCATGTAAGGTTCAACAGAATCACAAAGGACTCCTGAAAAAACAAATCACAGTGAAACTGTGAAATGTCATCTGCAATGAGGCAGGAAACCCCACAGACACAAAAAACCCCAAATGGCAAAGCTCCAATTGCTAAAAACGTATGACATCTTTCCTTTTTATAATCACATCAATCTCCATGCTCTCTGTTGTAGACACGCGGTCTGACGACTGATGGTGCTAAACTAACTCTTTGTATGTTTTTTTTTCTCACAAGTATTCTTGTGTGATCTCCTGAGGTTCCGCGCGGAACCTCTCGACTCGCCCGCCGGCTCCGCTGCCCTCTCCAGCGCGGAAGCGAGGAAAAGGTTGAGCGTGCTGCGCTGCTCGTGGCGCATAGCCCCGCTCTTGACAGGCCCGGCTCGCCTCCTGCGAAATTTGTCCTGTGAAAATGCCAGAGAAGTAGGGCAGAAGGATGTGCCTGTGAGGCGGCCGAGCCTGTCATTCGGCAGAAGAGCACTCCACACAGAGCCGTGAGCAGGCATTCTCTCTCTCTCTCTCTCTCTCTCTCTCTCTCTCTCTCATTCTCTTTTCCCATCTCTCGTCCTGTCATGCTCTCACTCAATGGCTCTCACACGTTCACAAGTAGAGGGCAAACATGGAGGGGAGAAAGCGGGGAAGAAGGGTAGGGGTAGAGAGGGAGATGGAGAGAGAGAGAAAGAGAGAGAGAGGGCACTGAATATTTCATCTATCTGCCTGCATGGACAACTTTGTTACTGGCTGTCTGTGAGGGAGAAAAAGGATGCATGCGGGGATGCAAGAAGCCAGTCTAATGTTTGATATAAAGGCCCCTACTTCTCCATTCTTGAAGGATCTCTTTATCCCTCGTCCTCCCACTCTCTCTCTCTCTCCCTCTCTCACTCCTTTGCTCTGTCACTCGCTCTTGCTCTCTGTTGTGGCACCCTACAGAGAGCTCCATAACTGAGCCAGCTTCAAAGCTGCAGTGCTGGGAGGACTATATGCCCAGGTGCTCTCTGCATTCTGACAGAGTGGGGTGGATGTTTATGTGTTTGTGTTTGTTTTTCTGCACGTCCAGAAAAAAAGTATGTGGAAAAATATGAGCATGTAAAAATGTGTTTGTTTGTTATAACTGCAAGTGGAACTATGTATACTGTGTGTGTGTGTGTGTGTGAGTGTGTGTGTTGTGCCCAATATTTGAGAAGACAAATCATATATCTTTGTGTGTGTGTTTGTGTTTGTGTGTGTGTGTGTGTGTGTGCCTACATATGTGCATGTGTCTGTGTGTGTATGTGTGTGCGCGTGCCTGTGTGTGTGTGTGTGTGTGTGTGTGTGTGTATGTGTGCCTACATGTGTCTGTGTGTGTATGTGTGTGTGCGTGCCTGCATGTGTGTGTGTGTGTGTGTGTGTGTGGTGTGTCTGCCTGCGTGTGTGTGTGTGTGGTGTGTCTACCTGCATGTGTGTGTGTGTGTGTGCCTGCGCATGAGCACGCACTCGTGTGTGTGTGTTTATGTGAATGCAATTGCTGCAAATGCAAACGGACTAGCTCTCTGACTCAGTGATCTAAATCAAGCAAACATGCACACCTCACTTACAGCATGTTCATGAGGAAATGGGTCACTGGTTTCTTAATTGAGTGTTTCCTCATCTTACAACATTTCATTCAAGATGTTAAAATATGTGGTCACCAATGTTAACGACCTTTGCATCATTTTTTATTAGTAGTATAGTGTTTATTATTAGTATTTAGCTCACAAACTGTCCTTGTTTTTGTTTCACAATGCTTTGCCACTGCAATTTCAGTGTGGTTTAGATATCTTTAGTGTTCCTCAATTTCTGTCTATGGCCTGTTTGTTTGTTTATTTATTTGTTACATTTTGCTTTTATCTCTTCTCATGCTGTTGTTAAGTTTTGATTTTTCATTACACCGCTGTTTCATATATCGTGGAAATATTGTTTTAATCTTTCATTTTATTGTTTAATATTTCAGGATGTTTATCATCCTGAATTGTTAATCTTTCATTATTCTTATTGCCTCCCTGTTTTATGATAGAGGAAAACACCATGGGCTCTTGCCAAAAATGGCCTATAAATAAAGGTTTTATTATTAAGTTGTGAGTAATGCTGTGATGAAGCAGATAGGACACCCAATAGCTATTTCTTCATTTGCCACTGCAATAAACAGGCCGTTCCCAAAGGGTATTTCAAAACCCACAGTAGGAGTAATGGGCCAAGGGAGCATAGCATGTTTCAGTAGGCAATTGCTGTTAAAGTTGTTAATACAGTAATCAAGTAAAAAATGGGTACAGATAATTACTAGGTGGGAAATGACACTGGGAAACATACTGAGCTGAACTGGTAACTAAGCACAAATTCCTATAAAAATATACAGATTTGTGTGTATAAGCATTATATGTTCCCAGGTAGAAAAATTAAGATATGAACATTTTATTGATATGTCAGACTAGCTGAACAGTGTTGGGGATTGAGTAGAGCTGGTGATTGCTATTTTTGGATAACTATTCCTACCAATAGATAGAAAGCTAATCCTATATTACCCAACCACATGGGTAAACTAGCCACCAGCTCAGGTGACATCAACAAATTAGTAATGTTATACCCTTTAGGCGTGGTTTATAAGAGCACCTTGAATAGAATGTACTAAAAAAACTGATAGATTTGGATACATTTCATCATTATTCATTCCCAACTTTTAAACCAGTAACTACTACCTGGATTAGGTTGCTAGTTACAGTATGTACCAGCCAACTTTTCCAGATCAGCGAGTTGTCTCGGACTATCATACTATCATTGTAATGGTTGGCTTAGGAGAGCTGGACCAGAGTGCAAGGCAAGTAGCGGCGAGGCAAACTTAGCGCAAACAGGAATCTTTAATATGACTAAACACTACAGCAAACCATGAAACAACATCAATGACCGACAGGGGACTGAGGGGAGACAGAGGGTTTAAATACACAGAGGTTAAGAGAGCACAGGTGAACAAGGAACAAGACTCAGGTGGAAACCATAATTAAACTAACAAGGATCAGGTGAGGGGCGGAGACACAGGCACATGGAACAGATACATGGCAAACAAACAAAGGAGCACATGGCACAAGACACAGGAAGTAAACAAAGCAAACAGGAAGACAAGAGGAGCAGACATGATGGAAAAACCAGGGGGTCAGGATTTGAAGGGTTAGCTTCAGTCACTTAGCATGGCATTTGGCCGCCAACATTTTTGAAAACATGGCGTTACATGGTTGCAACTTCCGGCACCAGTTTTTACATGCTGATTGGTAGATGACAGCTCATGCACGAGTTTAGTTTTGGGCACGAGCGTCCTCGCGCGTCCATGTTGGTTTGCATTTCTGGAAGACGACAAATAAAACAACTAACTACTTGGATTAAGCTACTGATACTTGACTTAATGCCTACATGGTTTAGGCTGTATTACCGGACTTTGTGGTAAATAAAAGAAAAATGTTAATGTTGTCATATTAGGCTATTATTTGCTGTATATGCGGGGTGCCAAGTAATTACCTTAAAGTAACTGACTATGACCATACACTTTAGCAGATGCATAGCAATGACCTATATCCAATTATTAGCCTACTCATTGCGTTATGTATGAAGACTATTTTAAAACGCACAGGCTGTAGTTCTGTAGAACGCAAGGTCTGGATCATATAACCTGTCTCCCCAAGTGATTTAAAACGAAACAAATGTCAATGACTTATTTTGTTTGCTTTCTTGCGACATTGACATGATTAGGCTATGCATTTGATTTAAATGTTCAGGCTGCCAGTCGAAGCAAAAGCTAAATGTCCAACAACAGTTGCAGACTCTATGCCTGCTCGAACCACAATACCCGAGGGATGTGCGCTTCTATCGGAAGTTTAACTTGCGTTGGCTTCATTTCGTCTGCCTGCAAATGTAGCCTAGGCTTAACAAGCTACAAATTCACACTGGGTGCAGCAAAAATCCCAGCTATCCACACGTTTCTTACATACCATGTCTACTTAATTAATAGTCATTTTCGTTGGATAGCCTATTGCGTAATAGGCCTACAACCTGTCCAAATATAGTATTTAGGGATCATTATTTGTGAAGCCTAAAGTGACACAATATTGGCATTCGCATCGTTTATTATCACATATGAACATCACATTAAATAACGTAGGACTTCAGAGACAGGGCAAACTTTACCACCATTCCCAAAATGTTATCCCAACCAATTAAATGAATTTGCGCTTATAACGAGGTGAAGCGCGTTCCCGAACAACTTCTTTTCCTCTGAGGGAATGTCCAATCTTCATCAACGACATAGCGTTGTACCTTACGTTGTCTCCGTCTGTAACGTGGAATCTAATAGGCTAATTCTAGCTGGTGCCGGAAACGAACACCCATGAAACGCCATTTTCGTAAAGATGGCTGCGGTCAATGTCATGCTTTTTTGGCTGAAGTAGCTGGCCTAGCATGGGCCATTGAAATGAATGGGGGCGGGACTTAGTCACTCTTAGTCACTATATATAATACCTTCATGGGAAAAACATTAGACGGGGAGAACAAGACAAGACAGAACAGGAAGTGATCCTGAGAATCATAACCTGATTTTCCCCACACATCATCTGGCTTTTTCTCATGGAAGTCCTTGACTGTACAATCCTATGGCGTTGAATTCCCAATCCCATTTTGACCTAGCAAGGATGGTGTAGTAGAATATAAAAATAAAGGGTGCATATGAATTCTAAATAAAATACGAGCAGTAATATTTATGCAGTAGACGTGCAGCGTAGCTGGATGTGGTTGAAAGAGGAGTAGACTGGAGTTGTGTGTGACTGACTTACTTAATTTACCAGTGTTGGTTTGATAGGCACCATTTAGGAGTGGAGAATGTCACCTCTATTTTAGCTCTGTCATTCTTACAGTTTACAATAACTGAATTGCATCATGCATCTTTCACCACGGTTTTTGTGTGACATTTCATAAAAGGGATTGTGCCCAATAAAACAGAGATGAAAGAAAAAAACAAAAGAAGCTATACTGATGTAATTGGAATAGGCCTTAAAGGGATAGTGGTGTAGATAATGGATGCTCTCAGGCCTATCACATCTCACACTGACAAAGTCATAGACTTTTGTCCATTGATCAAAGTCAAAGGGTATCTAATGTTCCTTACTGAAATAATAGGCTCCTTTAAAGGGACACCAGGCAAGCCTGATGCTTTTTCTCTACGAAACTCCCCCCCCGCTCGGTCTGAAGCTCTTTTCCTTTTCTTTGCATCTTCCGTCAAGGGTTTTCGCTGCTTCTTCGCCGGCTCTGCCATTATACACACGTTTGCAACAATCGCTAGCGTTTCGTTAGCCTCCCTCTGTGCTGTGGATGCAGGATGGAAACTGAAACTGCTTCGGTCGCCGGGTACGATACACTGAACTTGCAAGCGGGATATTCTTCCTACAGGCAGTAGGGGCGGGCGAGAGAGTCTTCATTTGCCCTGTAATGAGTCATTTAACCATATACCGACTTACGAAGATGAGTAATTAACACGAAAACGTTGCCTGGTGTCCGTTTAAGAGGAGCAGTTTATCATTTTGGGAGTAATTGAACATTCTTCTTTCACTTGACTATCTGCACGTGTGTGTGTGTGTGTGTGTGTGTGTGTGTGTGTGTGTGTGTCTGTCTGTCTGTTTATGTGTGTGAAGAGAGAGAGTGTATGTTTATGGTGGTGGAGTCTAAGAATATAATGTGAGCAGCGTCTTGTCAGGGCATTGGCTGTCTTTGAGTCAAGACATGTCATATGCATTTTGTGTCAATTGATGAACAAATGTGTTTGTTCATAACAGCCATGTTTTTAGCTGTCCAAGCAGATTTGTGCATCTGTGCATCTGTGCTGTTCACAGTCCATGATCTCACCCATTCAAATGTGAAGAATGCTGCATTTGTCCCAGAGCCCTCCTGAGGTTTCCCTCAGCATCCGTTTACATTGTGGAGATGTCTTTGTATGGCCTGTCATACTACGCTGCGTGAAAACCAGACATGCATGAATTACTGGCATGCTAGAGAAAGACTGAGGAGGCATAGTGAAATGTAAAACAGAGAAATAAACAAAGGGATATTTTATTCTATTCTTCCCAGTTAATATCCTAGCAGGCTCATGCACCAACTTGACCTCCAGCCATTTGTCTGTCTTTCATTCATTGTTTGTTGATAATATAGGGGATGTGGTTTGGCATGTTGCGGTCAAATGTGGACCATGTTCTTCCCTGTATCTATTTTAGGCTCTACTCTGAAATGTCCTGAGGTTGAGGTTACCTGTGTGTTCACAATAAAAGGAGAATGTCTGGTTGGCTGACCTGTTTGCGAGAAGTATTACTAGTACTACATCTAGTATGACTTATGTATTAGATTTAAATAACATTAATGCCTGGTATTTAGATTTTTGATACAGTACTGTATTGAACCCAAGAAGACACACAGCAGTTCATAGAACTGAGGGGAAGAGAGAAGAAAGTTGTTTGTGGTGTGGTGGCATCATTGATTGTGATGCAAATAAATGTGTGTATTTCAGCTTGCTGACCATGAAAGGATGTATCTCTGAGTAGCACAGAACCCTTCACTAGTTTATTTATCATTCAGACGTAGAAACTGGCATAAGTCATCTGTGGGTCACTGCAGGAAGCTGCTGCTGAAGACTGGTCATCTAATGCCCACTGGCACTTCCGCTTACTCTGCAGTCTTGCCATAAGGCCAGTCTCTCCTCCCTTTTCCTTTCTCTCTAAATCACTCTTTCTCTCTCTCTCTCTCTCTCTCTCAAGCGCTCTACCTGTCAGTGACTCACTCAGAAACACAAAACTTCCCAAACATCCTCCTTGGGGCATTGGTCACTCCTGGTTTACTGGGTCACAAACCTGTATGCTACAGCCACCTTTCCACCACCTTCCCTTTCAAACACACACACACACACACACACACACACACACAAACACACACACACACACACAAACACACACACACACACACACACACACACACACACACACACACACACACACACACACACACACACACACAAACACACACACACACACACACACACACACACACACTCCTGTTGTGTTTGTGCCGCTGGGGAGGTGAACCGCTGCTTGACCAGTCGTGAAAGCGAGAGTGACGTGTGTCTGTGCGCTGGAAGGGTTCCCAGCATACTATGTATTTTGTCATTGAAAGCAGGTGAGGAGAGAGAGGCCTGTGCAAAGCTGTGATTTACACTACCCTCCTGAATAAATGACCTGTCAGTCTCCGAAGGCTTACGCCCACGATTCCTCAAAAACACACATTCACCCCACGCCCACTCCTGTCATTGCAACTTCTTTTCTTATTTCTTTCTTTTTTCCCCGTTTTTTTCTTGTGTGTGTTCTTTGACGTTTTTCAGATAAAACAAGTGAACACATTTATCAGGGAATATCTTGTTCTACAAAAGCCAGCGAGATTGGCGAGATGAGGGCGCGGTTATTTTATTTAAATGCAAATGTGTTTTTTGACAGATGAGGGGCAGGAGCCGGCAATGTGTGCCGCGCCTGTTTGATTTTCCCAGAGGTGCCACGCGCATGAACTGTCAGTGAAACTTGAAAAGGAGAAAAAAGTGAGTCATACTTGAATAAGGAGGGAATGATTAACTGTAACTGTGACTAGACAACCACGTTAATATATTCCTCTACTTTTCTCATGTTCATTTGCATGAAATGTTGTTTCATTCAAATCTTGTTTGGTGATAATTCGCTGCTTTATCTATGTACAATATGGCCCATGATTTCACACATTTGATGTCTTTGTTGCAGTGTCATACATTTATAATGTTATATTATTTTTATTTTCAGGAAGATGTACTGGGGGGTTTGCTATTTACGTACATAAATGCAGTCGTGTGCATGGTTCCTTGAGGCATACATTTGGGGTGGTAGGACAAGATGGGAAACACAGTCATCGGCAACATCATTACAGACACACTGGAGGAAGTCTTGTAGTCAGTAATGCAAAGGAAATCACTTCCACATCAGGGCTCCAGGCCATGGGAGACTCTGTGTGTGTGTGTGTGTGTGTGTGTGTTGGTGTGATGGTGTGTTTCTGTGTGTGTTATTGGGACTGAGGAAACATGGCAAAGTTTAAGGGCAGATAAATGTCACATGTTATGACATTCAGAGATGCGTTCTGTCAGTCCAATGGGACACACAGAGATCGTATCTTGTTTACTCATAGT
The DNA here is from genome assembly GCF_046254945.1 of Alosa pseudoharengus. Lineage (NCBI taxonomy): Eukaryota > Metazoa > Chordata > Actinopteri > Clupeiformes > Clupeidae > Alosa > Alosa pseudoharengus. Next base: position 27,593,812 of record NW_027468576.1, on the reverse strand, counting down.
TCTCACACCCTACTGTGTGTGTGTGCGTGTGTGTGTTTTTGCCACAGGCGTGACATCAACGATGTAAACAGAATGTCATTTCTGCCCCAATTTACTGTAAGGCATCCACTACTGCAATGGCAATCTTCCATAGTCTCTCATCACTGAGATTATCTAGCATGAAATGAAGAGAACGTCATCATAGCTTCCATACTCCACACTTACACGTGAGTGTATGCCAATATACAGTACACACACACACACACACACACACACACTCCCTCATTCATGTATATAATGTTACTTTACAGAGCGCAATTGCACACAGATTTTTATACATTATAAATATCATATAACACATTTGAACTCCCTTAACTTTCACACTGTGAAGAGCTGTACAGTGCACAAGCCCTCACTAACACACACACACACACACACACACACACACACACACACACACACACACACACACACACACACATATATACAGTATGTATTGGTAATGCAGATCTCCAGTATACCCCCATATCCCCCTGGGCCACATTCAAGCACATTTCATCACTTGTCAATACACCAACACACCAGCACTGCTGTCATGTGTCAGGACCACTGACGCTCCTGAAGGTTGATGGTCGGGGAAGTGGGAACTACTTGAGCCCCGCTGCGGACTTGCATCTCCCTGGGCGAATTTGACTCCATCCATCCATATTCTGCATGGGCTCCGTCTTTGTCAGAAAGGTGAAAATGGAAGTTAAGAAGTGATCCCCCTCTGTGAGCGGAATGAGAAATAGATGACGCCTTGCACCTCTGTTTCTCGATTCGTCGTTAGTTGAAAACCATGTTGGGTATTTTATTGGCGGAAGGGAGTTGGATGTGCAAGATGAGATGGCAGAGCTGTGTTATGTGTGTGTGTATGAGTGTGTGTGTGTGTGTGTCTGTGTGTGTGTGCATATGTGTGTGTTTGTGTGTGTGTGTGCATATATCTGTGTTTGTGTGTGTGTGTATGAGTGTGTGTGTGTGTGTGTGTGTGTGTGTGTGTGTATATGTGTGTTTGTGTGTGTGTGTGTGTGTGTGTGTGTGTGTGTGTGTGTGTGTGTGTGTGTGGTGGAGGGGGGATTGGGTGAGCTGTCAGAATCCAGACAAAAGCCTCAGCAAGTTCCCCCATTGGATTGCAGAGAACCCCACCAGCCGCCACAGGCATCCGATGCCCCCCGCAATCACAACGCTCTTCTACACACAGATCAATGAGGTCCCCTCCTCTCTGAGATGATGGTGTATATGATATGCTCTTTCTTAATTATGCCATATTTTGGGAAAGAATATTAAATATCGATTTATTTTTGTAGCTTGTGTTCTGCAGTTGACGCTTGTGGATGCTCATGATGGCCTCAACGTCCCTGCACCACGAATCATTCACTCATCATCATTTTTAATGCAGGCAGTTCATTTTTGGACGAAATTGTTTTTTGAACTGAAAAATGACAATCCCCTTTTTTCCATTATATGCTTTCTGAAACCCATACAGATTCATTTTTAAGGACATGTTGACCTTACATTCCCCGATTTTCACTGCAGTCCACTGGCCTAAATGCAAAAATAATGAATATAGCTATGTTAAATATCTCACCACTCAATAGCATGGACTTTTTTATTGGACTTTAAAATATAGGGAGAGGCAGAGAGAGAGAGAGAGAGAGAGAGAGAGAGAGAGAGAGAGAGTGTGACTCACCAATGCTTGACCCACATACTAACAATATCCACAGCGACTGGTGGATGGAAAAGCTATGGAGTAAAGCCAAAAGACTCCACTGACAGTCCTCTCTTTCATTTACACTAACATGATCCCTCCATCCTTCTTCCCATCCTTTCTTTTTTATCTATCGCCTCTGATAGGGGGATAACGACAGAGGACCATATGGCAGTGTGTTTGTTTCAATGGGCGATGCTAATTTGTGTGGGTGAAAGGGTTTGTGTGCCAAGGGGCAGTTTGATTAAAGAAATATTTTTTTTTGAAGGTGACTCTGTTCCCTTTGTAGGGGTTAATAAATGGGACTCAAACATGCATATTTATGCACCTTTGTAGGCACTAATCTTTGAAGCCAATTGGGTATGATTGGGCCATCATGGCTTATGTTGCAATACATTTATGTGCCATCATGGATTATGCTGCAACTCTATGGTAATTCAATTTGCATAGAGAAAGCACTCAAAATGTTTTCATTAAAACACGCAGAAGGAGGCTGTAACAATGAAATGTGTTAGGTTTGTTTTCTACTCACTGACCAAATTTGAAACGGTAGTGCAAGCGATTTTTATGCTTATGGATAGATAGATAGATAGATAGATACTTCATTGATCCCCAAGGGGAAATTCAGGGGGTCTCAGTAGCAATATAACTATATATAGATAGTAGCTTATTTGTTTATGTAGATTTCTTGAATGTAATTGGGTGATATCAGTGCAATAGAAGCAGTGCATTTGCACATCTGAGACCGTGATGTTTAACTTTGTGAATAAAACACGATGTCTCATATGGATGGTGGACACTGCCACCACCACGATTCTTTTATTCCACTGCCAGCCCCCCGCCTCACAATGACCTCCAAGGTCATGCAGTCTGTCAGCGCCTTGGTAACAGATGCAGGCCTCATCTCCAAGTGCACTATTCTCTCATCACAGAGAGAGTGGATGAGAGTGGCCGCCCCTCAGCCACAGAGCCACCAACACGTCTGTTGAATTTGCATGAGGGCCCGGGATGTAGAATCTGTCAGCCTTCCAAGGTAAGCCCACGGAAAATCCCCAGAATTCTCTTTGAAATGGAAATCGGCCCATATAGAAATGCAGAGCAGATGTGCTGCTTTCGGACAGCTGGGTCACCTGACTGACTGACTGGACAGGGAACATGGCTCAGGGATTATGGCTGCGTGTGCATGCAAGGGGAGAGAGGGGAAGGGGTGCTGACCAGCATGGCTCATGCCTGGTCCTTCTCTAACCTGCGTCCTCTAACTGTGAGGACGCAGGTCACTTAACCTTCAAGATGGATTTAGTGTCACATCTGGACCCTCCAGTGAAGGCAGTCATTTTATTCTGTAACAGTAGTCACTTACAGCCCCAAATATTGGATAGAGAAGCTGAAGCTGTGTTGGTGCTCAAATCGGGTGCCAGGAAGATAATTGTCATATCTGAAAGCAGAGGGCTTAAATTGTAATTCAAATTCTTTACATCACATACAGTATAGGAATTACATTTAGATGGACCTTTGGTATATGGTCATTAGGCAACTGACAGTTATATTGTGTACTTGTATTCAGTATGTAAAAAAACACTTCAAAATTATGTTTGCAGTAACCATTTAAGACATAAAGTTACCATGAAGTTTTATTCAAATAAAAACTTCTCAAAAGGTCACGGAAGTCACTTTTTAAAATAGCAAGACACTCTAAAAGCTAGAAAAGGTCAGGAGAAAACATGTGCCTATAAGCGAGCTTGCCGTGCATGACAGCTCCTTGTTTGCATACAGTTTCTCTCCAGTTGTACTCCCAGTCTTCCTCTGTATCATCCATTTTTAAATGCCTCTGCTCCCCTCGAGCTGTGCCGCCCGGAGTTGTGTGTCATCTTTAAAATGCGTTCATGTCAGGAAGTTGTTAACAACTTATTAGTCACCGAGTGGAGTGGAAAGACGAACGCTGAGTTGAGTGACGGAGAGATGGGGAGTGGAGTAAAGTGACACATCAGGCGCTCTCTCTCCCCTGGGCAACGCCCCTCAGGCACTGTCTGTGCCACGTCGGCACTCAGTGCCATCCAAACGGGGTGTCCTTGGCACAGCTGCTAAATGTGTGCCACGCTAAAGACCCCCGTGCCTGGGCCAGACGATGCAACTTTATCGAATAAGGTTCACGTTTAAAAAAAAAAAAAAAAAAAAACGGGTCATCTGGAATATCTGTCCGGTGGGATCGGTGATTCAACCACACACAAAAACAAGGGGAGGGTGTGTTGTTTTTGAACGCGTAATCCTCCGTGGCCGGCTTCCTGGCCCCGAAGCGCTGTGTAATCTGTTGGAGGATTACCCGCCGTGGGGGAACGCCAAGGCGTTTCCTGCCCGCGGGCCGCGCGCATACGAGCGCCGTCACCGCCAACAATCAGGCCCCGCGTGCATGCAGGGCGTGCACTAGCTCCCACAGTCACAGCGAGTGGCTGAGGACCGTTGCTGTTGTCACAGTCCGAACGCTGGTTCTGCATGCTGCGGTTTGCCTGAATGCATCAGGAGGGAGGGGGGTGGCGACGGGTTCATGGGTTTCCCTGCTTCTCGGCCTTCAGTCAGCACAGAGTGCAGCAGTCGGCTGGAATTCCTGCTGACTGCTGCTCGTTCGGATGGTTTTGATGGATAGACACATTATCTAAAGGGCAAAGTTGATTTTTTTTCCCTTCTGTTCTTTGCGACGACACTGTGCCATCTTATCTCAGATGGTTTTGGATTATCAATGATGCATGCATTATGCCAGCCAGGGAATACGATTAATATGGGTGCCCAGCATATGTTGGCCATCTCTACATGCATCATATACATTTTTGCAAAGGCGTTGTACTTTTTTCTCAGCCTGGGAATTGTGTGAATCTTAATTACTGTAATTGGTGGTTAATGAATGTGCTCGAGTGTAGTATTTTCGCCAGTTGCAGATAGTTCTTTTGCAGAGCTTTCAACTAGCATTGCTTTAAAATGATGAAACAAACTTTTTCACATAACAGTAGAAGTAAACTTCCCTACTCTCTGAGGAATGTATCTGAAATGCTTAAAAGCTGAAAGGCGTGTGCCTGCTTTGGAACAATTTATTTTTTCATTTATTTTTTCTGACACGAGATGTGAGAGAGCACAGAGAGATATGTCTGAAGAGGTCGTTCCATTCTCCATTTTTAGCATTCTTTAAAAAAATACATAGATGACATCTATGAAAAAGTCTTGTTTGATTACAGTACAGTATGTCTCCCAATTTTCATGCCTGCCATTTTTCAATGTTTTGAAGGAGCTTCAATATTCGATCACCTCTTCAACCTTCCAAATGTCTTTTTCTCTCTCTCGCTCTCTCTATCACACATACACACACACACACACACACACACACACACACACACACACTGCTCAGCACGTCCCTTGCTGTCCTTTCCTCTCTGCCTCTCCCTGTCGAGTTCTGTCCTCATCTTCCCTCCCTGCCCTATTTCTATTTCTCTCTATCCCTCTCTCCCTCTTTCTTTGCTTCCCTCTCTCTCTCCCTCAGAAGCGTTCTCTCAATGAAGGGGGCAGTGACTGTCTCTGTGGGCTGGGTCAGAAGAGTGATGGATGACAACTTGTCTGCCGTTTGACAAGTGTACCTCTGAGGTCTACTGCCATCCAGTACCTGTCAACTTAACTCTGCATCTCTCTCTTCCTCTTCCTCTCTCTCTCTCTCTCTCTCTCTCTCTCTCTGTCTTTCTTTCTCTTTTGTCTGTCCGTTCCTCTGGAGTTAGAACCTCACATTATTCTTTTATGGGCCAAATGTCAGAGGTGTCTTGTCGGACCTCCCAGTTCCTGGTGAACACACTGATGTGATGTTGTTTTATGATGCTCTACAGACACTGCATATTAGGGCTGTGACATTTGGTGGGCTGCCCTCGGTGTGCTCCTGTGTCTGTGGAAGAGAGAGGCCGATGGAAGCTGATAGTTGGAAGACTTTCTCCGTCGAAGAACCGCCGTGGGACCATGTCAACACGCCAGCAATGACAACACACATTCAAATCCTGAATATCCTTGTGGACACCTCAGTTTGAATGACGCTTTCGCGTTGTTGGCTGTCATAACAAATCAACCACCACAGTTTTTGTTTTTGCAATGCAAATCCTTTTCTTGGTAAGGCCTAAAACTGGGCTAAGAATGTAAGAACGCCTCTTAAGACCAAATTATACAGAAATATTTTAATCACCTAGGGTGTGTGTGTGTGGTGGTAGTGGTGGGTCGCACATTTAAAGCCTGAGTTTCTTACAGCCTCTTCCTTTAAGTCAGTGAGGATAATTGAACTGAGACGGCAAGCACTCTAATATTACTTTGCTCATCTCAAACATTGATAGTTTGTCAGTCTTTGCATTTGTACAGCATAGTTTCAGCACTTTGCACTTTTTGATGGACATTTTTATGCCTCACTAGCCTTGTCATGAGGCTGGCAAGAGGCTCTTTGGGTTGATTTTATTATTCAGTATCTCAGCAGTGCGCTTTAAGACAAGGACAACTCCAGCATAAATCTTCTGCATCTACAAGTGGGGATGGGATAAGTCTGAACTTGCCCTTTAAGCTCAAAACTACAAGTGAATAAAAGAGACATTTTTTCATCTTCTCCAAATAACATAATGACCTTTATACTGCTGACTCTTTCCCACTCCTCTCTCCTCTCCTCTCCCTCCCTCCCATCCTCCCTCCTACTCTCTCTCCCTCCATCCCACTCTCTCTCTCTCTCCCTCTCACCCTGTCCCTCTCTCTTTCTGCACTCCAAACTGCGTTTGTGGCCTCTGAGATTCATAATGTTGTCGTCCACGGCCAAGTTGTCTGTGGTCAGGCAGCATTGCCCTTTATAAACTGTGAGAAGCTCACCTGTCTCCGGGCCTTTTTCTACTGAGCTGCATCCTTAACCTTGTTAGCCCAACATGTTTATGGATGAGGAGGGTAGAGGAGTGGAGAGGAGAGGAGATGTACGGAGAGGACAGTACAGGAGAAAAATCAAGGTAGCATAGAGGAGAGAAGAGGGGGATAGGAAGAGAGAAGGAGAATGTAAAGAAAGGGAGGGAAGAAGAGAATGAAGAGAGGACCGAAGAGGAGAAGAAAGGAGGATAGTAAGAAATAGGAGAGGAGAGGAGTGAGACAATAGTAAAGGGCTACTGAAGAGCTGGTCAGTAGCTAAACAAACACATGTCTATCACACTCCCATGGGTCACTGGTCATTTGACAACTCTGTTCATGATCCAAATTAACTTGTTTATTTATGGGTAGCATCATATACAGTAATGTCATATAATTGCTGGGAACATCACAGAGATCAAATTAATTTACACTTGTAGCTGGTGTGACTAGTATATTTTGATGTGTAAATATATCACCAAAATAATACAGTGAACGAACCTTGAATGACCTAACTTGGTAAACATGACTGGAGGCGATGAATAGGGTTTAAAATGCCACCACCAGGGTGAGAGTACCCTCTACAGTGGAGTCAGATGGGGAAGGCTGTCACCAGGATGCTCTTCGTTCCCCTTGTCTCCATGGCAGCGGAGCCTGACCAAATTGGATTACTCTCTTGTGTGCCCGGAGAGTCAGGGTTGTGTAAGTGTGTGTGTGTGTGTGTGTGTGTGTGTGTATGTGTGTGTGCACGTTGTGGGATTTGGTAATGGGACCCTGCTTGCCCTAGTGTAACCCTATTCAGGCTTTGGGCTGCTACCTCTTCTGGAGGTGAGCTTGACCAGATGGAGATCTGTGGTCTGTCAGGTCTGTTTTTCCCTGAGTTCCCGTGTGAGGAGTTTGCTTTGTTTTTTTGTTTGTTGTCAGAGGATACTAAATTTTGAATCTTGTCCTTTGTGGTGAAAGCTTCAGCTTTTAACATTTTAAGAGTGTTATAAAAGGTATTTTTTCAATGGATGTTTGGAAGTAGTGCCTCTTTTAACAAGAGAATGACCCCGATGCAGCACTTTTTTATTTTTGAAGGACACTGACTTGAAGATAAGGGTCATTGAAAGCAGAATCTCTGTGGTATATAACAATTTTTTGCTATCATGCTTGCAATATTGAAGTATTCATCACAAGCTTCCCACTTTTCATTGAGTTGTCAATTGCACATGTTCAGGCCATTTGTCATAGGCTCAGCACATCTGATGCAAACGTAGCTTTTGGTGGAATGTTTCATGATCTAAGAAGGAAATTGCCTTGTTGCGGTCTGTGGCTGATATTCCCTACATGTGCGGAATGACAAGTGCTGACATGAGTCTTGATCTGAACAGATGCTTTATTGTTCCATTTTTTACTCACCTCTTTTCACCATATTGTTCTTTCCAACCCTGTCTCGACCTCCCCTCTCGGCCTCCTCTGTGTTGGTGAGTGGAGGGCTGGAGAGAGCTGGTGCCTCGCTCCAAGAGGGGGAGAGCCTTGGCACACTGTGTGTGTTTACCATTTGCATGACGACACTGGCTATGAATCTAAAGAGGGAGAGAGGGAGACAAATAAGTCTTTGGGTTTTTCCAGCGTCTCCAAGGAAGACCCCCCACCCCACCCCCATCCAAAAAAAAAAAAAAAAAAACATCCACCGCTAGCCAAGAAGTAAAAACAAAACCGAACCCAAAAGAAGTGGTGGCATAGAATAGCACCAGCGCCATTGAAAGGGGTAGAATGGAGTGGGCGGCTCCGTGCCATCCGCAGGAGATGCACTTTTGGGGGATGAGTGGGGTGCTCGCTGGGCTCGCGGTCGCGGGCAGAGGCTCCAGGTTTTATTCCGAGACGAGACAAAAGGCACCGGTTCACAGCGTGTCTGCACTGCTAACGAGCGCCGCAGCCCTCCCCGGCGCTCACAGGGAGAGAGGCAACCCGTGGGGATGTCAAAGCTGATGTTATACCAGTGTAATTAAGCTTAAGTAACAAGTATTATTACTAACAGTGTTTCCGTAATGCATTACAAGGTGATGTTGAAGTAGTTATAGAGCAGTTATTGACTAGTTATAGGGTAGTAAACAGGCTATTAACAAGCTCTCACATTCTCTCGCTCTCTCTTGCTCTCTTTTGTCACGATTTAAATGCTTTTCGAAAGCATAAAGGACTGACAGGTGGATACATTTAAAAAGTTGCATGTTTTGAATCCCTTTTATGAAGTTAGCACTGTGTGATAAGGTTGGTAGTGTGTGTGTTGCCAAGTTCAGCCTAGCCGGATAGGCATTGCTATGTGAATTATACTCCCTGACACAGATTAATAATCGCATATACATTGGGGAGATATCTACTGTATATATATACAAACAAATCTCTAACACTGAAAGGGATTTAAGAATTAACTGGAATATCCTCTCATTGTATAACAGACATGCACAGATGAACTTTCAGATGATAATTGTGATACAAATGCTTGTGAAATGATGTTGTGTTGTCTTCCCTACCTTTTTATCTTGCTCTTGCATGCTACAGTATCATTGCTTGCCCGACCCAGGGATTGACATCTTTAATTAAGGCGCAACTGGGTCTGTGAGCAAAGCCGCCGTCTGTAAGCCAAATATCTAATCCCTTGTTTTGCATGTCCCATGTGCATTCACCTTGTATCACTATTGTTCTTCTCCATTCTCTAATCTTCTTTCTTTGGGGTTACTCTCTCTCTCTTTTTCTCTCGACCCCACCCACCTCTACCGTGAAATCCATTATATTGATGCTCTGTGTTTATATTTGTTTCATGCAATCTTCTTAAATCTCGACATCCCTGTCGTGACGATCAGCCCGCAGGTAGAGAACAAATCTACACTTTTAGATTCAAATTCACAACTTCCCTTTTCGTTCTGCTTCTGGTTCTGAGTTACATTGTCTATATATTTTTTGTCACCTCCAATACAGTCAACTCACTTGAAAATCACATTTTTTGAATCAGAGAAGTTCTCAATCTAAAATGGCTACATTTTACGTTTAGGATACAAACATGATACAGCCCTCTGGAAGAATAAATATGGTAGAAAACCATACCACAGTTCAAATGTGTATGCCATTATTTGCATACACACAAATAATTAAAATAACATTCAAGGAAAATGAATTCACCAATCCTCCATGACAGGTACGTACATGACACTTTTGGTGTTCAGTTTCCCTCTGCATGCGAAAATAGCTTCAAATGTCAGGTAAATTCAAGAAGACAGGGTGGTGACAGGGTTGCTTCACTACAACATGCCTGTTGACGTTTCCCCTGAAATCCGTCATTTTCCTATTGTGCCAAGTCTCCATTCAGCTCTCTGTCTCTCCTGTGTATATTTTCTGTGAGACATCTTGATGTGTCTTTCTTCCTCTCACCCATTCCCTCCGTCCTTCCTTCCTTCCATCCTCCAAAGTGCGGGAACAGAGGATGGGAGTCTGCGCTGATTTGGTTTTTCTCCAGTCAGATTTACAAAGAGAATAGAAGGCTCTGGACTCATTACTGCCAGATAACCTTTTAAACTGGAGCCATTTATGGGCTGTATAATTGTTTCCTCTCCTCATTCAGGGAGAATGTGTTCCCTCTGGGTTTAAAATGCATCGTTCCCTTCCCCTCCCCCAGTTTTGTGACAAAGGAAAGAACCACACTGCAGATATTCACCATCATGCAGATGATAATTGGCCATATATGCATCTGTGTCTGTATAGTGCATTTCCTTCCACATGGATGAGATTCTCTCAGTCTCTCTGTCGCTCACTCCACTCTCTATCTCGCACTCTCTCTCTCACACACACACACACACAACACAACACAATTTCTCCTCATCCATCCGATAGCAGCCATTGTTAAAAGATAATTATGACGAGAATATTTTCTCCCTCCCAAGTTGTGAATATTATTTTCTCTCTCTCTCTCTCTGTCAAATAGGGGAATCAGAATGTCAAGGTCTACCTGTTTATTATAATTTGCATAAAGATGAGCTTTCAGCGTTTAGTTCCATTTGAATAAAACAGCGACGAGACTGTGCTGTTTCACTCTCTCTCCCGAGCCTCGCCGGCCTCCATTGTTTAAGCTGGAGGAAATAAGAGGCAGCGTGGGCCTGAGTGGAGTTGTCAACACCTTTGCTAATCATGACTAATATGAGAGGCCACCAGGCATCTGTACAGTGGGATGGCTTAGGCCTAGCGAAACCAGGTGCCATCTGCTTCTGGGATACACTGGTAACCAGAAGAATTATGGTGACTAACCAAGCCCAAAAAAGGAACAATAGAGAGAGAAAGAAAAACATGAAATGGAGAAATCAGTATGTCATACTATTCCACAGTATAAGTGTGAGTGTGAGTGTGAGTGTGTGTGTGTGTGTGTATGTGTATGTGTGTGTGTTCTCTGTGGTGCTGATGAAAAGTGAAAAGGAGAAAAAAAAAAGAGAAGAAGCAGAGGGCAGAGAAGTTAAAAATGTTCACAGAGTGGAGGTTAGCGGGGCAGCTCCTTTTTGGCGGTGCGCTCCGGTGGGACAGGGGCTTTCAGTAAGCCCCGCAGCCTTGGCCCTGAGCCGCGGCCACAAATCCACCGCGGGAGAGATTTCATCTGCTGATCACAGGGATGTTTACTCCCACCGCTACCGCTGCCCCGGTCTGCCATGGTGTGGGATGAGAGGAGGCTCTGTGTTGTGCTGTGCTGTGCTGTACTGTGGTGTGTGAGGCCTGAAGTTGCACTGCAGTTCTCTCCCACCATGGTTTTGTTTTTGTGAATGGATACCAAAGTCCCTCTTTCTTCACAGACATATGCAGACTCACGAGTGAACCTTTAGTGAGTTTGTGTTATTGAGGGAATGAAATCTGTGCCACTGACCTTAATGTCAAAATGCTCCAACAGCCTCACATACAGTACTGCATACTTTAATTATAGAGCATTTTTGTTATAAGCTTGTTATAAGCAGAACACTTAAATTACTTATGCTTACTAATTTACTAAATAACTTACTAATTATGTATGCATATCTGTGGAAAGGTATGTCATTGTACAGTAGTGTAAAAATTAAGATTGCCAGAATTTTCCAGGATTTATTAGTCACGGGAATTGTTTACCATGTATTGATACATCTCTGCCTGTACCAATGCCATTGGCAATCATGCAGGGCACCATCCCTGTTAATCAACATCAATCAGGGCTTAAGTGGCTGACTCAAAGACCAGAGGTGGAAAGTAACGAAATACATTTACTCACGTTACTGTATTGAGTAGTTTTTCTGTGTATTTTGTATTTTTTAAGTAGTTAGCCGATTTAGTATAAAATCGGTATTTTAAATTTTACTTGATTACATCAAAAATCCCATCCGTTACTTGAGTAAAAAAAAAAGACTAACGAAAATGGAAAGGGAGAGAAAAAAATCGCGCCCTAAATCACTAGCCTAGTGATAATGATCAGCATGTAGCCTACAACAGGACATGAATCAAGCTGGCGCCATGCAGTCTTTCTGAAAGTGATGGAGACTCACGAAATGCATCAGATTAGCCTAACCTATGAAAGTGTATTTTCCGCTATTCCAATCGGTTGTCTCAGTTCGTTTTAGCACTAATGATTGCGGAGATATTTAAGCAAACACCATGGGATTTCGTGTTTTGACGTTTGTGCTCACCTTTCTTTGGAAAGAAGTTTATTAGCAGTTGTTTCCCCTCATTTTGATGTCTCTCTTTTTCCTGTTTTGGCCTTTGTTTTTAGTAACCTGACTTGGCTTTCTTGGAGAAAGACATTGCACCCGCAGCAAAACAATTAGCGGTCCACTACTACTAGCCATGCTCAACTAAATAAACAAAAGATAGACTACCTTATGAATCGTGCAGGCGGACTAAACCATTTAGCTCTTTAGCAAGGGAGAATGAGAGTGACCTTACACAGATTTCACTATGTTTTGTAAACAAAATCCAGTCAGTCAAACTTTAAATTTCGTCTGACATTCATTTTGACATTTAATTTGGAAGTTAAAATATTCAGGTAAAATAAATATATGGTGGAAATAAGTATTGAACGCTTATTTTATTTTTTTCAGTAATTAGCCTAAACTTCCAGTGAGTCTATTCGACATTTTCACAACACATTATATTAACACGCATATAAAAAATCCAAACATAAGAGTTTTGTGTATTAAAGTGGAATGACACAGAAAAAAAGTATTGAACGTGCCTACTGAAATTTCTTCAATACTTTGTGGAAAAGCCTTTGTTTGTAAAGACAGCTTCAAGACATTTCCTGTATGACAAAACTTATCAGTCGCAGTATCAGGTCTGATTTTGGCCCATTGTTCTAAACAGATTCCAGGGGTCCCTCTTGTGAATCCTGATCTTTAGTTACTTCCAGAACTATTTAATTGAATTGGCTGCCTTCAAGTCTTTCTGGAGCTTTCTCCGAGTGGTCCTTGGCTCTTGGAATTGACTATCCTTCTGACTCCCTGGTCAGAAATATTACGAGGAGATCCTGTGCATGGCCGGTTGATGATGCAGTGATGTTTCTTCCACTTGCAGATAATGGTTCCCATGCTGCTTACTGGAAGATTCTGATGTTTTGAAATGCATCTGTAACCAGTTTCATTGATATGTTTTGCAACAATAAGGTTGCAAAGGTCTTGGGAGAGCTTTTTGCTTTTATCCATCATGAAATGTTTCTTGTGTGACACCTTGGTAATGAAAAACCTTTTTATAGCCCATCAATATGTAGGCTACTAACCAAGCTTATATTAATTTGCACAGATAGAAAGGATAACTACTCTCTATACAGATTCAAGCTCATTCCTTCCCTTTCCCTGCCTTAGTGCTTTTTCTTAGCGTGTTTAATACTTTTCCCCTGTGTTATTCCACTTCATTACATGACTCTACACAGTAAAAAATGGGGTGTTAATATTTCAGAGTAAAGTTATTTTAACCCAGATGGAGTATTTTCAACATTTTGGAGAGTAAAGTTGCTCTATCAGTGGAGTTAAAAGTAAGAGTAAAATTCTGCAGACATGCAGTGAAAAATTCAACTCTACAGAGTGATGAATAGGTTACCCCCCGCCACTCTGCTGCTGTAGGCCAACTACCGAGGCTGAAGGACGACTGCGAAGGAGTAGCCAACTGATATTGTCAGGTAAGTAATGTTAACATTTCTGTGTTGTGAACAACAAACCGGTCTTTTTTCAAATGTACATAGGCTATTTTTTTTGTTGTGTTAGTTGCAAGCAACCATCTCTATCGTTATGTCGACGATTTCCATATGGCGGTAACGGTAACTCCCCACCTTGTAAATTAGTGAGTTCGTTAACGTTATCAGCTGGCAAATTGGGCATTAGTTCAAATGTTCGACACATCAGTTCAGACCAAGGTTTTCCCCGCATTGAGGTAAGAAATAGGCCTACTGTCCGTTTTCTAGAGCTAAGCATAGGTAACGTTAATGTTAACTTAATCAGTTCGTTTGAAGCCGCTAACGTTACGTTGGCAGTCTGAAGATAGATTGTGCTTGTCATGGTGTAACGACAAGGGAATGTAGGCTAGCTTACTATAAGCAAGCTAGCATCCAGTAACTCTTTTCTGTCTTTCTTTATGGTAGATGTTGTTAGTGTTGCAATATTTTCATCAATGAAGTTGGTAAGAATGGTAAGTTAAATGCTTAAAACAGCGTTAGCTCAGTCGCTAACAACACAACCTTTATAAGATTTTAGCTTTTGTTCGCTAACGTTAACGTTAGTTTCCCAACACTATTCTATTCTAGCGTTTTCATGCTGGTAACTTTACTGTTAGCATACTATTGGTCTCATAGTTAATGTTAGTGTTATAAAACGATAACTTAGTTCACTGATTGCATGATGGGTTCGTTTAACGTGGCTTAACCATTTTAACTGTTACTGTTTACAGAAACCAGAGCGAATTGAAATAGCTAATGAATGAGCTAGCTAGCTCACTTCACCCAATTTGCTGCGGAGTATAAATTATTCAACCAGCACGACTTTGCCTTCTGTAACCTTTGTAGTTACAGTGTACTCTATTTTGCATAGAAAAACGAATAGGTAACTCTCTTAGTTGAACTAGCTTAAATTATGATTTTTGATATATATTTGTACCTCTATCAACAGGTGCACAATGCTTTTGCGTGTTCAGTTCAGGGGAGAGCAAAAATATGTGAAGCTGTCTGAACCAACATTTGATGCTTTCTTGAAAGAAGGTGAGTAGGCTACATTAGATTAAAGCAATATCTCACTCTATTGCAAGAGTACAGCATTAACCTATTATATTACGAGAACTAGTTAACTTTGTCTTTAAACATTTTTGTGAATACATGAGGCTAACTTAAATAATTGTTATTTGACCTTTGGTTCTTGCAAGAAGGAAAAACATGGGGATCACCATCATTTAATTATTTCCCTTTTTCTTTTTTTTTGAACCAGTTTGCCTAAAATTCAACATACCAGAGAGCAGACAGCCAGACATTAAGGTGTATGACCAGTCTGACACAGAAGTTGACTCAGGGGTTTTTGAAGAAGTATTGAAGCAATCACCTGGAACCTTTCGTATCATTCTAGGCGATGAAGGACTTGGTACTCATTCAGACAATTTCGAAATGTGTTTATTTAGTTTAAAGGCTGGAATGAGAACATTTATCGTCTTAAAAATAACAGCCTCATGTAATATATTTCTATGTTTTATACAAATTAACAGCTGCCTCTCAATCATCATGCTTAGTAACATCTGATGACACCGTCGTTCAGAATTTCTCTCTGTGTGACCCTAATGAAGAAGCAGCCGCTGGTGAACAAAGCCATCCTAAAAGGCCATGCCGAATAAACTATAAGGCAAAAACGGTAGGTAGTGGAAATTGCTGCTAAGTCCAGTCTGAATGTTGTATCATATCATGGGAAGTGTTTTTTAAATAACTATTTTCAGTGTTACATATGGTTTTAAAATGACTAAAATTGCATTTTATTCCACCTAAAGTTGATTGAAGAAATTCTAACATCAAAGCCTGGTGGTGAACTCATTATGCAAAAAACAAATCTTTGACAGATGCCACCAGAAGACAGATGATTAACATACTTGCTGCTGAGATGACAGAAACACATGGGTAAGCATTACATGTAGATGGGCTGAAAGAAACATTGTTATTATTTACAGTAACAGTAATGTAAATTGGGTTGTACAATATCAATTGAAAGATGTTATCTTTGAATTCATATGCTAGGACATCACCCCCCTAAAGTGTCGGAGTGACTTATGCCCAGGGGATAGTCGCCTTGTTTCCCTATCTGGAAGACCCATACTCACAACATGATATGTAAGTATAAGGGCCATTGCAACATTATGCACGTATTCACTCTCTGAACTGTTGTAGTACTCTTTTGTGTGTAATGTATTTATAATCACATAGGAGCATTACTACGATCCGAAGAGTGGTTCTGGATACCTTGCATGGCGATTAAAGACCTTACAAACAAAAACTGCAGAGGAAAGATGCGCTTCAGTCAGCAAATCTCCAAAAGGTATGTTTACTGATCAGTAACAATGATGTTGGTGATTTGTGGATTGTGCAGAAAGTCTTTGACATTGTATTTTGTCTTAAGTTGGTGGGCCAGGCCATGGTCGACAACCCTTCACCTTTGACAAAGTGCCATCTGATGAGGATGTGGAAGCAGCTATTAGTGTTTTGAGACACTCTGCTGATGAAGACGTTGTCCATGAGATGATGAAAACGACCTTCATTTATCGGCAAGCAATGGTCAATGATGAAAACAAATCATCAGATGTCTTATTGGTCTTTCCACGATTTCTGGACACACCAGGACTGGTACGACATCTCAGTTCGCTGCATCACTAATATATCCAATGCAGCATCAGTTATCACTCATCACTCATGTCTATGTGTGTTGCATTGCAGGTGGAACAAGATTTCAGACTTCTGTTTGGTGAGACCACAGCCAACAAATTCTTAGAGAGGTGGCCAACCACTTTCAAAGCAAAAGTAATAAAGGAGAGCCATGGACTTGTACCCACCACAGAACTCTTGGACTTGATGCACAATGCTGAGTCAGCTGCGCAAGTTGAGAATGGTAAGAATCAAACCTTTTTACTTCATATTGTTGATTATGTAGGTCTGCAGTACACATTTTGGTAATTGTGCAAGTTGATAATCGAATACTATTATGGCATAATGTTAATCAGATGTTTCTTTACTTATTTGTAGGCTGGGACAGTGACATGTCTGCCATCTTGCTGCTGCTACATCTGCTACCACCATCTGCACAAGGTCGAAAGAGTCTGGGAAAGATGTCTGCATCTCAAGCTATAGATCAGCTCATCAGATTTCAAAAGGTATGCTTGGCAGTTGTTAAAATATATATTTCCTATCACTTCAATCTCATGCACAGTTTGAGGTGATCTGATTTATTGTTAGAGATTAGTTACTAAAACAATTCTGTTGAATTTATTTTGTTGTAGGTTGGAACCAGTGTGCAGCAGCATCTAGACAACATCACCCAAAGTACTCAGCCCTACCTTCTCGCCCAGGGATCCACACAGAGCAGCATTCACTCCTACTTCGTTGTGATTGACAAGCATGCGCTTCAATGCAAGGCAACAGGTTCAGTGGGAGCTTTTGACGAACTCTTTAAAGCCCATTATGTGTCTTTGGTATGTCGTACAGTTCTTCCTTGAGCAGCTTTTACACTTTTGTGCAAACAACTATCTATACCATTGATCTGGGGGAAACAAAGGAGACTCCAAGAGTTGTCAAGTTGCTTGCAAGAATTGTGCGTTAGTTGATGTTTCTTTGCAAGCACAAAAAAAAAATCGAAAGTGACCAAGGAAGTCCTTGTCTTTTCTTTGGTAAGCATTGTGTAGTATTTTATTTTTAAGTGTTATTATTTTTGTTTTTATAGACAAAGCAAGAGGGCAATGTGTTTGCAATGTGAATTCACATATTTACAATAAATGCTGGTGCTGTCATCTTGTGTTTTTGTTTTTCTCTTTTCATTAGATATTAGTTCATTATTGTAATTCAGTAACACCACATCATAAGATTTACATTAAAAATAACACTGTAGAGAAATTAAAAGTAAATATTATTACACTTTAAAGTGTGTTTTTTTTAAAGTAAATTTGTAGTTAAATTAACTCTATAAAGTGTAATCACATTACTCTTAACAGTGTAATTCGACTACAGTGTTAAATATTTTTACACAGGTCATTGTTGATTTTTACACAATATTGAGTAGAATTAACTCTGAAAATCTTACACTGGCTACAGAGTAAATTTTACACTAGTTTAGGGTGGGACCAAATGTTATCTGACACAGAGTTAAATTCAACTCTTAAAGAGTAAAATTAACACTTCTGTTTTTACTATGGAGTTGTTTGGATTTTTTTTGTGTGGATTACCTGAGTTATTACTAATGCCTGGTGAAAATGTTGTGCCCCCTGTATTCCACTTTTCACAGGCCCTCTCCTCCATTGGGGCCCTATACTTCCCACTTTCCCCCCCAGTACGACGCCCTTTAATCTGCTGAACCTTCTGCTCGTTTCCAAATATAAAAAAACTCTCTGCAACTCAATATTGGCCTGCCTGCCTCAGCTGCCTGTGAGGGGCTTTTCAGTTGTGCTGGATTACTGTTCACTGCAAAGCGACCCAAGGATGAGTGCAACTAACTTTGAAAATCAACTACTGCTCAAACTTAAAGGAGAACTCCGGTGATTTTTCACATAGATCTCCATTTCTCAACGTACTTTTCAGGCAAGTACCTCCACTCGGCGGCCATATTGCAACACTTTTTGGGCACTTATCGTGCATCTATTTCAGCAGAAATTCGGGTGCGTAAGGCTTCACGACACCAATCAGCGAGATCACAACAGATGATTGGCACGATGTCTTCACAGCACACCACATGATTGGCTCAATGTATTTTACAACACACCACATGATTGGCTCAATGTATTCACATGTCAACGTTTTGCTGCAGAAGGGTTGTGATATGTGTAGACTTTGATGTGTAGACAACTGCCATATTGGCGTTATAAACTAACCCCATGCATTACTATGGAGGATTTTTTGAGTGCTGTATCTCCTCATTAGAAAGTCTTTGGTAAAACTGGTTGCTCTGGTACCCCCCACCCCCCCCCAAAAAAAAAGTAACTAAGTAACTTTTACTTAAAGTACATTTTAAATGAACTACTTTTTACTTTTACTTGAGTACATTTTCAGATCGGTATTTTAACTTGTACTTGAGTAATAGTTCATCAAGGTATTGGTACTTTTACTTGAGTACAATATTTTCGTACTTTTTCCACCTCTGTCAAAGACACATCTAGAAGAATCCAGGAGGAAATTAGGTTGTAAAAAGATCCTTCTGATTCCCAGCCAACTACTCTACCTGCCATCTCCTCTCCACCCCTGTTCCAGATCCTACAGTACGCTAGCCAGAGGTCTATACTGCGTAACTGTCTTATCCCATACTCCACTCCTCAGGTCCACTGAACTACAAAAGTAGTGCAGCTATACAGCAAGCTCAAAGCTAACACAAAAGTACATTCCTGCATAGTAAAGAGGGTGGATGAGAAAGAAAGAAAGAAAATGAAAAAGGTGATTCAGTCTTCAGACATATCTGTGAAATCGGCTTAATTTAGTCGCAGGACCGAGGCCAAGTTTTTGGGGGGAACAAGCTGTGACGCCGGCAGATTAATGTGCGGTGAAGCGCAGCATTGAGGGAATCTTATTGTTCATGCGGCTCATTATTCACCTGCTATCTAATCAGCAACCCCCCCCCTTTTCTGTTTTGTTTTTGTATTTTCACGCTCAGGAAACTTTATTACCGGGCAGGAAATGTATTGTAATATGGGTGAAGATGCCGGGATGAGATGACTAGCGGTTAGCAGGTTGCCTCCAGGGGCCGCTGAGGCTTGCCTGCACAGAGTAATGTTTTTACCCACAGTTAATGGTGTGTTTTCATGCCATAGATATGAAAACCATTTCATCCATTTATCTATGTACCTCTGCTTAACTCCTCCACACCCACCCCCCCACCCTCCATATCCATCCTTGTCCATCCATGCTGACTCCCAAACATCTGTAGAGCTTTCAGGCGCGTACGGTTTGATGCTGCTATTTACAGCTCTGCTGTACTTAATCCACTTTCTGGTGGGTGTGATTCCGTCTGCATGCATCGCCACCGTTGTCATGGCAGTGGTGGCACCATAACCATTCCCCTAAACGGCTTTGAGGAGTCCCACAGACAAAAGCTACCGCAGACCCATTTGGCCTCTGAGCCAGCTGGAAGCCAGACTTGACATCATTTAAAGATGCGCTTTATGTGTGAGAAAAACTGAAGAAAATGAGGAGGAGGAGGAGGAGGAGAAGGAGAAGTGGGAAGAAAAGAGATAAAGGAACACTTCATCGGAGATGGACATGTTTATTTGCATGCAGCGTGTGTGCAGTGTGTCTGCGCAGCGGAGCATGAGTAGTCAAATAAATCACCCTGCTATGATGTGGCATTTATCAGGAGATAAGCCTGATAGATGCATACTTTGGCAGGGCTGTAATGGAGGCTCGGCATGGCAAGCTGCTGCTTCCTGGGACACACGTCTCGATGAAAGCCCGGTGAAACCACAGCAACCCGTTACAACTATAATCGTGCTCACACTCAATCTGTGATTGATTGTGCGCTAAATGTTACATTTACATGCACATTTTTTCCATATAGCTGACTGTTTAATCAAAAAGGCAGGCAGAGTTACAGGTGTGGGGAATTCTTTCAATTTCCAAGGATCAAAGCTGCAAGGCTCCAGTGCACCAAAGTAATACTGTGTCATCCATCATTTCACAATGCTTGTTGACTTCTACACTTGTAAGAGTCCTTTTTGTTGAGGCACCAGAATCAATTAAGGCAATGACACACACCCACTTGTGTGGCTCTGAGGGGAAGAGTAAAGAAGGCAGTTGTTTACACCCTATCAAACCAACTAAAATAATGATCAAGCAATGCATGCCCTTTTAATTCTCCGAACCTAATCATCATTTCTCATCTTGTAAGGGAAATTATAATAATAATTATAGAGACGGTAGCCTATTTATAAGTCACTGATGATAGAATACTTGAGCAAGGGCTTTTAAGGGACAGATATCTCATGAATCCAGAATAAATAGCAGAAAACAGTAATGTGCATCCTTTCTGCAAATAGGTGCAGCACCATTAGTTTAGTGTGTGTTGTATGTGTCTGTTTGTGTGTGTGTGTGTGTGTGTATGTGTGTGTGTGTGTTTGAAGGGTACTGTATGTCAACCGACCCCAGCACTTCTGTGGATAGCTTATCCCTGCCCTTTACAAGGGACGTGTTGAGATTTCTGTCTCGGTAGGAGGGGAGCCACTAAATCAATGGTATTGACTGTGAGGAGAGGATGTTAACAAAGGGTCCGCAGACTATTAAATGCGGTACACAAGTTTAAAACAATGTGTGTGCTCTTTCCACTGATTGTGAAGAGGCCATGCAGCAATGGTTTAGTCCAGGAGTCATGCAAGGCTTTCCTAACACCGTCGCTCCACAAGGCAAACATGCCTTTAACTGTCTCCATACTATATCCTGTGACCCCTCAGTTTTAGTATTATCTCTGTAAAATGTGGTGTGTTACTAGCCTAGAAATCTAGACGCGCCCCTAGCGGGCTAGTCTAGCAACTCTCTGTTGGCTTGTGAGCTCCAGAAATTGAAACTCAATCAGGCCAATGAAATCGTGTATAGAGTTGTTAGGTGGACTTAACATAATGATTGATGGCAGAGTTGCAACGGTTTGGCTTGAATTCCCTGCTACTTGAAAACAAATAAGATGGATGTTTCTGTTGGCGAACAGTGTGACACGAGTTAAGCTTTTATTGTGTTGGCAAACGTTTGAACTAGCCAACTAGCTTCCCATGGTGGGAAACGCATGGGACTCATAGCGCTGCCGCTGCCTATTGCGTGCAGAGGGAATTTGAAAGACAAGTGATTATCCCACCCCTCGGACTGAGCACTGTGAACGGTGTGCCCAGACCCTACATTTTAATGTGGGTCTGGCTTGTCAGGCTAGTGTGTTACAAATATGACAGGCCAAATAAGTTTTGTGAGGATCTTTCCAGAATCTATCAAACTTTCTCAGACTTTTCTATCGTTCCTTGGATAAGAGACTTGTTTAAACAGCTTTTAATGTTCTTGACTTGTCATACTGTACATCACTGTCATCCTGGAAATATAATGCAAATATTCAAAGCAAGTAAGCCTCTGTAATACTGGCACTTCTAATGTACTGACTCACTTTGAGGGCTCAAACATGCCTCTATGCAAAATTGCTCTGTTTGTTTTGGCAGACATATTGGATTTTCACAGCCCACTGGTAGATTTGACGTATGGCATTCAACTGTGTACATGAAAACAGCATATGGTGGTTCCACAGCAGGGTGGATTTCTCCTAACAGAATTAGTGAGTTCTTCGAATTAAATCTGACAATGAATAGCTATTTTCATGAACTGCAAGTGTGTTCATAGTTCTTTCTGATTTAACATAGCCATTTACCAGATTTGGGCTTTTCTATATTGTACATCTGTCAGTCAAAGCTGTTTACCACTATGGTGCTAAGTTAGGCCTACAGTACATGCATTGTTTCATTCACTTACTTATTTTTGTTATGAACTGTATATTGGATTTAGTGGTGAATAATGGCAACATGAAGGGGCCCCAAGTACTAATGGGGTTTGTCATCATGATGTCATTACCACACAACGGGGAAAAAAACAGGGAACACTATCCCTCTTATAAAGAGAGGATGCAGTTTTAAACGAATAACAGTAATCTCAACAAAGTTATTTAAGTATTACAGTCAACAATCGGTGTCCATATGCTCTTGTGTGCCCTGACACAAGGGGAAAACAGTGCTTATCCCTCCCTAAAGCCTCTGGTGACCCGCTTTCTGTACTGTACAGTGCATCTTAAGACGTGCCCTGTGCCATGTGGAGGCCATCTTATCATGGGGCTGAGAAGCAGCTCAGTGTCCGGATCTGTCACAAAGCTCCCTGTCACTCCGTCTAAGCTGCGTCACTTAATCCTCCTCCGTTTGTTTTGGAGTGATTTGTACAGTGTCCTCCCGCTAAGAGGCCCCCTCCCCCAGCCCAACTTCCCGTCTCCATGCCATGCGCGCCCAACACAGCCCCCCCCCCCTTCTCATCTCCTTGAAACCGTTGTCTGTCGTATCCCTCTCTCCCATTCCTTCCATTAAAAAACCCTGTGTTTCCCTGACTGTTGTTGGCAGTTCAAGAATCATATTAATTGCAAGGTCATGGAATTAATAAAAAAGTTTATTAATTAGCATGATGAGTTGTCTTGATGCTGACATTGTGCTCAGAGGTGGAAAGTAACGAAATACATGTATACATATTCTGTGTATTTTGTATTTTTTAAGTAGTTTATAAAATCGGTATTTTAAATTTTACTTGATTACATTTTGAGTGAGTGAAGTATTGTACGGAGCCCGGGAAGGGTCACATTGGTAAATATTTTTAGGTCACGTTGATAAATATTTTTAGACCGCACTTTTGCGTTCCCATGAAATACTTTTGCGTTCCCTCGCAATACTTTTGCGTTCCCTCGCAATACTTTTTGCATTCCCTCGCAATAACTTTTGAGTTCCCTCGCAATAATTTGTGTTCCCTCACAATAACTCTATGCTGCTGCTTCCTCAGTGAGCCGTGCCACATCCCATGTCGAATTGGACAAACGATACTTTAAAATCCTCACTTTAATGTTACTGTGTGAGGCTGGCAACTATAGTTATGCCAGTTCATAAGGAGCCTCACAGCTGTGCAAGTTGCAGCAACTATTTCTCCTCTCACGGATCCCGTTCTCTCGTGAATCCATGTTGCTGTCTGCTGTGTGTGTGTGTGTGTGCATTGAGTTAGCCTACCCTCTCCCCACCTCTCCCCCCACTAGATCCCACTCACTCACTGTGCGCTCTGATATGACACTGACCATGAACTAACGTGCTGACAGCGCTGCGTGAATGGGGACTGAAATGTATGGAGCCCAAGTTGAAACTGCAAAGCAACAGAACAAAAATGATCCTGAGGAACTCAAAAAGGTATTGCGAGGGAACGCAAAAGTTGTTGCGAGGGAACGCAAAAGTATTGCGAGGGAACGCAAAAACTATTGTGAGGGAACGCAAAAAGTATTGCGTGGGAACGCAAAAGTGCGGTCTAAAAATATTGCCCACCCTGTCTCCAGGGGGGCTCTGTAGTATTGTACTTCGCTACATCAAAAATTCCATCCGTTACTTGAGTAAACCATTTAGCTCTTTAGTAAGGGAGAGTGAGAGTGACCTTACACAGTTTTCACTATGTTTTGTATACAAAATCCAGTCAGTCAAACTTTAAATTTCGTCTGACATTCATTTTGACATTTAATTTGGAAGTTAAAATATTCAGGTAACATAAATATATGGTGGAAATAAGTATTGAACGCTTAATTTTTTTTTCAGTAAAAAAGTAATTTCAGTAATTTCAGCCTAAACTTGAGTCTATTCGAAATTTTCACCACACATTATATTAACACACATATAAAAAATCCAAACATAAGAGTTTTGTGTATTAAAGTGGAATGACACAGGGAAAAAGTATTGAACGTGCCTACTGAAATTTCTTCAATACTTTGTGGAAAAGCCTTTGTTTGTAAAGACAGCTTCAAGACATTTCCTGTATGACAAAACTTATTGGTCGCAGTATCAGGTCTGATTTTGGCCCATTGTTCTAAACAAATTCCAGGGGTCCCTCTTGTGAATCCTGATCTTTAGTTACTTCCAGAACTATTTAATTGAATTGGCTGCCTTCAAGTCTTTCTGGAGCTTTCTCCGAGTGGTCCTTGGCTCTTGGAATTGACTATCCTTCTGACTCCCTAGTCAGAAATATTACGAGGAGATCCTGTGCATGGCCGGTTGATGATGCAGTGATGTTTCTTCCACTTGCAGATAATGGCACCCATGCTGCTTACTGAAAGATTCTGATGTTTTGAAATGCATCTGTAACCAGTTTCATTGATATGTTTTGCAACAATAAGGTTGCAAAGGTCTTGGGAGAGCTTTTTGCTTTTATCCATCATGAAATGTTTCTTGTGTGACACCTGTTACACCCCCACCTTTACGTGGCCCTTTAGGGGTGAACAAAAACCCACCACTGACCCCAAATCCTAATAAATATCAGGAACACCTTTTAAAATGTACCCAACCAGTGGGATTTATTACATGAAGATAAACCATAACAAAACACTACATAGACATGACACAAAGTCCAAATCAAAAAGACAAGACAACATCCCAGGCTGAGAGGCAGCAAGACAGCCAGCAGTCCCCACACCAAAAGCCTCTCCTCAGGAACTGGATCCTGGAGCCTTTAACTCCTGATCAATCAGGGCCAGGTGCTCCCAATCAGGGCAATTATCTGCAGCACACCTGAGCAGAGGTAGAAAGGGGAGAGAACAGGGACAAACAGCACTGGGAACACATGCAGCCGTAACACCCCCATCCTTAAAACAATGAATAAATAGTTTTACATACAGAATTCACAATGACAGTCAAATTCATGGTAGCACATACATCAAATATGGTAGCACATACATCAAAACTAACTCTTACATATCTATTTATTCATTGTAAGGCTTTAAAACTTGCAGGACACAACTCATGATCGGTGCTCTCCACAAGGCTGTATGGTTAAAATGACACAGAAGTTATCACTAGTAATACAGCATAGTGGCTACAATAAAAGGACAGGAAAACAAAAACAAAGAACTCACGCTTCTTTACTCAGTTTAGCACAGCTTCCCTGACTCCCGAGCAAAGAAAAAGTAGTGAGTCTTCCGGACCACTTCTTAAACCTGCACTTATATTACTAAGCCTGAGCTACAAAAAGTGCAGAACACATGTAACCACCACCAGTATGAAAGACAGACAAACATACATTAGTCCCACCTTGGAACTTCACAAATTGCAAAAACAAATGTACAAGGCTATATGCTTACATACAAATGTTCAATGCACAGACCAAAACTTAGTCCACCAAACAAAGCGCACCACTCAACTTGTAGTGGACTTATGCGGATTAAACATTTGTCTGCCATTCAACATTACTAAGGCATAATAGCCATACAAAGGAGACAATCTCCAGCAAACGATTTGCAATAAAAATCAAAAACAACTTGGGACTGCCGCTGACTTAAAGGTGTTAACTAGGGCCAAGGTGGTTCAAACGAGATCTTACAAACATGGGCCAATTAAGGTGCTGCCACTGGATTTTAATTGAGCAGCCAAATAAGTAGCCATACAAGTGGTTGCCACTCCCACTAGACAAAATGGCTACCTACCATGAGGTGAACAGGACAAAATCAAACGAAACAAACATTACTGCATTCCTGTAACACATACAGCAACAAAGGTGACCAACACAAAAGTGGAGTGCAACAGTCACAGCCAAAAGGGTCAACACAAGTAGACCAACTACAATTGCTGCCACAGCAACACACAAAGACCCAACAAAGTGATCTGCCACTACCACAACAAAATGGACACCATGTGGCCTTCTACCACATCTACAAGTTACTATGATGCATGTAGGGAACCAGTAACAAAGTGACTGGACAAAATTGGGAAGCCACACCCACTAACAAAGATCCACTGATCTGTAGAGTGACTATATCCCACACAAAGGTCACAAAAACATTAATTAGCTGTGACTAGACAGACAAAAACAGTAACACACAAGTGACCTAACCAAAAGTGGACTGCACAACCACGACACAAAATGGGCCACAGTGTAAACCCCTACACCAAAAATGTTGCCAACTTACCCCTAAGCTGCAACCAACTAGTGACCCAACAAATGTGGAGTTCAGTTACCACAAGGTCACACAACACAAGTTACTGCACACTACAGTCTATCACAGCTACACAAAGACATCACCTAACCTCATGGATGGTTCATCCCGGACGAGCGCCCAATTTATGTTACGACCCGGCTCTAAGCCGCAACATAAAGAGGGAGTCGGGACAACGGAGATAACTTTAACCAATAAAGTATTTATTTAAAAGTAACCAAAAGCAATAAATAAGCATTACCAAAAGCAAGGGCGTAGGTTTGGTCTCAGCTTTGGTGGGGACACATCCCCAACTCCTGCTGTCACGATACCAACATTATTGTTTCAATACCAAGTAAAGAATCTCAATTTCGATACCTTTGTGATTTTTTAAATTTTGATTTGACGGCATCAGTAATATTGAATATTGTGTGATCATTCACATCAGTGGCAATCATAGAATTTGATTGACCCTCCACACACACACACACATAAAGTGATGGTTGTCATAGGTTTCTATTTCATATTTTGGTATTCATATAAACTTTATATACTGTATATTGTTAATTATTTATAGCATTTTATGATCTGCATAATTACTAATAGCTAAACATATTTGGTCATTTCAATACATCATAATGATATTTAAATTATTATTAGTCTACACTTGTCTTCAATATCACATTTGTGGTGTGCAAGTTTAATTGTGTGCCTGTCATTTTAAGGAGAACGTGAACGCAATTATCTTTCAAACTCACGTTTTAGGCTAGTGGAAAATAGTTTCGCATAGTGCAAGGATATGTGGATTCAATTCATCATGTTTGCTATGTCATTATATAAAATAAATGTTCAAAAAAAGTCAAAGAAAATCTTTCTTGAATGAGATCATAAAAGGAGATACGCAAGTGTCTCGCAATGTTCATTTCGATAAGTATGGAAATGCACCATAGTTTGTCTTTTATTTCTTTGCATTGTGCAGGCTACATTCACAAATACATTAGCCTACATGAACAGAATATAGGAACAGGAAAATGTCTCGGATCCATTGTTTATTGCGACTGCAAGATTGGTAGCCCAATTAACAGTCAGTGATGGTGACTTCTATTCTGTGCTATGCGACTGTCTGTGCGGCACACCCCTATTCAACATGACTCCTAACCTTGGTTGAAAGAATACAGAAGCTAGGTTAACTGTAACAATATCCTAACAGTTAATGCTATTTTCCTTAGTAAAATCCGCATTTGAAAACCTTGTCACTTGCCACAGTCTGTAGTTACTTTGCCTACTTAGACTCTGCATAATGAAATTGCTTCGAATGTTCCTTTTCTTCTTTGGCGGCATAGCTGATCTACAAAGCGCAAAAAGAGGCAAAATGTGCATGCTGAAGGGCAAAGGGAATATTACAATGTTTTACACTGGCCTCTTTTGGGTTATGTATTGGTAGACATCCCTGATAATTTAGCATACACACTCACTCGATAACTTAGCATACACACTCGCTCGCTTTTCTGACAGTGTCACTACAAAGTAGCCTAGGCCTACTATGCTTTGACTCTGTTGTGTGTGTCAGATAAACCCCCTTTGGTTTCAGCCAATCAAATGACCGTGTTTCTTTTACTGTCGTCCTTGCCGTTGGAATAGTCCAAATAGCACAAAGGAGTTTACTAAAATATTGGTGGGAACAATTTTGTCATCTCAAAAATTTTGATTGGGACTAGTCACTAGCGTCCCACCCTAAACCAACGCCCATGACCAAAAGATGTCTAGGGGAAAGTAAAAGCATGTATGCAAGTGTGTTCATGTGGGTGCGTGTATGCCAAAGTCAGTATGATGTTCCAAGATAGAAAGTGCCAGTGGGAGAGAGGGAGAGAGAGAGAGAGAGAGAACCCAGCGGTGCCTGCAACAGAATGTGCCTAACAGAAAAGTGCCCAAATCAAGAGAGAGAACAAGCCCTTAAATACCCACACACCTTCACCAGGTGTGTATGATTAGCTAATTGGGCAAGCTAGGGCTGCACTGCCCATGCAATGGCCATGTCAGGCCTGAAGGGGCACAGGGGGGTCGTAACACCTCCCTCCCTAAAGAAGATTTCTTCCAGGAAATCTGAAAACAAAAACAAATCCTAAAACCTCCTGTGATCCCAATATCAACATCTCCATATCCTGGGCCCTAGGACATGACAGAAAAGATCAAGTAGAACACACATAGGCAAAATCACCCACATCAGTAGGAGATCAGATTTACAAAACCATTCAATTACATATAATATGAATAAAACCAAACAAATCTCACATGACTTAAAATACAATCCCACAAGGGATAACTCTGACATCATTGTGAAAAGTAGTCGTAACGCAGCAACCCATGGGCCACCAGACTACACTACAGTAACTTGAAGACTAACAACCTGCCAATTAGATGCTGCAAGGGGACTGTGAGGCAAAATGCAGGCAAACCTGCATCAATAACTGCATGGAGCTTTAACCTCCTGAAGCACCCCTCGGCAGCTGAAAAAAAAGGCATTTTAGAATTCCCATAAAATCTGCACAAATGTGAATTCTCTGAACACTATCAACCTGAGCCTTGGTCTCTACCCTTTAGTCTCAGTAGCACAAGCAACTCTTCTGAGCACATGATCAGGGCCACGTTAACCCCATCAGGATCCAATGCTCTCGTTGAGCAGGTGCATCATTAACACCTCGTTACAGGCACTCAAATTTTCACAGCAACAACCTTAATCTCACCCACAGTGAATGTTTTATTAACTAAAGCAAGTTTACTGACAAGACCAAATATAAGCATATCAAAACCCATGACACAGACAGTAAACAATAAACAGTAAGAGAGTACATACAAGCAAACCAATAACAACAAAACATGAGCAGAATACCACATTCCCTCATAAAGTGCTTTGACCAAGCCACACAAACGCTATTCAAAGGTCACTTAACAGGCATGCAGCTTCTCTACTGTTCTACACAACTACGGGCCAAGTTACTACACACACACACGAATGACTACTTGCACCAAGCAAGTTTACCAAAGTCATTCCTCAAATCCTAGCCAACCCTGGCTTAGGCTACATGAGGTTTCACCAAACCTCCAAACAAGTAACTAAACCAAAGGCCCTCACTCTCAAACACAGAAATAGACAAGTGCTCACTACTCTCCAGTGTGAAAATCATTAAACCATCTCTGCAATAGCAACCTGAGCTGATCTACAGTGATGTTTAATATAAGGATTTTTACTGGAAGAGCAAACTCTACCACACTACAAGCAATCAGTAAACTATACTTAAAACTGACATAGGCCATGCTTACCATTAACACATACACACCCCAAATTAAACTCCAAACTTCTAGTGAGAAATCTGCTGGTGTTAATCAACGTGATCCACTTAGTTATTCAATAGAATTCCGGTACCTACTTACCACCAAAGAAACTAACTTCACCTGGCTGGTCTTCCAGGGCCTGCCATCCTCGGGGCGACTGGTTAACGCATGAACTTAGTCACAGTGAGACTGCGCGAATAGCGTGCCCCCGACAGGAATTCGAGATTCCCGACCAGGATTACCCCTCAAAACAATTAACATTAACAAATCAAAATAACAAATAGTACTCCGAAGGAGAGGCTGCTAGCAACCTAGCTGGAGCACTCTTACTAACCGGATTCTGACCAATATCAATATTAAGTAGCTAGGCTACACCACTAGGGAATTTCAACAACCAGCACATTTCTCACCCAAAATATCCACAGTCCAGACTCCCAAAGTGTTCACTTTATCCCGGACGAGCCCCCATTTGTTACACCCCCACCTTTACGTGGCCCTTTAGGGGTGAACAAAAACCCACCACTGACCCCAAATCCTAATAAATATCAGGAACACCTTTTAAAATGTACCCAACCAGTGGGATTTATTACATGAAGATAAACCATAACAAAACACTACATAGACATGACACAAAGTCCAAATCAAAAAGACAAGACAACATCCCAGGCTGAGAGGCAGCAAGACAGCCAGCAGTCCCCACACCAAAAGCCTCTCCTCAGGAACTGGATCCTGGAGCCTTTAACTCCTGATCAATCAGGGCCAGGTGCTCCCAATCAGGGCACTTTGGGCACTTATCGTGCATCTATTTCAGCAGAAATGCGTGTGTGTAAGGCTTCACGACACCAATCTTGCTCCAGCAGCGATAATCACAACAGATGATTGGCACGATGTCTTCACAGCACACCACATGATTGGCTCAATGTATTTTACAACACACCACATGATTGGCTCAATGTATTCACATGTCGACGTTTTGCCGCGGAAGGGTTGTGATATGTGTAGACATATGATGTGTAGACAACTGCCATATTGGCGTTACAAACTAACCCCATACATTACTATAGAGGATTTTTTGAGTGCTGTATCTCCTCATTAGAAAGTCTTTGGTAAAACTGGTAGTTCTGGTACCCCCCCCCCCCCCCAAAAAAAAAAAAAGTAACTAAGTAACTTTTACTTAAAGTACATTTTAAATTAACTACTTTTTACGTTTACTTGAGTACATTTTCAGATCGGTATTTTAACTTGTACTTGAGTAATATTTCATCAAGGTATTGGTACTTTTACTTGAGTACAATATTTTCGTACTTTTTCCACCTCTGATTGTGCTATTGTATATTCAGCCTACACGGTTTACTGTAGTGTACTGTAGTTCTTGTGTATATACACTGTGCATTTTATCCACCTCTGGTTTGTTCCTGCGACTCTTCGTCCCTGTGTCTGTACCTTCAGCTTCAGCCCATAAACTACGCTGCCCAGTCATGGTAGAAACCCCCTGCCAAGCTGACATCACTCACCTCTCCAGTGCTGCTGAATCAGCCCCTCTCTCTCTCTGTCCCTCCTTCTCTCTACTCCTTCTCATCCTTCCATTCTGTTTTTTACTTGCCCCCAGCCTCTCTACTCTTCACCATTACATTCATGTTTGATTACCTGGCTCCAATATAAATGAATCATTATGCCTCAATGAACAACCTACAGTAGGTCAACCCCCTCTCTCTTTCACACGCTTTCCCTCTATCTCTTCTCTCTCTCTACACTCTAGCACACAATTCAAGAGCCGCTCTATTCTATATTGTATGTGCGCATAAATAAGCTCTGTGCAAACTTCCAATAAAGCTTTTTTTTCCTTCAACAATTGTTCACCACCTTGCTTCTAATAATAAAAAAGCACCTTTAAATACCACACAATGTGTAAGATTGTGGAATGTCAGAAGGCAAAGCCTATTGTTTGTGCATTATTATACTGTAGGGGCTGGGGGCAAGTCTCTTTGAGGAGATTCTGAAATAGTTTTTAATTAATCAAACAGCTGTGGAAGATGTAAGCACCACAGTAAGGGGCTTTCACTACATGCTGCATCCATGACAACCATCCATCCGCATGTGAATGTATGTGTGTGTGTGTAAATCAAGGACATGTGGGTGTGTGCATATCCTCTCTCTCAGCCATGCACTCTCATTGGACAGTAATCTTACCCCAACTGACAGATTATGTCCTTTCCCTATGCTTAATTCCACTTAACTGTTTGATTAGAGCTTGCTTACCCCTGGCCTAGATTCACCGAGATAATGTACGTTGCCATTGAACCCTAAATAGTATGGGCAGAGCCATTCCTGGTGCGCAGCCCTCATAAATAGCAGGAGCTGAAGTGTGGATGTGACAGGGGAAATTAGACACAGCACTGGCCAGGAAATCTGCCAAGATGCACCTTCAGATTTGCATTTAGACGAGACAAGTATCATTTGGCATTATCTTGATGATTGGCTAAGAATACCATCCAGGGAAGAAATGAAGAGGAGACAAAACGCAAACACACACACACACACCCCAGCTATCAGTGCAAACACACACACACACACATGCACACACACACCACAGCTATCAGTGCAAACACACACACAAACACACACACATACACAACAGACAGACACACACACAGGCAGGCAGGCAGGCAGGCACACACACACACACACAGGAACATACAAAAGCATATATTTCCAATCACTCTCTCCCTCCCAGGCTTAAGCTTGTCAAATGCATGCCCAGCATTACACAAGATGTTCAAATAAGGAAACATTTAAGAAGATTTCTGCAATGCCATGCACCTGTCCCTGCCGGCACCGTGCTGTGCATTTGTCTCTGACTATATTTCAGGCTCCACCAAACTCAGGTCAAGCTGTGAGGAAGCATTACCTGAGTGAACACATCACTTCTTTAAACCACTGCAAGTAACAAATAAGCACCCTGAATACAAAACAAAGAGGAAAGCATCATCTACATCAGAACTGATATCCGGCAACGGAGATGGCAAAAGTACGAACATTCCATACTCAGGTAGAAGTACATACTTCTCTTAAAAAGACTCTGATAAAGATATAAGTAGGTCTACTGATTCAAGTTCTTTATTCAAGTGAAAGTTACAAAGGGGTCTGAAATGTAGTCAAAGTGTAGAAGTAAAAATAATCCTAAAAGAGAGCTATAGGCTAACTGGTCTAACCCACTTCCATTATGCTAAACTAGGCTAGACTCTGGGGTAGACAGCAAATAAACATATTTCTCAAAAAGTTGGTATTTTTCTTTAAGGGTACAGTGAACCTAATAGGTACACTAGTCTGAATTTGGATGTCAAGCTTGCCATGAGATGTTCACCTTAAATAACATTCTTGGCCAACCTGTAACCATTCATCCACATACGCTTTTCTTTCTTTTCAAACACATTTCATTTTCTATTTCTGTGCCCTTAATATAATTATTTTCATCTTTACTCTCTTGAAGTTAAACATTGTTTTTACAATGGCATAGCCTACAGCGTGCAGTAATTTCTCAGCATTACTGTACATTGGAGCCACTTTCAGAGTCTTAAGTGCAACCGTGCCCAATACAGGCCTGTATCTGTAGGTAGGGACTTTAGGCTACTATAGCCTACACATTTTTGTCTTTGTGGTAGGGAATTTTGATAGTGTGTGACCATTTCTTAAAAACAAACAAAATAAATAAGCACTTATAATAATTGGCACCCTGTCCCCTGTTGTACTATCCATATTTGTTGATATTGGTCTTGAATTTCCCCTTGGGGATCAATAAAGTACTTCAATAAAAACTTCCCGCAAATGCATTTACAGTAAAACAAACATGTTTTGAAAATGTAAGGAGTACAAAGTACATACATTCCTGTTAAATTGTAGGGAAGTGAAAATAAAAAGTTGGCAGAATAATAAATACTGCCAGTAAAGATACCTGAAAATGCTACTTAAGAACAGTAACAAGCTATTTGTACATCGTCACCTCTGTCCAGCAACCTTTAAGCCAAATGTGTACATTTGGGCAGTAGGAGCTGTCTGCTGAATATTGATGTTGGGAAAGAGAGAGGGAGAGAGAGACAGAGAGAGAGAAAACAACAACAACAGCAAGGCAACAAGAGCATCTGGTGTGGTGGCAATAGGATGCCTTTGGAATTAAATTTGAACGGTGGATAGCCTGGGTGTGAAATTACCTCAGATGTGTTAGAGGTAAGATACAAACAAAAAGGGCTTGATAAATGTTGAATCTCTGCTTTGGCTCCACCATCATCATTTTTTCATCAGCATCCTCCAACTTTGAGAAGGAGCAGTGGTGTGATTTCATTTCAGTGCAAGGTTTAAAAAAAGACACTGCTTAATTAATGTTGAATAAAGTAGACCGAAACATTGTGATCTGACTTCTGTATCTGTCAAGCATGCGTCATATTCCTCTGGCATAAATCCAGTGAGGAATATTCTGTGCTCTTTAATGTGTAAATGCAGCGAGAGTGAGAGTCATTCTGAATGAGTTCCTTCGGTGAGATTCTACAACAGCATAGGGTCGTAGCTATTGAATCTATTGATGGATAAATTCCCCCACAGCTGTGTTTTACAAAGCCCGCAGACCAGTGTTTCACAAATAACAGCAGCTTCAATTTCAAATACTCTTGTGCTCAGGGAAAATTGCTTGAAAGATTATCTTCTCTGTGAAGACAAAACATTCCTTTGAATGGCCTTTGTGCTTATTCTGTGAAAAGCCTGGTGCAGAATGCAGTGTTGATCTGTGCTCTGTTTCCGGCTGCGCTGTAATCAGGAATTAAAGTATTTATCCGTCTCAAGTGTGTGTAAGAGCAGTATATAAGTGAGTAGAAGCAAGGAGACTTTGGCGAGATTCAGTAGTCTTTCAGATGATAATAACTTCAGACACACAGTAGTACATTTTTCCTCCGTATTGCTGTAACTGGGCCTATGGTTTATTTATGGATGACATTCAGCGTGTTCAAGCAACCCCTCATTTGTATGAGCCCATGGCTCCTTACCTCCCCCCGCCACGCTGGGAAGCCACGGCAGATAAGGCTCCCGTCTAAATGAGCCAGCGAACAGCCCAACACTGTGTGTCTAAAATATGGCAGTCACTCAACCTAGCCGTGGCTCCACTGAGTGACACACAAATAAAAGAAAAAGGAGGACAGAGAGGGAGAGGGTAATAGGAATTCTTGCCCTTCCAGTCTCTAAGCCAAGCCAAGAGAGTGAGAGAAAGAGAGAAGATAAAACACACATCTCTGCTGACTGGGTTTTCACTTACGCTGGCTTTGTGAGACAGTGTTTGCTCCAAAGAAAATGCCTCATATTCTCCAAAATAAATCATGCTTCTCTAACACTGTTATGAGGATGACACAAGAGTATGATTTTGAGGTGAGGGCAAAACAGCCCAGTATGTCTACAGGATGATGAGGTCGAATTCTGTGTCTTTTGTGAGTCTTGAAGAAATTTAATTTATTCACTGGAAGACTCAGAGGTCCTTATGTGCAGTTGTTTGCTGTTTGTTTGGGAAAGCATAGATTTTGCCCAAGAGTTGAAGGTTTGCATCCAATTTGCTTTCGGCACTGAGATGCTTACATCCCCTTTCAC
The DNA here is from genome assembly GCF_046254945.1 of Alosa pseudoharengus. Classification (NCBI taxonomy): domain Eukaryota; kingdom Metazoa; phylum Chordata; class Actinopteri; order Clupeiformes; family Clupeidae; genus Alosa; species Alosa pseudoharengus. The sequence continues at coordinate 27,558,328 of NW_027468576.1, read as the reverse complement.
CTTCACAGCAAGAAAAGAGTCACTTACCAGATATTATTACTAAAACATCTTTTCTCTGGCCAGATCTCCAGTATGGCAGGAGCTATATTTATCCCTTTGAAAAATGAATCTGATGACCAATCATCATATCAGTACAGTTTGAGATAGTCCAAACAAACAAACAAATCCATAAAACTGCATTAGCATTCCTAAAAAAATCCTATATATTTTTTTCAGACTTGTTTTGTTGTCCTCCCAGCAATGCTGGAGGCTTCATCTGTTTGTTTCTGCATGAGAGCCCTCCTGCAGATACAAATCAAACACCTAACAATCCTATAATGTCTGAACAACACAGTATAATGGAATTGAAACAGAGAAGATGACTGAGAGCAGAAAGAGTCAATATATGTGCAGAATATGGTATTATTGAGTACCAGAGGTGGAAAGTAACGAAATACATTTACTCACGTTACTGTATTGAGTAGTGTTTCTGTGTATTTTGTATTTTTTAAGTAGTTTATAAAATCGGTATTTTAAATTTTACTTGATTACATTTTGAGTGAAGTAGGCCTATTGTACTTCGCTACATCAAAAATCCCATCCGTTACTTGAGTAAAAAAAAAAGACTAACGAAAATGGAAAGGGAGAGAAAAAAATCGCGCCATAAACCACTAGCCTAGTGATAATGATCAGCATGTAGCCTACAACAGGACATGAATCAAGCTGGCGCCATGCAGTCTTTCTGAAAGTGATGGAGACTGGATCACGAAATGCATCAGATTAGCCTAACCTATGAAAGTGTATTTTCCGCTATTCCAATCGGTTGTCTAAGTTCGTTTTAGCACTAATGATTGCGGAGATATTTAAGCAAACACCATGGGATTTCGTGTTTTGACGTTTGTGCTCACCTTTCTTTGGAAAGAAGTTCAGTTGTTTCCCCTCATTTTGATGTATCTCTTTTTGCTGTTTGGGCCTTTGTTTTTAGTAACCTGACTTAGCTTTCTTGGAGAAAGACATTGCACCAGCAGCAAAACAATTAGCGGTCCACTACTAGCGATGCTCAACTAAATTTAACAAAAGATAGACTACCTTATGAATCGTGCAGGCACAATGTATTTTACAACACACCACACGATTGGCTCAATGTATTCACATGTCGACGTTTTGCCGCGGAAGGGTTGTGATATGTGTTAGACATATGATGTGTAGACAACTTACAAACTAACCCCATGCATTACTATGGAGGATTTTTTGAGTGCTGTATCTCCTCATTAGAAAGTCTTCGCTTTTCCAGGCTATATATACTTTTTTGATCCCGTGAGGGAAATTTTTTGGTCTCTGCATTTAACACAATCGGTGAATTAGTGAAACACAAACAGCAGTGAACACACACTAATCCCAGCGCAGTGAGCTACCTGCTACAACGGCGGCGCTCGGGGAGCAGTGAGGGGTTAGGTGCTTTGCTCAAGGGCACTTCAGCCGCGGTCGGGGCTCGAACCGGCAACCCTCCGGTTACAAGTCTAGAGTGCTAACCAGTGGGCCACGGCTGCCCACTAAGCAGTTAAAGTAAAGCAGTAAAGCACAAAGCTTTAGCAAGGGAGAGTGAGAGTGACCTTACACAGTTTTCACTATGTTTTGTATACAAAATCCAGTCAGTCAAACTTTAAATTTCGTCTGACATTCATTTTGACATTTAATTTGGAAGTTAAAATATTCAGGTAAAATAAAATAAATATATGGTGGAAATATTGAACGCTTATTTTTTTTTTCCAGTAATTAGCCTAAACTTCCAGTGAGTCTATTCAATATTTTCACCACACATTATATTAACACACATATAAAAAATCCAAACATAAGAGTTTTGTGTATTAAAGTGGAATGACACAGGAAAAAAGTATTGAACGTGCCTACTGAAATTTCTTCAATACTTTGTGGAAAAACCTTTGTTTGTAAAGACAGCTTCAAGACATTTCCTGTATGACAAAACTTATTGGTCGCAGTATCAGGTCTGATTTTGGCCCATTGTTCTAAACAGATTCCAGGGGTCCCTCTTGTGAATCCTGATCTTTAGTTACTTCCAGTATTTAATTGAATTGGCCTTCAAGTCTTTCTGGAGCTTTCTCCGAGTGGTCCTTGGCTCTTGGAATTGACTATCCTTCTGACTCCCTGGTCAGAAATATTACGAGGAGATCCTGTGCATGGCCAGTTGATGATGCAGTGATGTTTCTTCCACTTGCAGATAATGGCTCCCATGCTGCTTACTGGAAGATTCTGATGTTTTGAAATGCATCTGTAACCAGTTTCATTGATGTTTTGCAACAATAAGGTTGCAAAGGTCTTGGGAGAGCTTTTTGCTTTTATCCATCATGAAATGTTTCTTGTGTGACACCTTGGTAATGAAAAACCTTTTTATAGCCCATCAATATGTAGGCTACTAACCAAGCTTATATTAATGTACACAGATAGAAAAAATAACTACTCTCTATACAGATTCCAGCTTGTTCCTTTCCTTGCCTTAGTGCTTTTTCTTAGCGTGTTTAATACTTTTCCCCTGTGTTATTCCACTTCATTACATGACTCTACTTATTTAGTTGTTTGGATTTTTTATGTGTGGATTACCTGAGTTATTACTAATGCCTGGTGAAAATGTTGTGCCCCCTGTATTCCACTTTTCACGGGCCCTCTCCTCCATTGGGGCCCTATACTTCCCACTTTCCCCCCCAGTACAATGCCCTTTAATCTGCTGAACCTTCTGCTCGTTTCCAAATATAAAAAAAACTCTCTGCAACTCAATATTGGCCTGCCTGCCTCAGCTGCCTGTGAGGGGCTTTTCAGTTGTGCTGGATTACTGTTCACTGCAAAGCGACCCTAGGATGAGTGCAACTAACTTTGAAAATCAACTACTGCTCAAACTTAAAGGAGAACTCCGGTGATTTTTCACATAGATCTCCATTTCTCAACGTCCTTTTCAGGCAAGTACCTCCACTCGGCGGCCATATTGCAACTCTTTTTGGGCACTTATCGTGCATCTATTTCAGCAGAAATACGTGTGCGTAAGGCTTCAAGACACCAATCTTGCTCCAGCAGCGAGATCACAACAGATGATTGGCACGATGTCTTCACAGCACACCACATGATTGGCTCAATGTATTTTACAACACACCACATTACATTACATTACATTACATTTTACATTACATTACATTTGGCTGACGCATTTTTAACCAAAGCGACTAACAACATGGTAAACAGTTTAAGTTTTAGAGCAATTCTCAACAATATTAGGACAATTTAAAAACATAAGAATAAGTACAGTAAGAATAAGTGCATCAGTGAGTGCTGTTTTTAACAGTTACGTGTCCGTTTAAGATGGCTGGTGAGTGCTAGGATCAGCAAGACTTGTTGTAAGTGTTGCTATGAGAGGAGATGTTCTCTAAAGAGATGGGTCTTCAGGAGTTTTTTGAAAATGGAGAGGGATGTCCCTGCCCTTGTAGGACCAGAGGAACCAACGAGGAACAACAGATGAGAAAAGTTTGGATTGGCCTGAGCGTACCGGAGGTAGAGCTAGACGTCGTTCGTCTGTGGAGCGCAGCGGTCTGGAGGTAGCGTATGTCTGTATGAAGGCATTCAAGTAGGTGGGAGCAGAACCGGAGACTACTTTGTAGGCAAGCGTTAGAGCCTTGAATTTTATGCGGGCCACCATAGGTAGCCAATGTAGCTGGATGAGTAGCGGGGTAACATGTGCCCTCTTGGGTTGGTTGTAGACCAGGCGCGCCGCCGCGATTCTGGATCATCTGAAGTGGTTTCACTGCGCAGGCTGGGAGACCTGTCAGGAGGGCGTTGCAGTAGTCGAGTCGTGAGATGACTATTGCCTGAACCAGAAGTTGGGTGGCATCTTGAGTTAAGTAAGTCCTGATTTTCCGTATATTGTAGAGTGCGAAACGGCATGACCGGGCGACTGAGGCAACATGATCTGAGAAGTTTAGTTGGTTGTCGAGAACAACTCCTAGATTTCTTGCAGTCCTGGTAGGTGAAACAGACAGGGAGTCAAATTTGATGTTGATGTCGTGGTGTATGGTAGGTTTAGCTGGGAGGACCAGCAGTTCAGTCTTTGAGAGGTTCAGCTGGAGGTGGTGTGCCTTCATCCATGTAGCTATGTCTGAGAGGCAATCCGAGATCCGTGCTGAAACCAAGGGGTCATCAGGTGGAAAGGACAGATAGAGCTGTGTGTCGTCTGCATAGTAGTGGTATGAGAAGCCATGCGAACGGATAATCTGTCCCAAGGAGGTGGTGTAGATAGCAAAGAGATGATTGGCTCAATGTATTCACATGTCGACGTTTTGCCGCGGAAGGGTTGTGATATGTGTAGACATATGATGTGTAGACAACTGCCATATTGGTGTTACAAACTAACCCCATGCATTACTATGGAGGATTTTTTGAGTGCTGTATCTCCTCATTAGAAAGTCTTTGGTAAAACTGGTTGTTCTGGTACCCCCCCCCCCAAAAAAAAAAGTAACTAAGTAACTTTTACTTAAAGTACATTTTAAATGAACTACTTTTTACTTTTACTTGAGTACATTTTCAGATCGGTATTTTAACTTGTACAGAGTAATATTTCATCAAGGTATTGGTACTTTTACTTGAGTACAATATTTTCGTACTTTTTCCACCTCTGTTGAGTACTGAGAAAAGGCAGTTCATCATACATTTCTAATACTTTGTTATAACTTCACATAGACTATTGCTGGCTTATAGCATTTTATCGGTAATATTTTTTATTATTAATTGGCATGGGGCTTTAAATTAATATTGCAATTCATAACAGAAATATTGGATTTTGCAAAAAACAATACATTAGCATATATCACTGATTAGATACTAATAACCAAGTGAATACAAAATGTTTTGCTTTTCATTATTGGGTGAATGATACCTTTTCATTCAAATTAAAAATTTAAAAGCGAATAAGGCTTAATAACAAATAGTAACAACAATACGGGTCAATTATAAAGGATACTGCAAATAAATGACAGGGATCATAAAAATGACTGTACAGTTGTATAGTTGTTTTGGGGTTTGCTCACAGTCTTACACTGCATGTAACTCAACATTTGGCATTAGTGTGCTTCCACTTCATCAGTAGCTAATGGCTCTCCTTTGGGGATAGTCTAGGAAGGTCCAGATCTTGGTATGTGATGTATGGTAATGGCAAATTGCCTTTCTGCTCCAATTCTTGTCCAGCCTCAAGTCAGATCACAGCACAGGACTGACAAGGCCACATATGTGCCTGTCTGATGTCAAGTAGTTCAATAGTTCATGGCACAGAGACCACTTTCATAATGTGCTCTCACACTTGCTATAAAGTGAAATAAGACAATGTTGCTTACTTTGAAAGATAAATTGACACACAACTAAAGTCAGTACATTTTCTACATTGCAGGCTCTGGTCTAATTTTCACCACTTAAAGCCGAAAGTTTATATTAGACAAGTGCTATTTCAAGAAAAAGTCCTTGTATAAGGGTCTAGAGGCATTTCTTAGTAAAATTTGGGAACAGGACTTTTTATCATAATTGACATGTGCTGAATCCAACTAGCCCTGTTCCCAAGCAGAATTTTGAGTTTTTGACCATCTAATTAGCATAAACAAAATGGCTGCCAAAATGGCGATTTTGGGCACTTTCTTCAGACGGGCATCATTATACCATGTAAATAAATTAATATTGTTCACATCTGTGCATCTCAGAAATCTCCTGTGGGCAATAAATAAAAGGTAAAGGCTATAAAAAATATAAAAATGCAAAAAAAAACTATTATTATGCTAATTAGCCTTATTATCACCTTATTATACTCTTGACTATGTTTACGGTCCTCTTTGGCAAAGAGTGTGGCCTGACTTGGTAAACATCTTCTTCGTGGTGGGTGGACACATGTTTGGAGTTTAAAATCATTGGAGTTCCTTTGAACTAATCATGAAGAACCGTAGAAATATCAGTAGAATATCGCTATGTTTAAGTGTAATAAAGTGTGTACATTTATAAATATAAATAGAATACTATGGGTGGGATAGGGGCAAAATGTTCGCCTCCTTGTCCCTGTGAAGGTTGCCATCGAAATGGACAACTCAACAGGCACAGGCAAGGAGGCACCGGGGGGGCGGGGGGGCGGGGGGCGTTGATGGAGGGGTGTGAGGAACCATCCTCTGCCGTCCTTTCCAGTCGGAGGCAGAGCAGTTGCCATACCATACTGTGACACAGTTGGTGAGGATGCTCTCAATGGTGCAGCGGTAGAGGTTTAGAAGTTCACCAGGATCTGAGGAGAGAGGTTGTGTTCTTTAGTCTCTTCGGGAAGAAGAGATGCTGGTGAGCCTTCTTGATCAAGGTAGAGGTGTTGAGGGTCCAAGAGAGGTCCACAGAGATGTGGACACCCAGAAACATGAACTGGTGACATGCTCCACCTCAGTCCTGTTGATGAGGATGGGGCTTTGTGTGCTTGCTTTTTGACTTCCTGAAGTCCACAATGAGGTCTTTGGTCCTCTTGGTGTTGAGAGTCAGGTTGTTGTCGGTGCTCCGCGATGTTAGGTGCTGGACCTCCTCCCTGCAGGCTGTCTCATTATTGTTGCTGATGAGAGCAATCACCGTAGTGTTGTCTGCAAACTTGACAATGGTGTTAGAGCCATGTACATGTACATGTCAACCCTGCACATGCCCGGACTCGAACCCGCGAACAGCAGCACCTCGGATCGGGAGGCGAGCGCGCTAACAATTGAGCCAATAGCCCAGGCTACTGGCTTGTATGCCAGCAGCACTCTTGAGGCGTCGGGGAGTGAGATTTACCAACGTTCCACAAGCACAGCTAAGCTAGCTGGCATCTGTTACATACAGGTATGCAGTTGTAGGTGAAGAGGGAGTAAAGGAGGGCTCAGCACACGCCAGTGTTCAGGGTGAGGGTTGAGTGGGTGAGGTTATCTAATCTAACAGACTGCGGTCTGTTGGTTAGGAAGTCCAGAATCTAGTTTCAGAGGGAGGTATTGATGTCCAGTTCACTGAGTTTGGTGATCAGTTTGGAGGGGATAATGGTGTTAAATGCTGAACTGAAGTCAATGAACAGCATTCTCACATAGGTGTTGCTATTGTCAAGGAGGGACAGGGCAGATGGCATCGTCTGTGCTCCTGTTCTGGCAAATTCTCTTGAAGCATTCTATACTGCAAACAAAATCTACCTCTGGGTACAAATAAAGTAACTTAAACTTGAAATTGCACTAGTTATAAAATTATTCATCTAGCTATTAATTCACAGGACATGCAATCATTTTACTAACACAAATAGTATGAAGAAATATGGATAACACTTTATGGTAAAGGTACATGAATTATCATGAATTCATGCATGAATTAATTCATGATTTATGCATTACTTCATTCCTTTATAGCCTATGAATCATCAGGAATTGACATGAATTCATATACTCTCATTCATGATGACCTTATGTATGAACAACACATCAACTTAAGCATTAGGTGTGATGGGTATATCATTATGATTTATGATTTCTTAAGCATGATCATCATTATTACATGAATTTTAGGATAATTGCTCATGCATTCATCATGTCTGTGGCCCCTCAAATAAAGTAGTGAATAATGACATGTGTTTAGAGAACTCCAAAGTTATGTTCAAATCAGAATTTGAGCAGGGATGACCAGATTATTGGCAGAAAAATAAAGTCATGATCATGGTTAATACATCATAATTCATAATGATGTGCCCACCGTACCTAATAATTTAGTAATGTGTTCATGTATGAGGTCACAAATGACAAACTATGAACTCAGTAAATTCCTGATGATTAATTAGATATTAATGAATGAAGTAATACATAAATAATTAATGTACCCTTACCGTAAAGTGTTACCGAAATGGGTAAAGGCCTGTGTAACTTACTCCGAGACTACATACATTACCAACCCAATTCGCTTCAATTATGTAAATGTAATGTAAATCAGGTTTTATGGCCAAGTATACTTGGGTATACAAGGAATTTGGTCTCTGCATGTATCCCATCCGTGAATTAGTGAACACACAGGTCACACATTGAAGCATACATTAACCTGGAGCAGTGAGCTGCCTTGCTACAGTGATGCTCGGGGAGCAGTGAGGGGTTAGGTGCCTTGCTCAAGGGCACTTCAGCCGTGGATGTGGGCATGGGAGACTAGTGCTCAACCTTTCCACCACCCACATTTTTCCTACTGGTCGGGGATCGAACCGGCAACCCTTTGGTTTCAAGCCCGAAGACCTAACCAGTAGGCCACAATTTTAAACTTTACATTTCATCACTACACATCTTTCTTGACCCTCAAAAAACATAAGTCTCATTCGTCAAATACCGCGTGCCTGCTCAGTTATACAATTTTAACAATTATATTTTTCAAAAGTCTTTTCAGGTAATTAACATGGGCATAATACTAGATTTGTTTTCTTTTTTTCACAGCCTGTATCCTTGATCTATTGGCCAAGGAAGATGTCTGTGAACAATATGAATTAATTTACATGGTATAATGACATCCGCCCAATGAAAGTGCCCAAAATCGCCATTTTGGCAACCATTTTGTTTATGCTAATTTGATGGTCATAAACTCAAAATTCAGCTTGGGAACAGGGCTAGTTGGATTCAGCACACCTTAATTATGTTAAAAAGTCCTGTTCCCAACTTTTACTAAAAAATGCCTCTAGGAAGCACATATCTCAAAAATATCACCTGTCTATATCTGTAATTACACCGTATTTGGATAATAATAAAGTAATTACTCACATTTAAACAAGAATTTAAAACAGTTTGTGTTTCACTTTTCAGTTACTACCTCGTGTGTTACCGCAGGCATAATCCCGCCCATGGAGCGTCATCGTCACCGATTCAAACAGCTACTAAGGCAAAGGAACTACGGCGCGGCAGCACAAGCACGGTAGCATTGCAAGGAGAGACGGAGGCTCACCGGATCGCTTCGTTTTCAGGCACTGTTTCGTATGAGCACGACTCGGCTATTTTAAAGATGTGGACAGGACTGGGAAAGCTGTTGCTTTTGCATTTGTTACTGATGGAGCTTTATGTCGCGAAAGGTAGGTCCCTCTGTCTATGAGCTTCCAAAAAAAAAAAAAAAAAAGATTCAGACGAATGAATGAGAGAGCGACGCAGTCTGCGCTTACGGCTTTATCAATGCTGGTGATTCCAAGCACTGCAGTGAATGGCTGTTGTTAAACTCTTAAAAACGATGATATATTTGGTTGACCTCTGGTGTGCTGTTGACGAAAATCATAGACAGTATGGTGTCATAGCCTACTTTAGTTAGTGCCATGTCATATTATATTTCTTTGAAGTTATGCGTGTTAGTGTATTCATACTGCCAGCATGTGTTGGATGACACATCACTGAAGGTAACCAGGAAATGGTCAGTCATTGTAACGTGTGCCAGTGAGTGACAAGGGTAGGGGGAAGAGGAACGCTGATGAGATTTCGAAAAATTGGAATGACAGCTACCCTAAAAGAAACCACTGAAAAATCAGTTTCGCTGTCTCCTAAAACTTGAATAAATACCTAAACGCACAATTGCTAGGATTAGACTGTGCCATGTCAGCACTGACCGGGCACACCATCAACTATTAGAATTATTAGGACTTCAAGTCCGTAAACAATGATCAGAAGATTGTTTAAAAGCATGCGTCTGTGAGAGTGTTTAAGTGGAATGTGTTTTCTAACGCGTTTGTATTTTGTGTTATCCCAGGGACTAAAACAAAGTGTGAAACCGGTCAATTTCAGTGTAAAAACGGAAGATGCATCCCCACTCCTTGGAGATGTGACGATGACGACGATTGCTCTGATAACAGTGATGAGGAAAACTGTCGTAAGTAGCCAAGCCAGTTATTATCAACGAATATGTGTTACTGATTATGCTGAAATTTCCCTCGGCTCAATGTGCTTCTTTCCCAGGAGCCCGTTCCCACACGCCTGGAGCATTATGCTTTACTTCTATAATTAAAGGTGTATGTTTGTGGCTTATTTTCATGGGTGATTTTTTTTATTTCATTCATATTGGAAGTGGAGATTAGCTTGATTGAGGTCCATGATGGTTGGTTAATTGTGATTTCCCGACATTGGAGCTCGCTCCATTATTCTTATGCGCCTCTCTGGTGGATTTCAGAAAGAACAAGCATTGTCCTGCCATAAGATTAACTAAATACAATCTTTTTGTAATATGTATTATTTATATAATAGGCCATACTGAACGCAATTATCCTTGAAACATTTGATACGGTGTTAATTAAGAGAGAGAGAGAGCCATTGCAAAGGCAGTCTGCTGATCCGGTTGAATTTCGGGGAACTCCGGAGTTCGGTTAAATGGGTTTTCTACGATGCAGGCTAACGGGCTTAGAAGTGGCATCCCCCTAGCGTGGATAACTTAATTTCCATCATTTTATATAGCTCAGTTTTGTATTCGTGTATCCTTTTGAAGCTATGCTGCTTGCCACAGTCTAGGGTCTTATAACCCGAGCCCTTATAAGTAGCCTGTTGCAGTCCGTGGGTGTTTTGTTGATGGTTTTTATAGGCAAAGAAATCGTTATCATTTGGTAGTTATACAGTTGTCACTGGTGACAGCACACTACTAAGCCTGGTTTGCCATGGTGACCTCTAGGATACCCAATGCACATGAAACAGTGTAGGCTATTTGCTCTGTGTCACACAAGTGGAATTTGATAGCATTCTTTATTCTTTCCACGCAGTGAGGCTGGGAGCTGCTTGTTGTGCCTGAGCTGTTTAAAGACAACTCTCACATGGCATGGTTGGTCTTGTTCCCTCATGTTGTTGCATCAGCTGACAGCTCGGAGATAAATCCAGTGGCATGACTTGTTGCCTGTGTAGTGCCCAGTGGCTCTGTGCCACCCAGTAACTTATGCCAGTACGCTGCTTCAGTGCCATCCAATTCACACTTTGTGGTAGAGAGCAGTGCCGAAATAAAGCGTAGCTGTGTGGACAGTCAAATTAGGTGGCATAGTCCTGTTTTTTGACAACTCTGTTTATTGGTTTGTCTTCGTAATTATTCAGTATTGTCAGCACCTGTTCTATATCTCGGCCACACTCAATTTGTAAGAACAGAAGATATGCAAAAGTATGCAAATATATATATAAAAACGATTTAAAAAAGTAGAATGTAACCATTATATCCCCAGGCTGATGGATAGGAATACTGTAGTTCTTCTAATCTAGTCTCTTCACCCAACTTGGGGCAGCTGTTCCTCGGAATTATATTGCTCCCGTAGTCGGTCACACAGGCACTTTGGAATGCAGGCATGAACACCAACACACTTCACTGCTACCGCTGCAACTCTGTTGTTTCTTTCAGAAATGAGAAATGTGTTACTTATGACATGTCGAATGATCTTCATATCTTGTGTCGTACACAATTACCTCAGTGGTGCGTAGTTAATGACCGCATTCTTTAATCTGTGACTTGGCCTCTTTGCACGGGAGAAGTTTCCTAGCAAGGCGGTCTATTGATCTCATTCTATAATGACATGAGAAAGTGCCTGAGTGTGTTGCTGCAGGAAAGCATGTTTGTATCTTTATTAAACCCTACAGCCGCTGTGTGTTTGTGTGGATGCAAATAGGCTTTTGTGTTCAGGGCATGATGCCAGGGCACTCTGGCTGCTTTGTGCCTGTCCTTTCTTTTCTTATGTGTGTGTGTGTGTGTGTGTGTGTGTGTGTGTGTGTGTGTGTGTGTGTGTGTGTGTGTGTGTGTGTGTGTGTGTGTGTGTGTGTGTGTGTGTGTGTGTGTGTGTGTGTGTGTGTGTGTGTGAGAGAGAGAGAGAGAGAGAGAGAGAGAGAGAGAGAGAGAGAGAGAGAGAGAGAGAGAGAGAGAGAGAGAGAGAGAGAGAGAGAGAGAGAGAGACTGACTGACTGTGTCCGAGAGGCAGAGTTTATTGTAGTGGGGGGAGAGGCCCTTCAGAGATGAGGCATCACAGCAGATTTCACGCCTTTCTGTGTCTCCGAGTCCCAGGACTTAGACACCCTCAGCACAAATATAATGAGAGGCTGCTGGAGAAATGTCAAATCGCTGCACCCTGCACATGCTCCCCCACTCCCTCTCTCCCTCTCTTCCTCCCTCGCTCTCACGCTCTGACTCCCACTCTTCTATCTCTCTTTCTTGCTCTCTTTCTCTATTTGTGTTCCACTCACTCAATTCCTCATCTCCTCCGCTCTACATCCTGTATCACTGTGTCATTTATACTCAAATGAGTGTTATGAAATATATGTATTTTCTTCTATTATGTCTATGTATTTCTTTTTCTTAGTGAGTCCTTCTATGTTCTGCCTTGCTCTTTTTTGTGTCCACATTGCTTTTAAGTGGTTGTAGCCCAACCCCCAAGGACCATGCTTGTACCCTTTGTCCTTACCAGCTAAACACACACACACACACACACACACACACACACACACACACACACACACACATACACACACACACAGAGGAGAGAGAGAGAAACAGACCCTGTGTTTAGAATATTTGGAGGGTAAGGTCATAAAAGACATGACATCTTCAGGGGTCAAAGTTCATGCCCTGGATCAATTGCCATTTTTCATTAGTCCCTTTTTACTGGATCAATCAGAATGATGAAACCATAGTTTTCCATAGCAACAGACTGATGTCGTTGGCCTAAGGAGACAGCACAACTGAGCAGTCTGGCAGGCACGTCACTCCACCTGCACCCCCACACAAGGTCACAGTCGACGGGTCTCGCCTTTGTGTTCCAGCGTGTAACATTTTGTAGCTAAAACGATGGGCATGTTCAGACGTTGTATGACAAATTGAAATCAGAGGCCACTTGGACCTCTGATGTACTGGCAGCGTCCCCCAACAGGTAGCGTGAGAACATGCATACTGGATACATAAACAACGCAGTTTATGCACTCTCACTGAGCTATCATTTCTTTCCCCCATCTGTCTATCTTTCTCCTCTTTCTCTCTGTCACTCTTTTCCCCCCCACTTCCTCTTATGTATTATGAAACGGAGCCTTTTCCTCATCTTCACTCTCTGAGCTCTTCATCCTCTGTGTGACCCCTCCTTCTTCCACACTCTTCACATGTGCCTTCTCATCGTGCTCCTCTTCCTCCTCATCGTCCTCCTCCTCGTCCTACTTCTTTGTTAAGCTTAATTAACCAGCCGACTCTAAGAGCATGGTGTGGGCTTGTAAAGACAGAGAGATGCACACTCTGCTCCGCTCAAACACTTAGACTTTGTCCCTCTGACTGAGAGCAGAGCTATGTGAATGCATCTGTGTGTGTGTGTGTGTGTGTGTGTGTGTGTGTGTGTGTGTGTGTGTGTGTGTGTGTGTGTGTGTGTGTGTGTGTGTGTGTGTGTGTGTGTGTGTGTGCATTTAAATATGTATGATACTACCCTCTGTCAGCATCATGTGTAAAGTATACACTAGAGTCTACAGTGAGGCTCATATGCACGCAGACACACACAGAGACAGAGAGAGAGAGAGAGAGAGAGAGAGAGACGCACACATGTGTGGTCTGGGGAATAGGCTGTATGATAAATCGTTGTTCTCGGAGCGGGTAGAATAAAATGGGCTGGTTCTTCCCCGGCGCCGCAGCCGGGAGACTGGCTGTGCCAACAGCAGTCATCGCTTCCCCATCACTCACCTTCCCTGACACCAGCGAGCGGGGTGACCATGGGACGGCCTGGCCCCAGCCCCACCACCCCACCCGACCCCACCCCAACCCCACCCCACCACGGGCTCCTACCCCCCACAGCTCGCCTGCCCCCTGCTAAGACCCAGGATAGAGAGCCCCTTCTATCCAGCCGCTCAAGCGTCTCAGACAGACCTCTGCTGTATGATTATGGGCTTCTTATGTGCAACAAAGACGATAATTACCAGAACCCAGCTATTAGATTACCCAGCTATCTCTCTGTCTCTCTCTCACACTCATACACGTTCTCATTCTCTGCTTGCCGTTTGTCTGTATGTCATTGTTTGTCTCTCTATGCTCTCTCTGCTTCTGCTGTCTGCACATTAGGTTTGTGAGGTTGGCAGTAGCGATATGTTTTTGAGAGACAGCATATCAATTTCTTTAAGTGAAGCAATGTCATTTCTCTGAAATTGGGTTTGTAGTCAGGAGTGGTATGTTAATTATAGTGGGGGTCAGCTGTTGCCGGAGGGCCTCAAGCACGCTGCGGTGCAGTTAGGATGTGTGAGACAGGGCTTTGTTGGAATCGAAACCTGTGTGTGTGTGTGTGTGTGTGTGTGTGTGTGTTGAAATGTTTAGTAGCAGGTTCATTCACACATGCATGCACACACCCTCTCAATGTGTGCACACACTGAAACACACACACACACACGTGCATTCATAAACACACACACTATATACACACAGGCGCACACTCTCTCTCTCTCATAATGCATGCTGTGTATAGCAGTGATCTTGGTATCACGCATCGGTGTCCATCTGCATAATAATAATCCAATTAGTGAGCCTCTCAGCGGGCATGAGACTGTTGCTCCAAAGACCTTTCTTTGTCTTTGTGTGTGTGTGTGTGTGTGTGTGTGTGTGTGTGTGTGTGTGTGTGTGAGAGAAATACACACTCTGGCATGTGTGTGTGCGCATGCTTATACATCGTTTATGTATGCATGTGTGTGTATGTGTGTGTGTGTGTGCTCTTTTTAGAGGTCACTGCATATTCTTATCCTACATTGTCGCTTGTGGGCTTAAAACAGCACTCTTGCTACTAGTTTGCGTTGTAAGGGTCCAATCACAACCATTCATCCGCTGGTCGGCTTTTGATTGTTGTTTTTTCTGAGCCCGAGCATATCCATCAACCTGAATTGCTAGTCTTCCCCCATGTCCCAAACTGACCCAGCCCTGTGGGATTCAAGCATGTGACTGGGTAGCCGGCTAAACTGCTATCCATTTGCATTTTGGCCATTACGCTGATTTATAGCATTCTGCATTTGCACCGGATGGGGGGTTTGGGGGAGAGTATTTCACAGGTTTTTATGGTCTGTCTCTGCAGTAATGAGAATGGTTCCTGTTATGAAAACCTGGGTCATAGTGGTGGTACCACGGGAGAGAGAGAGAAAGATGGAGGGAAAGAGAGCGAGAGATTAATAGAA